>NW_020897809.1:1756298-2048149 GCF_003984885.1 Neopelma chrysocephalum
AAGTTGCCTTTAATTCTTACTTATTAGGCAGCAGGGTGCTCCTAGTAACTAAAGCAAAATCAAATACAGCAGAACAGGGATACATTCTTCCACCACAGTCTGCCTGGGACACCTTGCCTACAGCAAACGTTTTCAATTACACGAGTCTGGCATCCTTTTTTGTGTTTTTAAGAGGATAAAACACTAGATATGGTTGTCTTTCCTTTGAAGTGTTTGAATGCTCATACTACTGCCTCACCACAGTGTCTGAGAAGTATTAACTGTACAGCCCAGCTTGGAGAGCTGCTAATTCAAAACAGAGCTGTGTAACTTGCATGGTTTGTTTAAAGCAAACAAAGAAAACATCCCTCTGTTTGGGACTCACTCAAAAATTTTTTAGTATTAGGATCAGCTTACTCACTGGAAAGCAGCATGAAGTAGTAGTAAGAAAATCAGACATTAAAAAAATTAAAAGAAAGAAAAATACCAAAACCATAATACAAGTACATAATTTTTTCAATCTAGACTAGAAATAATGCTAAAATCCTTCCATAGCCCCCAAACAAGATTTGCTTGTCAATGTGATGAAGCCTTCAAGAAAGTATAAAAACCTCCAGAATTCAAGCTTGCCATCACACATATGATGTGTGTACCAAAAGGTTTTAAAAGAATTTAGAGCCCTTTCTTCACCATCTATAGAAGCTTCATTTTCCAGCGAATGACATTGCAGTAATTGACAGTTAAATTTAAGGAACTGAAAATAAAAGTGGGTTGTTTTTTTCCACTGACTGACTTGCAATAAAGTCATCACATATGTGATTATTAAGTCTTGTAACAAAAAAAAAAAGGAAGAAAAAAAAGAGTCATGACGCTCAAAAGAGTAATTTTCTGTTTGAGTGTGTCCCTTTGACAAACTGAAATCATGCTATGTCATGGCTTTCAGACTATTTTTTACTCATGAAAAACTTCCATTTTGGGTTATCACAGCCATAGAGTGCTGCTGATAAGTAAAATCAGTTTTGTTATCAACCAGACAAGGCTCAGACAAAGCTGTTGCTGTTCTGGTAATTAATTCCTCATCATTTATTTCACGTGGACAGAAATTTCTTCCTGGATATTTTTCCATTTAGAGTCCTAAATCATTTTACAAGTTTCATCTGTCAATCAAATTGAACCTTGCTGTAGCAGCAGCACTTGTATCCGCACAAGTGGCAAATCAGTTTATAAACATTCAGAATTATTGTGTTTGCATAAGCTTTTGTATTTAACTGCACCAATGAAAGAGGAAACTTAAAGTGGACTGCCACATATGCTTAGATAAGGCTTAGCTATGATAAACTGACTCAATCATTAAATACCTATGTAAGAGCTCATTTTCTTCATGGAAAAGATGGGGATGATGGGGATTAATTGCTAAGTTTGCTATAATCACATATTATGGAAGATGAATGGCTAGTTCATCCCTAGAAAAAAAAATCGTTAAAATAAAAGACTTCTCCAGCTTTTTATGCAGCATTAAGTATTTACCCACAAAATAAAGCAGTGGAAAGTGCTGGAAAAGCCCTTTCACTGTTTTAATGTTTGGGGGGGAAGGTGAGAAAGTAAAATTTGATTCTTAAAGTATGTTACATTCTGCTCTGTGATCCAAAAACAATTCTCAGTCTGACTTTTGGGTTTAGCACTGATATACATACTTCTTATAATTTTTAAAAATAGATTTAACCTAATCTTTACTGCATTTAGAACATCAGTAATTTATACAGTAAAGATATATTTATATGTATTTTTCTTATGTTTTACTTATATATTTACTAAATGTACGAATGTGTACTTCAGTTAGCATACTAGATTCCAATCACTGCTTATTTTAAAAACATATCCTTGAACTCAGCTGTGCATAAGATAGACATGAACTCCATACAAGAAATGCGCATGAAAGTACATTTTAGCCAAGATTTGGCCCTTTCAGGAAATAGCTATTAGGGTTATAATATACATTAAATTTCTATGAATCAGTATGAAAGACCTCTTGCCAAGATTTGCTTTTTAAAAGGAGAAAGAAATGCTATTAAGTGTTATATTCAAAATCAAAACGCAGTTCTGAGAAGGTGAACACTTTGCTGCAAGAAGTCAGCAGCTCCCTCCTGCAAAGTTTTGAAATGAGGCTTATGCAATGCAGAGTTCTAGTGATGGAAAGATTGGGTTCACAGTTATTAACTAGTAAGAGAATAAAGAAATAAGCAACAGAACAATGCACAAAAGAAGGAGATTGAAACTAAAAGCAGATTTTGGTCACAAGAGGTCCTTTCATTTGTTCTTTTCTCCAGCTAGGAGTTGCAATAAAAGAAGAACAAAACTCAACATAAGGAGAGACAATGAAGGACTGGCCTATTTTGGCTTCTTCTCCACTCCTTAAATACATATCTATATAAACTTCCAAGCAAATAAACATTTCTCTTTGCTTTAGCTGCCACCCACTGGAAAAGGAAAGCAACATTAATTCCAATTTGCAAGACCCAAAACAGGTCAGGAAAACCAGTCTGACAGATACTGGTACAGATTACATTAAAACTCTGGGGTTGCCTTGAAAATCTTAGTGGCACTGCCAGAAATAAGCAAGCTTGCAAATTAAACTGAAACAAAAAAACAGAGTACAGCAACAAATCAGAGCTCCACTTCCTCTCCCCATCCTGGCTTGGGCCAGTGGGCAATGGGGTTGTATTACAAAAGTTTTGGGGAGGAGCTGGAGTTCATGAAGATGAAGGGAAAGCAACAGGACTGACAGCACCCTCTGACACACACGGACAAGCAGCATCGCACAGCCTGGTTCTCCTCATCACTCTGGGCTGTGATGCCCCTGCAGCACTCCAGGTCCATCTCCATACTCTTATTGCTGCTCTCTCTCCCACCTGCTCTTGCCTTACAGCAGAAATCAATCAACTTCCTTGCCTAAATGGCAGCTTTGGCATTCCTGCTTTCCCTTATCAGCAACCTCCATATCCCCTTCAGTGGACACATGGGGTGCCTGTGGCACAGATCCAATAACCTAATCTTTTAAGAAACAGAGCAAGGCACTTTCAAGTGCCAATGACTCACTGCATTCAGTCCAAAGCAAAAATGGATGCATTTTAGCTCTCAAATTACCTGGAAGAGTGCAGGTCCATATTAAGAAGCTCTTGCCCCTGGGATGCTGCTTTCTCTGTCAAACAGAAATCTTAACTGTCAGCTCCTGTCTGTTACCAAGGAACGGAAGTAAATGTAATCTGAGAGTGCTCCCACGAATTCCCTGACACACGAATCTCCTCTGGATGTTTGGCAATCAGCATCCCCAAGTCATTAGTGAGAAGATGTGAGTTCATGAAGGCCACAGTCATCAGCCAACAGACACATAAGGAAACAGCTGAACTGTTGTTGAGCAATTCACAGCTCAGCATGAACACCACGTTAACAGACCAGCACACTGGATGTGAAGAAATGTGATCATCACTGCTCAGGGAGTGCAGGAACCAGACTATTTAAATAACCAAGCCAGATATCTATCAATACTGAAAGCATCTATAATCAAATCTACCCCTTCACCTGCAGAGATACTTGTATGACTAAGGGTTTCAGATCCAGATTTTAATTTAATCTGAAAAACCAGAGTTCGTTATCAAAATGAAAGATCCTGGCAGCATCTGCTTAATGTAAGACAGCCATCTGTGCTTTCTTACAGGAGTATACATTAAATACATTTTATAAAAATAAATCAGGAATAAATCTTACTTTCACAAGATCTTTTCAGTAAGATATTCTGACACACAACCGTGTTCTTTAGCAAGCGAAATATTTTCTCAACAGGCCCTAACAAAGTCAGTGAGGTACAAAATGCCCACTGTGGTCACACAGTCTCACCAGGAAAACACAGTCACCCAGAGGCATTGCAAAACATAGCACAAATATCTTGAGATAAAACATACAGGGCAGTCAGTGTGATATTTCAAACATGACAGTCTTTCAACACTATTGTACTGTGTCTATTTATCTTGATTTTCCTTGAGAATACAACTTAAAAGCATATGATGAGCACTACTTGTTACTGGCTGAACCATAACTTTCTAACAGACTTTCACACAGGGGACTTTTGGAAAAGGAGGGATTGTTTTTTTAAAGAAAGAAATACAAGATTGCTCTTTTGTTCAAACAAGAATCAAACACAGCCTCATCCCAGAAGAGCATAGTTCAGCCATCAAACAACATGTTAGCAATAGCTTTGTACTCAGGATTTCCCACACAAAGGCAGAGTGCAGAAGCCAAGCTTAACCTTGAGTTTGGCTGCTAGACAGTTTAGATCATCTTTTCAAGTATCTGTCTATATGTTCAAGCACCTAAATCTTATAAAAAAAATCTAGCTATAAGTTAAAAAAAATAAAAGCTTTACTAACAGAAAGACAAATCCAGTATCACAACCAAAAATTCTTCTTCCCTTAAGCTCGTCCTCATAGTAAATATTGATACATTCAATGCATGGAAGTAAATTAAGTATCTTTGGTATGATGAGGAACAAAGTGGTCTTGACAAACACTCAGATTTCATGAGTTCCTTCAGCAGAAAAACTATGGCAAGGCTTAAATTGCACTTCCTCAAGAAACCAGAGAATATGATAAAGAGTCAAGTATACAAACAAGGATTTTATTAGATCTGTAATAAATTGGTGTTGATGAGGAAAAATAAAATCAAACACTCAGAAAGTAACTTGACATTTGAGTGCTAAACATGCATGAAGTTTTCTCTCTGTCATCTCATCATCAGCAATTTGTCACACAACAAACAAGGAGGCTAAACCAATAGAGGTCTAGGCTTCCAGCTCCAAAATCAGTAGCATGAATTACTTCATGGGGAAAAAAGCTGAGGCTGAAGTTCAGATTTACTGCATATGTTTCAAGACATGCTGTACTGATAGCGGGTAGCTGGGATTAAACCAAGTCTATAAATACCTAAATCATTTATGAGACTGCAAAAGACTAAACAAAATGCAAATCAAAGCCACTCACGCACAAAATCTACATGACATTTCAGAGGTTTTCAGCCATCCAGGAGGTGAGAAACAAGATACTAATTCAGACAACTCCTCTGAACCCAGTGAGGTGGAAGGGAAGTCAGCCCACAGGCACCTCTGCAGAAAGGAGGGGAACCCTCACTAAGCTGTTTGGGAACAGCTTGTTTCAGCAGGGTCTCTTTGCCACAGACAGCGCTCAGTGCAATGATACCTGGATCTATTAGCCAGTCTCTTAGGAGCTATCCCAACTCCACTCTCACTACAATGGGTAAAAGTGAAACCACTGGGTTACTTTTCAACAAAACAAACCCATAGTTTGCTCACAACTCTAAGAAAAAGTATCAGAAACAGCAGGAGATATATATATATATATATATATATATACACTTTGCATATCTGTTTTGTTCTCAAAAGCGGGCAGCACCTTGGAATTAAAAATAATCTTGTTCTGGGGCATAGAGAGCTGCTGCCTTTTTTTTTTTTTTTAAGTTTGATGGTTGGCTGATAAAATGGGAGGAGATGGCAAGCACACACCCTCCTGCCTTAGCAGTCAGGCAAATATCATAGAGGGCTAAAAGCTTCATGTGCATCAGTTTCACGAAGCTATCTGTGATAGTCATTCCTGCACTTTATGGATCGTGATTATTACCATATGAGTACCAACTATGCTTAAATATCCTTAAATAAACTTTTCCAGAGAGAATATTACCCTCAATGGCAAAGCAATTACCAGGAAACACATAATTTCTGTAAGAGGATACCATAAAAAGTATTCTGCGGTTTTATGCACTTTCTTGGCTTGAGAAATATTCGTAAAGAATTTATTTTATGGCCTGCCTCTTGGATTTGCAGCTACTGAGATAAATTTGTCCTGCATCGCTCCCATCTTTTAGTCAGAAACTGTCAACTCTATTGTTAATCAGAAAAAAAGCAACAGGTTCAAAACATAGCTTACTTCATGGATGTCAGGGCACCTTCCTATCACTGAAAGGCAGACATAATGTCCATAAATTTTAATTGAAAGGAAAAAAAAACAAACCCAGAAAATAACTTGAAACATACAGATACACCCATCAGATTTCCATTTTCTGTATCAATGTCACTCGTAATAACAGAGCCTGGTCTAGAACAGACCAGAAATAAATCTTGCATGACACTTGCCGAGGTCAGATTTGTGCAGTTCCCGGTGTTCCTGTGTGCCAGATCCCTCAGTTCTCTACCTTTTCTGGTGCCTCTGGTACAGGAGCAGCCCACTGGTGCAGCTTCCAGTCAAAAAGGCAGTATGGATAATCTAGGCAGCCCTGCAGAGCTACAGGCAATACACTGCCTCATACAGAGCACACTTGGCAAAAGTACTCAAATACCATAAAAAGCTTTTGGGGTAGCTCTGACTTAGAGAGGCAATATCTCTTTAAGAAAGTGTAAAAACTCTTTCGGGTGGAAATGACTGCCTTTGAAATGAGAACACAACACAAGCCACTTCAGCACTATTTTACCAAGGCTGTAAAGAGCTCTCCCAGGCTCATTTCTGTTAATTGCATCTTTGCAAAGTGCAGCCAAGCGGATGCAGAATGATTACTTTTAATGTGCTACCCCAATGGCTCTGAATGGGTGGTGTGGCTTTCCCCCTTCCCTCGTTCCTGCTCCTTGTCATTTGGCTCCACATAGAGCTCTACAGAACCAAAATCTGCACTCAGATTATTGCAGGTAAAGGAAGATTCAGAGAAAAATGACAAGTTTTGTCATGGACCAATAGTTTAAAAAAAATACTGGAACACAAACTGTTTTGGTGCTTTTTAGGTAGCTTTTGGACAGAACCTGATAAGCAGAATGGAGAAGATGCATTTAATGCAAGGATAAACCCAGAGAAAAGTCCCATAATCTTTCTCATCAGCAGATGATTAACAGAGGAATCTGGTTCCTAATGAAGTCAGCCAGCCCCCAGACTCCACTGGTAAATCCCTTCTTGTCATCTTTCACATTCAGCTCTGACTCATCTGCAACAAACATTTCAATCCACAGCTTATTCCTTTTTGCTTCTGTTCTTTTTACCGTGGGTTAGGTATGTGCTTTGTGAATGCAATGAAGGGGATGGTGGACTATAGGTACATAATGAATTTGGACTGCATCACGAAGAGACATCTGAGTTAGCTTTGGGGACCTCAAATACCTGTGTCAATGAACACAACACGGGCAGGTACCTCAGTGCTGGCTGACACCTGTAAAGTATTGACATGGATCAGCTGCACTGAGTGAGCTTTGATACATCCACATGTGCTACAGTCCCACCTCCAGTCCCTCTGCAGCTGTGGAGAGAGGTGATGAAGGGGCTCCTCTTTTTGAGAGCAGCAGCTCCAGCTGTGGATGGGCAGTATGTCCACAGGGCAGAGGATCTGTGCCTCTGCACAGTGGCAGGGTGACAGTGCAGCCCTTCAAATGGAAACAAGGATGGATGGTTAATTTAGACTATTAGGCTCTGAAGTACTCATAGAATCACAGGCTGCTGTGGGTTGGTAGGAACCTTAGAGATCATCTAGTTCCAATCACCCTGCCAGAGGCAGGGACACCTTCCACTAGACCAGGTTGCTTGAAGTCCCATCCAACCTGGCCTTGAACACTTCCAGGCATTGGACTCAACCTGAGATGAACTTTAATTGTAATGACTGTGGCTTCTAGACATCAAAATAAACTCAGAGGCCTGAAAGCTTCTATGCTTTTCACAGGAAATCAGTTATTTTAATAACAGATGGCATCTTTCCAAGTTTTATTGTTATTTCCTTCATCTATATAGCATCAAATAGCCAAGTTGCCTTTGAGAGATTCTTTTAAATATTTCTCTTTAAGAAAAGCAGCTAAATTTCCCAAGTTTTCTAGTTTGGAAATAGTTTCTAGTTCATAAATAATTCCTTCTTTACAGAGTATCTTTTTGCCTATGCTGTGTGATCAAAAAGTAAAAATTATTATGCTATTTCACTGTTCCATTCAATAAGAAAAGTATGACCCTACTGCATAATTATGCCTAATGAAAAGGTGGGTTATCATTCATTAAATACAAAATGGAAAAAAAACGAGAATCAGCTCTTTTCTAGAGAGAACAATACAAGCATCTTCCTGACCAATTATCTCACAGGTATTGACTGAACAGAATTACCATATGACTTATTCATTAACCACACAAACATCACAATCTGTGTAACTGAATATATTTCTCTGTGTGTTTGTATCAGCCACTGAGTGGCAGCAATTCCTTTATACCTAAATCTGAATTATGAGATGTAGGATGAAAATTTCAAAGTATTGCTAACTCTTGATTCTTTCATGCTGCCTCTAAATTTTTTTGAGTTTAGCACTACATGCAAACAATAACAATTAATGAAATACCTTTATTACACATTTCGATTTTTAAAGACTCAAAATTTCAAAAGTAATATATTTTATTCTGATAATCACACATCCTTAAAACTTGGCTATATTCAGTTTTACAGAAATATAACTTTGAGTAAAACTATGTGGATCAAGAACATTGAAAATTCCAGCATTTCGTCATTTATTAAACTAAAGCACACCCCTGTATTTTATTATGAAACCCACGGTGAGAAACGTGAAAAAAAAAAAGATATCTAATCCTATGTTTTGCACCCTAAAGTTTGCTTCTCTCATTGGAGCATCTTTGCAGGTTCCCACAGGAGTGTCTTGAGGTGACTGAAATCTATCAGTCCAAAGACAAACAGCTAACTTTTTAATACAGCCATTTTCAGGAACTAAATAAACAGGAAATCCTGCATATACACTTTCTGAAAAAAATCTGGTTATGATTATTGCTTAACCACTTAAGAAGCACTTCTTCATAGTGTCATGCTCAGAAAGCTACTCTGGTTTTGCTTGGTTATAGCTTCCTATTTGATTAGCACAATGCTGGACTGCATTACTTGAGAGATAGAAAGCCAAAGAGGTCATTTGCTATTACATTGTTAATAGAGTAATGACTGTACAAGGCCAAGGACCAAGAAAGATTTAAAACACCCTAAACACACAAGCGTATCTAGGATTTTGACATTGGCTATTTGTAGATATATTAGATACTGCAATTCAGTCTTTAAATGAGTTTCTAAAGCTAGGAAAATATTTAATAAGAGAACTGATTCTCCCACACCCGTCTGCTCTGCACATTCAGTTCTGCCCTATAAAGTCAAGAGACAGGATACAGGGCAATATTATCCGTGCACATAAATGTCCTGAAAGAGCTTCTATGTCCAGATCAACACTCTGCTCTGTGCTATCTTGAACAATCTAGAAGTAAAGTGGTGTAACAGTCAGGGCCCACAAGTAAACAGATGTCAAATGTAACCACAGAATGCCATGATCCAATTATTTTAATATTTTATACCCTAATGCAAACGGGGAATTCTCTAGTGATGAACTGAAAATTGTTTTTTCAATAGATGCACGTCTGGCATGTGCGTACACAAAAGCATCAGGCATTCCTGCTCCTTCATTCCTTATTGTCTGTCGCCATTCAGCTGGAAACCTGAGCATGTAAAAGATTGTGCATTTTATCTCCTAACTCGCTGTCGCGCGGAGACTGAAACAGAGTATCAAGGCGGTCGGGTAGGAAAAAAGAAGTTGGCATTGCCAAAGTTGGCATTTCTGCCGAGAGGAAACTCCATGTTTCTGTCAAGGACCGGCGGCAGGGATCTCGCTGCCTCCTCGCACGGGGCACGGTCCCGTCCCTCCCGCAGCCGGACAGACTCTCCCCGCTCAGGGTCGCGCTTCCCCGGGACCGAGCGAGGCGGCCCCATGCCCGGCACCCCGAGGGGGGCGGCGGGGAGGTTTGGGAGGACAAAGCCCGCAGCCCCCCGCCCCGGAGCCCAACATGGAGGGGCCGCAGGAGCAGCCCCGGTGCCGGGGCAGCCCCTCCGGCGGCACCGCCCGGCACCGCGCCCGCCCCGCCGGGACGAGCCCCCGGGCGCCCCTCGCTCTCTCCCTCTCTCCCTGCCCGCCGGGCGCCCCACGGAAGCCGCCCGGGCCGGAGGGAGCCGAGCCCGTCTCGCTTCCTCCTTCACCCCGCGCCAGGCGGGGCAGGAACTGCCGAGCGGAGCGAGCCCCGCGCCGGGGGCAGGTACCGACACTCACCCGCGTCCTGGGAGCCGTCGGGGGCCGCGGCCGCCGCCGAGTTTCGGGCGCTGTCCCGAGAGAGAGGGAGAGAAAGAGAGAACGAAGGGAGTGCGGGCGGAGGGGAAGGAGGGAGCGAGTGTGTCCCCGGCCCAGCCCGGCGCTCCCCGCCCCGCGCTCCGCTCCGCCCACGGGGCGCAGCCCCGGCCGCGCTCACCTGCTGCGGCCGCCCCGCCCCGGAGGTGCCGAGGCGGGTGGTGGCTGTCGCTGCTCTGGCACTTTGCGGCTCGTTCCCCTCCCTTTTCTCGCCCCCTCCTCTCCCATGCAGGCGGCTGCCTGTGGGAACGCTGTAAACCTTCGCTCTGTGGCCGGGGGTGCCCGGGCCGGCCGCTGGCCACCGCACCTCACCTCACCTCGGCGGGCGGCGTGGCGCGGTGATGGGGCTGCAGCCCGAGTAGCGCTTTTGGGCTCGATTGGCTTTTGGGATTTTGGTTTTTTTTGTATTCTGGTCAACTTAGACCAGCGGAGAGCACCTGGGTTTGGGGAGCCAGAGCTTGGAGTGAGCCCCTTCCTCTGTGTGGAGCAGTGTTCAGGTGTTCTCAGCACTCAGGTGCCCTCACCCCTTTGCCATGCTTTTTCGCCTGCGCTTTTTAATTAAAATATTCTTTAGTGGCTTAAAAATCACAGTTGTTGTTTTATAATAGGGCCAGAGCTGAGTAGGCTGTGGTTCTGTGGGCTCTGCTGTTACCTCAGCGACCTCACTGCAGAGATGGTCTTAGCTGATGTGCTGAAGTTGAGGGCCTGCACAGGATGTTTTGGGTCCCAGCTTGGGCCTCCAGTCCATGCTCTGCTCTAAGGGATGGGACTCAGTTTTTTTGAAGTATTGTAATTGTTTGTGTTAAAGTGAGGTGGTGTAGGGAGGGGTTGCAGAACAGGAATGTGCCAAGTGTAAGAACCAGAGGAAGAACCACCATACTCCTGTAGGAACCCAAGGCAGACCTTTGTCATCATTTTTTAACAGATACAGGTCTGGTATAATTGCTCTCATGTTTTTGTCTTAAATGACCTCATTCTACTCTAGCTGAAAACAGTGATGAAATTCCCAGAGGCTTTTTGTGATGCTGTGGTAACTGTGGATGTTTCTCCAGGCAGATGCCAGACCCTGGTGTGCAGTGGGGGGTGTTGGGGCATTGCAGAGGCTGTGCCTCAGCTGTTAGATGGCTGCAGAGACATTTCTGAAGTGCCAAATTCCACCCATTTGATGTCGGGATTCTTTACAGAACGTTTCACTCAATATTCATAAGGTAAAGTCAAAGTTCCTCCGCTGTTCTGTCTGATATCATCTTGGAAAGACTGTAATGCATATATAAATCAGCATTGTCAATAGCTGATTTATATATGGAGAGTTTAATTTGAAGTAACTAATTTTAAAACAAAATTACCTTCAGATGAGAGCACTAGTAGACATATTGATAATCACAGTTTGGGTGAAAGCAAAGGAACAGAGTTGTCTGGGGTCATTTCCTTTTTACTTCTGCTGCAAATTAAGCTATGTAGTATTTTGTATAGATGCATACTCTTATGCATGACTAGGTGGGATTTTTTTTTTTTTTTGAGTTGGAAAATCTAAATAATATTTTCCTGGTTTGGGACAGAATGTAATCTGATCAGCTATGATGCTATAATAAATTGTATGAGGACCCTCATTTAAAATTGTGTAGATTGCTGTTATGCTAAACTCGGAGGAACATTATATGCATGAGCAGTTCATGAATGTTGTATTACAAAAGCAAAACTAAAACTAGTTTGAATGAGAGGAGAAAAAGCAGAAGCTACTTGTGGGCAAGGAGTTTTCCTCATTTCAATACTTCCAGTGAACTTTGGCAAAACAGTGCTTTAAAATACGTTTCATTTAATTTCATGTTATTTGGGTATTTAATGGCATGTAAGTGGTCAGAGACAGTCCATTTTCATTTGTGACCTTACTGTATAACATTGCAGCAAGTCATTTGTTAACTACTGCTGCATTTCAATTGTTTAGAGCACCACTTTATTTCAAGTCTTAAACAAATAGTCTTTTCTCATTTGGACTGTGGAAAATTTTTCGAGGCCTAAAGTGCTTTGCCTCTTATGCCTTTGTTCAGTCAATGGGTTCAAGTTGAATTAGGACTGAGTAAAGATGTACAAATTTGATCCACAGGAAATGAAATGGAGGATCTTCTCAACTATTACAGTAATGTGTCTTTAGAAATTTGAGGTGTTTCCTGGTACTGAGACTTTTTTGATGTCTATTTTCTGATATAATTTTGCTTTTACAACTCAGCCGTGCAAAAAGCATGGTAATGCTCTTACAGTTGGAGATTGTCTTTCATCAGAATAGGTTCTAATGCAGCTCAGAAGGCTTTATTAACACATTTTACAGGCAGTGGGGTTGAGAAAGGGATGAAAATCAGTTCTTAGTGAAAAGCTTTTAGCAGTGCTTTCTGTGAGCTTCTAGGTAAATAGTAAGGAATGCTGGATTTCATAGTGATTACAGGGTAACTATTGGAAAGTAAAAGGTCAGTCACAAAAACAGGGATGTGGAGAGGGACAGGAGCACAGGGACATGGACATTACTGTCTGTGATCCATTTTTCTGAAATGTGCCTTTACATATTTTGTAAAAAAGAAAACAGTCTCAAGTTGGGTTGAAACACTTCATCTCTTGGGTAGCTGGACAGACAACCCAATAACTCCCAAATCCATGGTGAAGCACTGCTTTGTTACAGGAGATCTCTGAGGGGTAGATCAGCTGCAGGAGGCCCTGCTAGTTTGATTTTCTCTTGTATTTTCCCCAACCAGAAAGCCTGTTTTACCTGGGGCCGCTTAACTTTTGCCATATGACATGATGGGAGTAAAGGGTGATGTGACTTTGAGCACTCGATGTGCGTTGATAAAAAAACTTTCTGCAGCAAATGTAAGTGAAAAAATTCTAGTGGAAGTTGAGAACTTGCTCCCTGAAGATTTCAGAGCCAGACTGGTACAAAACAACGTTCCAGAGGTCTGTAATCACTTTTTCTGAGCTGAAGCTGTATCTACAGTGCCTGTTACCTTGAGCAAACAAACCTGATTTTAATTCTATGGCAGATATTGATTTATGCAGAAATGATTACTTTTGCAAAAGTGTCGTTTCAGAACAGAAAACAATGGTGGCGTTACTGCCATTTTTTTTTCACAGTCCCACTTTGTAACAGGACTTCATTGGTCCCTCAGTCCCAAGCCTAACCACCAAATGCCTGCTCTCATTTCCTCTTTTCTGATAGCAGTAGGAGGTGTGAAGAGTCTGGTCATGATGGGAGTTTCCACCCATTGCCTTCTACAAGCAGTGTGGTCTATTGTGTAAATTCACTTTTTGTAGTGTTTTGAACATTGTGTATTGTCACTTATTCTGCTTTTCCTTAAGGCTGAGGTGAGAGACTTTTGTTCTCTGTCATGCTTTTCCTCCAGTTTTTCATATGTTTCTCCATGAAGGACATGAGCTCTTTATGGATTAGCAATGACACAGATACTGAATTTGGTAATGTGAAGGTCTGGCTGCCATAAACATTTGGACTGCTGCCCAAGAGAAACTGGAATTATCCTGCTTTTTCTGAAGTCTTGTAACTTTGGAGATTCTTTTGATAATGATATGCATTAATTTCTACTGCTTAGCTTTGCAGTCTTTTTATATTGACTAAGGGATGGGTTTCTTCTTTGTATTAGTCCATCTGCCAGTTTTTGTAACTTGGAGCTGAGTTGTTTTTTCATACTTTTTAAGGGTTTGCTTCTGTGGATGTTGCACGTGCCTGTGCAGAGCTGTAATTGAGTCAGGACTATCTGCTGGTGGTTGACTGTGGTTAGGCACTACACCAGGAGAAGCTATCATGTCTGTGCTTAATTCATTGTGTTTTACAACTTGCATAATGTTCTGTGCTTAGTTTAAATAAATGATGGGCTTATTTTGCTTTTCCTGAAGGATGTGTGAGCTGTGCTGGGGAAGATCCTGATGTCAGATGCAGTCGTGAGAATTTCTACATTTGTATAAGTAAGTTACTGCAGAGGGTTTTTTGTTATCAGATATGAGTCTTAAGAATTTAAGATTAAAAGTGAGATATGCTTATGTCCCAACCGCTCTGCAGTTTTGCTCATTTGAAAGAACTTTTATGTATGATTCATTTATAAACTAGACAGGTAAATAGTTTCCTGACAGTTTTGCTGAGATGCCTGCATAGAGCATTGTCAGTTCTTGTGATGTTTGGTGCTTTTAAAGCCCTACTCCCTTGAGAAAGTAACTACATTAAAATCCTCTTTCTTCAATAAAATCTCTTTTTCGTGTTTCTGTGGAAGATACATGGACATGTAATCTCAGAGTTCCTAAAAGATTTTTCAATATCTGGGCTACATGTAAAAGGAACTCAAAATCTCTCAAGGTCTTACAAATACCCCCCTGCTGCCTTCTGTTGTTCAAGGTAGGAGACTGATTCCTGCATTTTGAACATTTGAGACTGTAGTTGGTTTCACCTATTTTTTTCAGAAGAATTTCAGTTTTAAAGAAAGGGGGTTTATGGTATTTATTGCACACATGCCCTTACATTGGGTTTCAACATGCCAGCTACCAGTGTGGATTTTGAGCAATGTAAGTGTTCTACTTCCCCTTATGATAGCTTTGCTTTGCAGAGTTAATATAGATGGGAGAACAAGGAAGTGTATGAATTGATGCAATTTTCTTGCTCACCACAGTCCTATTCATAGTTGGTTTTATATTCCTGTGAACACTGAAGAAAACTGTACTGTGAAAGAACACATTGTCTGATTTTTTGGTTGGTTTTTAAGCTCCCTTCTGAAAAAATTCCATTTAATTTTTGGTGTTCATTTAACACTAGGAGATTAAGCTTGTGTTTGTGCACAGAACAGAGGCAGCATAGAGAGAGACAACTCACACTGCTGTGCACTGGCTTGGGCAAGGGGAGATTTTAGTTGTTTTTTCCCAAATCCCTTTTGATTAGCAGCTGAAGTTGTCTCATCAATCAGCAAGAACAAGCTGAAGGCCATCAAGTCAATGAATTTAGTCCATCACATGACTTCAGCTGGTAGTACTTTAGGCTTTTGCTGCTCACCTGAGAGGAATGAAGAATCTCAGCAGCTACCATGCAATCACCTGAGGTATGCAGGTGCTTCTGCTTTAAAAGTGATGATCAAAGATGTCAGGAGCTCCAACAGTGAGTGAATTCCATCAAATTATATTATCTGATGAAATGGAAAGATAATAGGATAATGCACATAGGGTTAAAATCAAAACAAAACCTATATGATTTGTGGATATTTCCAGGGACTGTTGTGTTCATTGTGACTCTTGGAGGATTAGAACAGGAGGTTAAGGGTGCTGGTCTGTCACTCACCTGGCAGCAGGGTGTGGCTGTTCTCTGCTCTCTGCCCCTGCCACGATTTAACCTCATCAGAGAGGGGCAGGGCTGCTGTGTCCTGCTCTCCCCTCAGTGAAGGAGCAGGATGTGCCAGGCACAGCAACAAGAGCTGTAGAACATGGACCACCCCATCCCTAGGACAACCACTAGTGTTATTTTTTAGATTATTGTCAGATGGTAAGAAGATATTGACTAAAGGTTTTCTTTTTATTGGTGTTAATGGTTATCCAGAAATGCAAACTGCAATGGCATTAGTGTGGGGAGTTGGTTTTTCTGTCTGCTTAAAATGCTTTAGCTATACTATCAGACTGTGCAAACAATTGCATGGATCGGTCTCATGCTGTGACTGGAACAAGGCTTTGTTTGCAGAAAGAAAAACATGTCCTATTATGACCTGGTACAAGGATATGGGAGTACTTGAATCCTGATTTCCTTGGTCCGTTGTATCATTTTAAAGCACAGTTTGATACTGCAGATGGTCAACTTCTGGCAGCTAGTGCTACTACCTAACATTTAATTCTCGAGTATCCTTTTCTGTTTGGGCTGTAGGATTGGGTATTTTTCCTTATTCAAGTTATGATTAATAATGCTGGTTTTGTGCCTTCCAGGCTGTCCATCTTAGTAACTCTTCTTGCCTGTACTTGGGCACATATTGTTTAGACCATTATTATGTTATGATAGTCATTTACTAGGATTTATTTTTATTGGTACAGCCAGTGCTGCTATCAAAAGCCAAACATGGTATCAGTGAAACAAGATAGTGTGCAAAATCAATCCTAGTGAACCTTTAAAATGAAAGCAAACAGCAATAATGAAACTACAGCCCATGTGTGTTTGCACAGGAGGAGGGTGGAGGCTTGGAGTCACCTGCCCCAGGAACGTCACAGTTTTGAGGAACCACACAGGGAGAGTTTGGTGCAGTTGACTTTTGGAGTCATGGCAGAGATGTTGAGTCATGCAGCTTCAAAAAGAGATGTCAACATGCCTCTCTTCCCCACATTGCATGGTGGTTAGAGATAGTATTTGGGGAAATAGTGGTTCTGCATCGAGCTTGCCAAATAATGGGTGAACCAGACTCCTACTTCTTGTGCTATTGGTATCAGGGTGAAGGGCAGGATTTGATGTTGCTGTTTAAAAGCTGGTGAAATAATAAAGACACTGAGACTACTCTTTAATAATATGCTAAAAATCAATTATTTCCCTGAGGACTTGGTTGTATAAAAATACACTGAGGCTGCTAACAGCAGAGTTGAAGAGGAAAAGTCCATCTGCAGCACAGCTACTTTGCAAATGTATGTCTGAAGACAGGGTAATGTTGTTAGAAGTACAGAGCCAGTAATGCAGACATATTTCCTGAATAAAATCAGCTATGTCTGACCTCTTTGCAACTGGGACATTGATTTTGCTCAGCAAGCTGTTATGTCACTTGTCAAAAAATGTTAATTTTGGGGATGTTAAAATTCTATTTAAAAGAGGCTGCAGAGCTGCTGCTTTTTGATGCAGGTGATAGTGGTGTCTTGTGTCTGCTGAATTCTGGTGTGTGGCTTTGCTCTTCCACATATGGAAAGTTTTTATGGGGTCACACCCAGATTTCTAGTTAGTGTTGATCTTTCTCTATATCTTTGAAGGTAATGCCACTTGGAAACATGTTTAAGTATATACAGTTTAAGTCAGTTGACCTATGATCTGTTTTATTTATGCAAACTAATTATTTTATGTATAAGTAAATATTTTTAGTTTACATAATTTTACATATAATTGAATAGTTAATGATTTGCATATTTTACATTCTACAGCATACCTGAATATATGTGATCATTCATGCCTGGATGTTCTTTAACACACCTGAATATATAAGATGTTTTAGTAGGCATAATGTCCTAGATCACCACAGATTTTTGGGGTTTTTGTCTAGTCAACCTGATATTAAACATGATTCACTGCTTGTCATGGTTAAAAAGGTGCCTGTGTTTTTTCATGACAGAAAGATAAACAGAAGAACAATTCAAATGTTCAAATATTAACTGACTGTACAGTAAATTTTATTGCTAAGGTCAAATGGGTGCTGTTTTTCTTTATTGGTCACACTCCTCCATTGGTTTTGATTTGCTTGAAGACAAGAATGAAATTTCTAGAGGGACAGGTTTGCCATGTTTCCAGCTATTTTCACTCAGCAAAAATTTTAGGAATGTGTTTGGAGGCAATTTCTTTTAGCATTACTTTCAGCTGTAGGAAACTATATGTTCTACATGCGGATTTAGAACTGTGGGGAAACTTTTGTTAGCTGGTTATACAGAGGATACCAGTGATATAAATCATTTGGAGAAGGAAGAGGTGAGAGAAGAGGTAATAGTTTTTTTTTATGTTTATCCAAACATTCTGTTTTCAGGTAGGCCCAGAGTAGAGGAGAGAAAGTAATTCCTAGTCTAGTTAAATAAGTTTTTATTCTGCTCAAGCTTTTAGGAAAAAGTATAGGTTCCAAGCCACTCCCAAGCAATTTAAGGTCTTCAGAACCATTGTTTATTCTCTGTTAATGATTTTATATCTTCCTCCTCAGAAGATATAACAGATATCTCTTCCTTTATAGCAGTAGGGCAAATCCAGGTCGATGTCGACCGAAGGCCTCATTTGTTGTTTAAATGTTATTGAATGCACTCTGCAGAAGAAGTAGTAGTTGTCACTAGCTGTTAAAAAGAAAAAAAATTCAATTAGTGATGGTCCTGGGTCAAATCAATGTATTTACAGCTGTCCTTTAGGGAAGTGCAGATAAAAATCTAGATGTACTGTTTTAGTCTTTATTTATCTGGGAAAAAAGTTCCACTGAATTGCAAAGACATAATGTAATTTAGTAATTTCCTTTTCAGATTTTGTGGGATCTCTCTTCCCAAACATACAGATGATTTGAATTGTCCCTTCTTAGGCTTCTTTGGAAAGTAATGTTCTTCTGCCAGCAACTCAGAGCACCTGACCCAGATTCCTGCTCCAAGGTGCCCTATGGAGGACCATGTTTCTTTGCATTAACTACAGGGAAACTATGTTTCTTAAAGTAAATGCTTAGAATGTTTACTTAAGTCTCAAAAAAAAAAATCTGTTTTTTTTCTCTGACTACAGAGAACTCGAGTAGTTTGATGATAAATACGGATAATATCGGTTTCATTCAATTTAGCTGAGAATAGCCAGAAAGTCTGTCCAGAGTTATTTCTGTGTGCACACCTCCTTCTTACACAGAACTTGGAGGTGAAGGTGAGGTGATTCTTAACTCATGTAGGTGCTGTTTTCTGTTTTGGGTACTTTACCATCTTAAGGTGGCTGTGAAGTAAAAGGAAAAAAACTGCTAAATATCTGCCCACTATCTGCATGGTTCTTAACACATGGTGAACATGCTTAACAGCTCACAGCTGCTGAAACAGGGAATCATATCATCCCCCATCTCCTTGTTCCTGTCTTCCTGCCTACGTGTTCTCAGCGAGTACCTTGTGCCAGCTTTGATGTTTGCTGGAATGCTTCGTACTTTGGTTTGACTCATTCAAATGTCAGCAAGCCATCCCAGAAACCACCCCCCATCCAAACCCCAAACAAACACGGTCAGTTTTCTGCCTCTTTATTGAACAACATCGACTTAATGAAGGGTTTCTGTGCTTGAGAGACGTGTGGGATCAGTGGAGAACACAACAGGAGGAAGGCAGCAAAATGTCTCCCTTTTGGCACCTGGAGCAGTTATGACGGCTCTGGCACGTGTGAGAAAGAGCTTAACCTACAATGACTCCATTAAACTGGATTTTAGTCACATGTAGAGCTCAAGGGGTTCTATTGGATTTGGTCCATTGCATTTTGGGCACCTGCAAATATGCCTGAATTTTAAGTCTGATGTATGTAAATGTATCCTAAAGTAGAGCCATGCATGTAAAGTAGAACATACACTACAATCACTTCTTTGAAGTTAAATGCCCTTGTGTGTCCCTGGGTGTGGGTCTCCCAGTTGCTCAGAGGGCTGACTGCTGCATTTCATTCATCCAGCTGTAAACACCAGACTTATCCTAAATAGTAAATGTTTTCAGGATCCAGCTTGCTTTTCTCATGAAGTGAATTCTAACTCCAGATATGTGGAGATAGGAGGAAGAGAGGATTTTGAAGTGCTATTGCCGTTCAGAAACACTTCAGTCTTGAATTTAAAAATAGTTGTTGAGAAAATGGTCACGTCCACCTTCTACCTCACATTGAAAAGATTTCACTCTTTGAATCCTAATTCTTGTCTTGAGTGTACCAAGAATTCACCTTTTGAAACTGAGGACTTGTTTGATAGACTGGTGATATTGCAGTGAGTTATGGAATTATAAAAACACAGCAAAAGGCTTTAATGTCATCCTGATCTGAACTCAAACCTATTTTGTTTCCAGGAAATAATAATCAAATGGACACTCAAGCCCTGAGGTCTGACCCCAGGCAGAGTCATGTGCTTTCAACTCACTTTGTTCGCACATGGGTCTGAATCTTCCATCTTGGATCCATTTATTCTTTACTTTCTCATTTTCTTCTCTGAGACAACTTCTGCTGGTTTTGTCATCTTGGGAATATCCTTCTGTTGGATATTCCATGTGCTGCTGTTGTTTGTATGCTTCTCTGTTCCTCCTCCCTTTCTTCCCTGTTTTTTCCTTTTACTCTGTTTTTCTTTTCTCCTTCTTTTACAGGTATTTCTTGATATACAAAATACCTTTAGCTTTAGCCCAGCTTCTTGTGGACAAATGGCCACGAGGGAAATGTGCAGATGGCTTAAACAGCTGTTCCTGTCAAAGTCAAAGTATTTAACTCCTGAATTCCTGCTAGACATTGTGCCTCTGGAGCTGATGAGTGTTGCCAGAATGGGGGGGGGGGGGGGCGGGGGGGGGGGGGCCTGTGTGTCTCCTTTTCACGTTTCATTACTTTAATCTCAGCTTGAGAGTTTTCAGGAGAAATGAAGTCTCCTGGGAATAGCTTTTTTTTTTTTTCATTACCATGTTAATCTGTAAGTCAGTTGGTAAAGATCTGCTATTGTGCCAAAATGGTGTTGAACTAGTTGAAGAAATCAGTCCTGAGTGATCTCTAGCAAGGCCTGGGTGAATTTTGTTTTAATCAATGTATGCAAATTGTCACTGTTTTGTTTTGGGGTTTTTTCCTTCCATACCAAACCTGAAGATGGAATGTCAGGATATTCACAAAAGAAATATTTACATTTTTTGAATGTAAATATATGAGTCTAATACTGTGATGCTTGAACCATATTGTTTTTCAGAAAGTTGAGATTTGAATTATCAATCTTTCATTTGATCAGGGAAGGTGTGCAAGTAATTAGTAACTTACAAAATACCCTAATAAAAGTAGAAGCACGTGAATACAGTCATCAGAACTGAAAAAGCAAGAATGATTCTTGTCAAGCGAATTCCTCGTGAGTGCCTTTCAAGTTTTAGAAAATGTACATTTTCAGAGTTCAAATGCTTTAATAAGAAACAAGTTAAATAATTGAGTGAACTAATCTGTGGGCACAACAGGAACTTGGTGGTATAGTAGGTGGTAAGATTCATTTATGATGAGTTGTGATGGAATTCCCCTGGAACTATATATTCCACCTACTTGCAGGCACAATCATTCAGAAGTTTAACAGCGTGCAGCAAATGCCAAGGCATAAAAAAGTTGGCAGGTTATTGTAAAACATGGGACTAAGTATATGCCTAAGCCACTGTCTGTAGCTCTTAGGAGTTCTGGTGTTCATTGTGGTCTCTGTATGTTGAACTTGTGGTTCACCTCTTGTCTAATAGACGCTCATTTAAACATCTTTTATTTGTCCAAAATACTGAGCCTGTGTATATTTTAATTTAGATCAGGGGGTCTGCACATGACAGAAAGTGCTACATCTCCTTCTTGAGATGAAGTCACATTTATTGCACCAAAGAACTGTGGTGATGTGTTTGAGATTTTCAAAATTACTTTTTTTTCCCTGTCTTTTTTAAAATTATAGATTGGCAGAAATTCTGGAAGTGTTCTGAGTGACTGGGATATTGGAGGGACAGGGTTGGTTTTAATCAATAACAGATGGTTTGGGTAACTTTGAACAAATTTTCTGCTATTATTGTAATTTTAGAATAGTATTCAATGTGCATACTGAGAATATTTGGTATGCTTTTAACCTGTATTTACCTGATGTGAACTACATAGTCAAAAAACCATGTAATTGCAGATTTCTAAAGCAATAACGTGTGATGGTTTTGAGAGGCTTCTTTCTCCTCTCTTCAGGATATTACCTCAAACTATGTAAAATAGTTTTAGATGATAGTATTTTTCTGGTCAGTGTGACACAATTCATTGATTTGTGAAGTTGTTAACAGTGAATTTGGCATTTCACTGCATTATTTGTCAACAGAAACACTGAAACTTGTGTCTTTGAAATACATACAAAGGATTTATTTGTTTTGTGACAGTAGTGATGCGTTGTCTGTAATAACATGTAGTGGCACGTAGAACAAGAATTCTGACTGTTTTGTTATGCTGAGCCATAACAAAACTGAAAGGAAAACTGATAATGGTATCTGCTAGGATGTTCTAATTTACTTCATTGTATGTATTAAATTACTGGATAAAACCAGAATCTTTTTTAACAGCTTAAATTCTTTTGACACCTCTTGCATAGGGGCTTCTAAGGGAGCTCATAAAAGTGGCCCAGAAATGCATTTTTAATAATATTGGAAGGGGGAAAAAATTATTTGATTCTGAGTTCTGAAGAAAAGCGAATCACTGATGACTATGAGAAGGTCAACTGGAACGTTGTTTTAGTCAGCACAATCTGACTGGTAGCTCTTTTAGCTTTTATGTATCTCTGCAGACTGAGGGATACTTCTTTGGGCATCAGGAATAATTACCACTTTAATATCACCTTTATAATACAGCAGTTGAAAAAAACCTCAATAAATTGAGTCCTGCCAGGTTGTGATTTTTTTGTCAGGAAATGTACTCAGCTTTCTTCTTTGCAGTTTCATTAAACTATTGTCATTGAAGATAGTTCCGGAACATAAAAAACATTTAAAAGCTCAAACAAAAATCCCCACAGCAAAAAGACTTAAACTCTGGGCTAAAACTTTTTTCGCTTGACAATGTGCAATTATAATTTTAAATCTCAACTTGTCATTGACAGAGAGTCATTCCAGATCATTTTGCTTTTTTTGTTTCTTGTGAGTACAAAGCTGTTGTTCAGATCCTGGAAATATCACTTGGTCTACAAGTCTTGGCTCAAGTTGCAGTAGCAAGTACATTTTTCTGAAAAACTAGATAAATCAGTGATATTGAAATATGTAATGTGGGTGTTCATACGGCTGATTAGATTTTAGTGACATCTATGATATAATATTATTGTGAAGGGAAACTAATATAGACCGATAAATTTACTTTGCAGGGAGTCTTCAAATGGTTATTTTTAAGAACTTATTATACCAGAGCACAGAGGCACCCTAATTTTATGGAGATTTCTATTGAAAATCTGCCTTATTTCCAGATCCCTGTGAATGAGCACTAATGATGGTTATGACTTTCAGGTGTGGGTGTATAAAACTCTACATCACTTCCCCAGTTTCAAGTTTTACTCTGCAAGCTGCTGCAAGTTTTGCTGTGATCCAGAGGAGCAGGTGAGCTGCCTGTTTGAGCTCCAGTGCAGCTTTGAGCTGGGCACCACTGCATTTTGCTTTACAGTTCTGATTAATGTGCTGAGGGTAAGTCTCACTGTCATCTTTCTGGCAAAGAAGTTTCTCAGTTGCCCCATGGAATAGATTGGAAAGGTTGGGCTCATCTTTTCTCAGCTCTCCAGATCAATATCCTGTTAGCATAGTGAGGAGAAAGTGGTCCTGTTTGGTGAAGGTGGTGGGTGTTTTTATCTAAGCAGATATTGGTGCCCATAGATAAATCAGGGGGGTGGGATTGTAGGGGTGACAGGAGAGTGTCATATCAGTGTGAGAATAATGGTGCAGCTAAAATGTTGAGAGGAATGGCTTGTGCTGTTATCCCCTAGGACTGGTTGTAGCTGACTAATACACCCACATCAAGCCCCAAACCTCTCAATAAAAGAATATTTTTAACACATTATTTTATTCTATAAAAGAATATTTTAACACGTTATTTTATTCTATAAAAGAATATTTTTAACACACTATTCAACAGAATATTTTCTCCAGACTCTAAGACCAATAGCTCTAGATGTGTATGTTTCTAACCAACCTGACATTTGTAGGATTATTGAGACCGTTTATTGACTTGACCATAGTAGTAGTTTAACTGGTGTTCTTGTGCTGGTTTTGTACATCTTCATATCATGTTTCTACCTTGTTCTATAGAAATTTTTGGTACTTGAGAACATATCTAAGAGAAGCAGCTGTTGTTCTTTGAGGTTCTGATTCATGTTTTATTTAACACTGCAGATGAGGAAGGTGCTGGTGGCACCAACATTGTGCCTGATTTGGGAGAAATTGTCTTCTGTGAGCCAAATAAAACAAAATGTGCTTTAAAGGATAAGGTATCTGGAGACCAGGAGAGCTGTTATGTGATCACTTGCTTTCTCTGTAAGATGAAAATAATACCAGCTGCCTATTGTTTTAAGTGCATTGCTGTCTCCAGAGGAAATCTTTCCTTACTGTTATGTATTAATAGATTAAGTTCAGCTGCAGGGCAAGTGGAATGAACTGCAAAGATGAAGAAAGCACATTGGGGTCTGCAGTGGCTTGGAATTGCTCAAGTTTTAGCTGCTGCTGTTCAGAAGTGTTCATCCATAGAGTTCCTGCTTGCAGCACATGCTATGTCTAGTTGCCAGTAAACTGGCATTTCAGCATAGTTTGCTACATATGGAGTACCTTTGTGTATGTAGAATAAAATATCTTGACATTTTCTGATTGAATTTTCATTAATAGCATTATATATATTTATTTATAAAGGTTATAATCTGTTTTTATTAGTGAAATCTGTTAAATGTTGTATAGAGTGCAAGAATGGAGAGGGTGTTCATATCTCTCCTCTCTTGTGGCTTTGTCCTCAATTTAGTTCTAATAAATGATCTGTCACTTGTAACTTTGGTAATTTCAAACTGTGTCCTGGACCACTTACTGTCCTAAACAAGTTCTAATGAAAGCCAGTGTTAAGTGAGGTCCTGAAATACCAGAGTTTCCAGGCTTTGAATCCATCAGCTACATGACATAGGAGAGAGTCTGAAAAGCACACCTTTTTTAGGAGGGGATTTTACTTCTATGTCAGTATTTAAGTTCCATTTTTGACAACCTTGCAGAGCACTCAGGTGAAGAGCTTAAAGTTTGTGTTCAGGCTTAGCTTTCAAGGTCATTCATTTCTCAGTGAGGAAAAAATCCATTCTTCACTAGGGAAAATCAGGATAAAGAGCAACTAGAACAGAGGACAGTGAACTGTATCACCATTTGGTTCTGCAGCAAACTTCATTTCCTAGTGTTGGAACCTGGAGTAACTTACTCCAAACGATGGTGTCTTGTTAGCTCAAAGGTGAAAGTACAGGTAAGGAACTTCAGATGCAAAATCATTCATGTAAATAGTCCCCAGGGGATTTGAAGGAATGCAGCTCTTGGTGAAGGCAAACATCTCAAGACAAAAGGTCATGTGTTAGTGACCTTTTTTTGTTGTCTATTTGCATTGTAAGGGAAACATCTAAAATGAGATGCTCTGTAGAAAATGGTGTAAGGTATTGGTGCTCAGGCAGACGTTGCAATGCATTTAGTGCTTTTATCCACAAGAAAGTTGGACAGCAAAGGGAAATATAGTGAGGAATTCAGTTCCATAGCTGTTGAAACTTGTTTTCTCTGTCAGGATCTGGTGCTTGTCCAGGGTGTCAGGTTTCATCACTTGGCTTGAAACTTTGCAAATCATCAATTGCAAAATCAAAATTATTTCCATCGTGAAGCAGAAGCTGCTTATCTTTGTCTCACAGAATGCTTTATGTTTACGAGAATTCTGTTGCTTTCTTTCCACGAAGTGAAAGCTGCCTTATGTAGTTGTTGAAAATGTAACTGCAGGGGGGAAGAAAAAGAACAAAACCCAAAACTACACCAAGTTGGTCTTTGACAGCAGCAATCTAAGACAAGGAATTGTATTTATGTCCCATTTAAAGGGTGCCAAAGTAGTTACATGTCTTGAGATAAGTTGTCCTTGTGGAGTGGATATGTTAATGAATTACGAGTTTAAATCTCATTTAAGTGTGAAAATGCTTTTTGCATCCATGTTGTTGTGCTTCCTTTCCTTCTCCTGTGTTTTTTCCAAACTTTTGGTGATGATCTGTTACTGGGGTTTTTTTCCTTAGTTGCTGAATAAGGTTTTGGAGAATGGGATGAAATATTTTCCTTTAGTTGCGTTTGCAATAATAATTGAAATATGACTCTTTTCTTTGAGTAGAGCACAGAAGAGATGGAGTGAATTGCTCTTTCTTGTACTTAGGGCATGTTTTATGTGCCCTTGTGCCCCAGACCTTCCACTTGTGATCAGCTGCTGCTCTGTAAGATGCTTTCCTGAATAGTTCAAGTAAACCTCCAACTTCATGTACAGTCTCCTTCCTCTCTCTTTAACAAGAAATGCTGCTGTTTCCCTAATCCTATTATGTTCTTTGCAAAGTATGCTTAGCTTCCTAACCACTCATGTGGACCCTTTTGTTTTCTGTTTGTGCTTTACTGAAGGCAAAAGAAATACATTTGAAATAGCAAAGGAAAAAAAATCAAGCTGTTTCATGATGATTCAAACTTAGTGAACCTTTACAGACGTGTGGAAGAAGATATTTTTATTATGTAACTCTTCCCTGTGGTATTTGCTTATTGCCAAATGACTGACAAATTTCTGCTTGAAACAGGCACAATATCACAGCTCATAATTTTACTGTTCAAATTATTAGAAAACAAAACTAAGCCAGAATTATTTAAAAAATTTGAAAGGCAGGGACTTATTTTTGGATCAGCTTTTTGCTTTTATCCTGCAATGTGGTAGCTAGAAACTTCATGTCAATGACAGCTGACATTGTCATGTGGTGATTTAAACTTGACACCTAAGTTTTTAGGAGGAAAAAAATCTTCAGTTGTTAATGTTGTTTACTGCAGTTGTGCCTAAAGGAGTCCTTTTCACCCAATCCTGTGTAAAGTCAGAAAATCCGTGATTTCAAAAGATGTAACAACTGTAAGGGGGCAGGAAAGTAGAATGTATGGCTGAGTGACCAATATGATGAATGTGGTGGGCATGTTAATATTGCAGCTTCTGGAATTTGAGGTGCAAGTTTATTTAGAAGAGATTCACCTCAATGAAAAGGGAGGGATGCCCCTTGCTAAGGGAACAGGTGAGTGACCACAATGGATGAGGGAGGTGAGCGAGAAGTAAAGTTCATATCAATACCTTCATAAGGGTGGAGAGGGAGATTTGGGATAAATCTGCAGATGAGGGCAGAGAAAATCAAGCTTAAGCTCGAACAATTTGAGGCTGTTTTTGTGGCCCTTCTTTAATGGATTTTGCCGGCTGAATATTTGAAATGTTTCTTCCAGGCAAGGAAGTAATTTCTTTCATGGGAGAAAATTGTGCAGTAACACCACAGGCCTGGACATCATTGATGCAAATCTGGTCTTTTACATGCAAGGGCTTTTAAAAGGAAAAAAAAAAAATCCCTTTTTTCTTATCATTACCTGTGATCTGTCCATTTGCTTACTTAGACTCCTTAGTACTGAAAGTGGCAGCTCTAGGATTCTTCAATAATAGATTGTGAATGATGGATATTTCTCATACTTCCATTTAAAAGACAAAGGTTTGGAGTAACAAAAGCTTTTTTCCTCCTAAGTGTTGCCTAGACAAAATTTATTTAATATCACACAAATATCTAGTGAGTCACTAAAAATCTCATTTCTTCTCACTCACACACTTTTCGAAGTAGACTAAAATATTCTTTTTATAGTCCTTTATTTGCTACAGAGTCTGCCAGAAATGTTTTATTAGGCCAATGATTATAAAAACCAATGTTTTCATCTGGTTTCTATATCCTATTGAAGGGGAAGTCAGTAGGAAATTGGTTATTCATTCCCTTCAGTGTTTAGGATTGGCCAGAATGCTTTATGAGCTTCAGTCAGACTAAATTAATAACTATGTTTTCTTTCTCCCATCTGTCTAAATTGCCATGAAAGCTTTGTATTTTCTTCTGTTCCTGTGCATGGATACATTTCTTCAAAAGGGATTAATATGTTTGATTAGAAATAATTGATTTTAATGAAACTAACTCAGTAGCATGGAAAATTATTTTTATTTATTGCCATTAAATCTTAGTAGCAAAATGTGATGACCAAATGGAGGTTTCCCAATGTGTAGACTGGAGTCCTGCTCAATGCAGTGGGTTACCAGAATGAAAGTGTTTTATCACTATATGTGTCAATAGTCAAGAGACTGGATTTAGAGAACACTGTCACTTAATGCTATTAATATAATACTTAACTTTGAAGAATATTTAATTTTCCCTTTAAGCAGTTTCTGCAATAAAAATTGATTTAAAATATCTCAAGTTATATGTAAGAGGAAATTCTCAAACAAAATACCTGTCATAGAGAGTTTACAAACTTCCTTGTTTGTCTGAGAGTGATTCAGTCTGGTTGATGCTGACTCAGGTGTAAATCTTGGTTTTCTTTTTTCTTTTATGTTCCTGGTTTCATGTGGATACTCCTATTCACCTGATTCTTCTGGTAAGGGATTTTCATACTGTGACTCAGGTGCAATGCAAGCAATGTGACAATTACAGGAAAACACCTGTTAGTATCAGGTAAGTTGATATTTATATTTTGTTTATTCCTTCAGCTGAGAAATCTGGAAAATTTGCCAAATGTTAAGCCTTGCAAGTCTTAAAGCTTCCTCTCAGCTGAGGAACAGTCACACCACGTTTAATGGAGCACATTCCTAAATGAGGAGTATTCAGACATCTGATCTGGGGTGAGGAACAAATTGTGTGAGTGAATGCTCACACTGCACCTAAAGCAGTTTTATACCTGCAGTGTTTCTCTTCCTGCTGCCTGCTCAGGTGCTTGCTTTGTCTAGAATGATCTGGCCATTGGATATTGCAGATGTGCCCTTGCACCTAAAAAAAAAGGTGATTCAAACTCCTTAGGTCTCTGTGAGACTTCTTCATGCGTGGGCTTCCCTTTCACTGCACACTAAAATGTGTCTTTTCCCATCTGGCTGATTCAAGCTGCTGGTGGTGCCTCCGGGTGGGCTGCAGTGACTCTCGCTGGTGGCCAGTAAAGTGGCCCCAGTGCCATCATCCACACAGAAGAGTTTTTTTAACGTCAAGTTAAAAGTCTTATTTAATATTTCATCAAGGGATTCCTGACCAGCTCTGCTGTGTACCTTTGTTTTGTGTTCAAATCTACTTGGTTTTCCTAAAGTCTTACATGAAATGAATTGTACTCCTTAAAACAACGTCGGGAAAACCCTGCAGCAGAACCAGAGTTGTGGTCCTGTGCCGTGTGTTCTTGTCATTTCCATCAGCCTGGTAAAACTGGCTGTATACCCACAAATCATCCTGGACTTGTTTAAGTGGAAGGCAGAAGGATTTTTTGCTCCAGTTCTGTTGATTCCTGTAGTTGAGTTCACAGACAACCTGGAGGTCTTTAAGGCAAGAGAAGTAAAGGAGGACAAGGTTGGTTTCTATTCAGGTGGCTGAAAAATCCCTTCTCTTACAAGCAATTGGCTTCCAAATCAATCTTGCTGTAGGCAGAATGTTAACACACATCACTGATGAACAAGTAGCCAAGGGAATCAGGGTCTTTTCTGGCCTTACTTGGTTCTAACTTCTCATCTATTTCTTTATTACTGAGGAGCAAGGCACCAAAGGGAGTCCTCATTTCTGCGCTAAATTAATTCCTTCTATTTTTATTTTTGTAAGGAGTTTATTGTCTCTTGTACACCAGGCAAAGCTTCACCTTCTAGGTTACATCTTTCTGCTTTTCTTTCTGAATCACTTAAGAGGGAAGTGGCAAACTGTGTCCTGGCAGAGGATGGTGCCTGTGCCGTCGGGCAGGACGGGGCAGCCTCGGTGACATCTCTGTCCTGGAGCCGTATCAAACACACCACGGGTGCTTTGTAATTTGGATGCTAAAACTGAGATCTGCCCAAGCCTTTGCAAGCAAGAGCCAAGAGGTAGAAACTCAGAAAACCAAACCAGCCTTTTCAGCAGCGTCAAGAGGTTTCTGTACAATTTGCCACAGGCAAAATCTGACGCGCTCATTTTACAAGATGTTTCTGTGAAGTCACAGATTGGAGCTCTGGGCCTTTGATTTTTCTTGGAAACGGTCAGGGAGGCTTTATATATGATGGCTTCAGAAGGTTAAGAACCAAACATTTCAGTGTCCTGCACAAACCTGGCATTGAAAATATGTTTGTACAGCTGTCACCTTTGTCCCTTAAGCTATTCTCTTCTGTGGTCACTGGGTGTTTTTCATGTGTCTGTCAGACAGCAGCCTGGGAAGGGACACACCTTGTGGGAGAGGATTCTTTAAGTCTGTGCCCTTTTGACACTGTTCTGAGTGGAGCAATGCCCAGAAAACCTCTCTGGACGTTGAGAGTTCAAAGAGAGTTCTTTGCTGAATAAAAATGAATCTTTATCAGACGGCATCTAAAACTTAAATGTGTAGATCAAAATTAAGTAGCAGGAAGATGTGTGCTTAAAAAAAGGAAAGAAACAATTTTTATAAAATGCGTTTAGGTATGCTTAGACCAGAAAAGGATTTGAAATTAAATATCGTCTGGATCTTTGTGGACAGCTGCAAATTCAGTGCAACCATGATTTAGCATCCAGCTAAATCATTTATGAAAATAAATGCCTAAAAGTGATTCTCAAGCCTTTCTTGTAAGCAATGTCAACTTCTTCTATCAGCAGTAAAAATACAAATTGATAGAGTTAAGCAGTCTTGCAATTAAGAAATATAATCAGGACTAATCCACAGTATGGAATAGCCTTGTTTATATTCTTATTCTGTTTCTCTTTTCGTTTGAGGTAAGTTGTCAGAAAATGTATTTAGGATATTAATTATGTACCTTTCTAATGTTGTATCACCCCATCCTGCTTCTTGTACAAGGGAAGTTAAACACAGACCTCTCTGTCTTATGGGCTTCTGCAAAGATACTCTTGAAGAAAGCATTTCCTAGGAAAATAATCAAAATGCCTTGGGATAGTCCTTAGTTATATTATCTACTTTTCCATTCTACTATCCTGGTTTAAAGCTGTTCCACAGTACCACTGTGTGGAAGTAGTGGTTTGGTAAAGAGAGGTACTTAGAAATAAGTATTTTTTTCACTAATACTACTGCTGCAAATTATGTACTGCTTTCTTTAATTATACTTTGATATTTTTCTGTAGCAAAAGAAGCAAAAGGAAAATGTGAGTATTCCAGGGAAGTAGGTGATGAGTCTGTTTTGTTATTTGTAATTGGTTTTGGGTTTTCTTTCTTGCTTTTCCTCTTTGCTGCTCACCAATGTTCTTTATCCATTGGCACATAAACAGAAGCAGGCGAGGCAATAATAACAGGATGTGAAGCACTTACCCTGAGGATAATTTGGGGCAGTTGAAATCACAGTTAATTGCAGCTAAGCAGTGGAGCTTTTGATGCCACCAGTTTTAGGTATGGTGCATAAATTTCATAGATATCATGCAGGGGATTAAATGGGATCTTTCTCTTTATATGTGTTTTGGCTGCTCATTTGCACACACCAGCTGTGATTTCTTGGAAATCCCATCTTGGTGTACCCTTTCAAAGAACAGAGAAAAGCTCAGATTAATACAGTCTGCTCTCAACACTGAGAAGTCTAACATAAATTTTATGAAAAGGCTTAAAAGTGGGTTGGGGGGTTCCACCAGGTGGGCTTTTTGGTTTGTGGTGATTTTATTTTTTTTGTAAGCCTTTTGATTCTGCTGAAACCTGGCATAGTAAATGATTCCATGTAAAACTCAGGATTCACTACCATTTGAAGTTTAATTTTTGAATGTTTTTCCAGGTATGTCACCTGCTGCCAGTTATTGGAAGCAAGGGTCAAGTTTCATTTTCTTTTTTGAAGAAAGCAAACATATTTTCTGTTGGTGTGCCTGAATGAATATATATATACACTTGGAACTAAATGGTACAAAGAGCTCAGATGAGCTTGCCACTGCCTTCTAATAATTTGTTTTGCATTACTTGCTCTGTGTTGGAGGGGCTAGGAAACCAGTTGTGTCAACTGCTCTTGTCAAGAGTTGACAAGAGTTGTTTGAGACAAAGGTTATACAGATTAACCATGTAATCATTAGCTATACTCGAGGCAAGTAGTTAAGGAGGACTCAGTAACACTGGGTAAGTAACTGCAGGGAAACCTTGAACCACTGAGAGTTAGGTACTGCATCACTCACCAGATCTGGTTCAGGAGCCCTTAACAGTCTTCCATTTTTAGCCCCCAAGGGGCGTGTCCGTGGTCACACACTGATGACTAAACCTTTTGCAGTGCTTTGTGGGGCTGTAAATACAGAGTGCACTATTTTTGTTGCAGTACCTGTGAAATGGAGCGGAGAGGGAAGTTCTCTGCCATGGCAGCAATATTCCTGTCTGCCACCTGTTTTGAGGTTTGCCAGTAGGTCACAGACATTGTGCTACTGAACCACATCTGTGTGCAGGTCGATGCTGCAGAGGCAACCAAGGCTACTTTAATTTTTAAGTTGATACTTCTAGGGCAAGTTTGAGCCAGTGAGAGTTTCTAAAAGACTTCAGCACATTCTGGAGACTGAGTGCTTCTAGCAGTTTTTTTGTTTCAAACAGAACAGACCTGCAATGAAGAATATTATTGTTCTTTGCATTGAATTATTGTGTGTGGTTTTAATTGCTGCAAAATACCAATTATTTTTTATGAACTTTTTTGTGTATATACACAAGCCTTTTTTAGATGTTGGGGTGACTGTACAGATGTATGTTAGGCAAGCATTATAGATTAACCTTAGCTAAATTTAATATGTAGGGGTAGCACTCTATAGGTATTCTAGGTATTATTTTCATGGTCCTTTAATTTTTTGAAATTCAGTCGGAATAGCTACAAGGGGAAAAAACTGAAGTAGACATGATTTGCTGTCATCTTGTAATATTCCTACTCCCTCCTTAAATTTTGCCCATTGTACTCATATTCCCAACCTTTTACTGGATTGACTGCTTATTCCAGCAGAGTCAAGGAAAAGGCACAAGGGAGGTAACTGGTCTTGGGGGCTGATTTGCCTTTACTGCTCTCTTTAAAGAGGTACAATCTTCTGGGGTGAATGCTGCCAGGCCATTCTGTGAGCACTGACAGGATTAACATGTTAATGTTGCCAAGGAGAACAAAGGACAGTGTTCTCTTTGCAGGTGTTCAGCCTTGTTCTGATGCTCTCAGATTTGTGAAGGAGCTCCTGAAAGCCCCCAACACAGATCCAGGTGAGCAGCTTCTAAATTCAAGGCATGTGTGCTGCTTTGAACAGGTTGTGTATGGTTTTGACAGCTTCTGGGTCCTGAAATAGAAAAAGAAACAGCAAATTTTTCATGTTTTTGACTTGGTCACTGTGCTGTGTTGGGTTCTTTCTGGCAGTGTTATTATATCAGGAGCTATACCAACTGCAAGATGGGAAAATCATTTGAAGCCTTTTAAGACAGGGATTATGTCTCTGTGTCCTGGGGACTAATAAGAGGATTTGAGAGCTACCCTTAAAGGAATCTGAACTATGGGACATTTGAGGAAAGAGCCAAGGGACTGGTGGGAACAGTGTTCTGGCAAGTGCAGCTGCAAAAACATGAAGCTGTTTCTCCCTAAAGATTTGGAAGAAAATATCAGTGTTTGCTTTCACAGCAAATCTTGGGATGTGTAAATGGAAAAGAGGAAGACAAGGGAGCCTTTACCCCGCCTAAGTGTTTCTGAAGGCAGTTTGTTAAAGCTTGTCAGTCATATGATGTTATCAGGAATTATTTTTTCTTTGATTTCTTCTCTCCATTTCTATTCTGACAGCTTAAATCTGGGTGGGAGAATTTCTCTCTCTGGCTCCTGCCTTTTCTCGTGTTCTGCAGTAGCTGAAACAAAACATTTGAAACTCTTCGTGTTCTTATAAGGTGAAAGAAAGGTTTTCCCTGTCGCCCCTGCTGAAGGCCTGTACTTCAGGATTCCAAGAAGAGCTATTTCTGTGCTATCATTATCTTTAAGATTCATGGTGCCCTCTTTGCTGTGTCTCTTTGTAGAGATACTTTTTGTGATAGCGCAGCTGCTTGCCATCAAAATATGAGCAGGGCAAGACTGAAAAATACTGTAGCAGGTATATACAGTAAAAAAGGGATAGAAATTAGCCTTACTTGAGGGACACACATGCATGGAACCAAACCCAAACTTTCCCAGAAATTATTGTCTTTACTCGAGCGCCATAAGCTCTCCTTTGGCCTTAACTTTTCTGAGTTACACAATGAAAGCAGATTTTGGTTCTGCTCTCCACAGAAATCCATCCCTAGAGGAGGGAAGAAAATGAAAGACACCACTTTGCTTTTAAATTACAGTTTTCTGAGATAAAGTGCCATTGTCACTAACCACATTCAGCAGCACCATTAGCTGGAGCAATGGAGGTAAAAGCAAAACAAAAGGGAAGCATTTTGTGTTTTGCCCCTCAGACCACACAATTAGTGAAATGGTTAGTTTGGGCGTTTTAAAGCTAGGAATTAAGGAATTATTGGAGTGTTGGAAACTTTCCATATTACCAAAGTCACAGGGGCTGGTTTGTCATGAGCAAGATGGAGCCTGTCATTTGCAGAGGTCTAGTCAGAGCGTGGGGACGAGCTGGTGGTTGTTATCCCATTCTCTGCCAAGAATATTGTCTTGCACAAGATCAAATGTAATTTAGCAAATTCTATACTTTCTGATCAGGTGAGGCTGTGGACTTGGGCAGCAGAGATCATGACTCCTGTTATAAAATGAAGTACTTTGTTATGACTCTACTCCTTTCTCCCTTAAATCAGATTTCTACATATTGCAAATGATGTGCAGCTAAGATAGGAAATCTCAGCTGGAAAGGAGTTTTATACCCCCTGTTAGAAACAGACAGTAAAAAATTCCTTACTTTCTCTCTATTGTATGACTTAGGACACACCCCCAGGATCCATTCCAGTTCTGAGAGTCTTCTCTATGAACTAAAATAAAAGACTTATCCTCCCTGTTAGAGTGGAGGAGCTGTAGGGTGAACATTTAGTGTCACAATTTTGAACAAGAATATTATCTACTTTATGCCTTTGGTGAAATATCAGCATTTGCTAAGAACAGAGTTATTCTGTGAGTTACTGACTTGCTTGACCGACCTGCCCTAATAGCTCTCTTGCTTGTTCTCACCTCAGTTCAGCAACTATTCATATGTGTTGCAGGACCCTTTGTGTAATGTTGCTTTATACCCAGACTGTTGAGACCACAACAAAAAGCATGTGTGTGGTTTTCTATTAAAAAAACAAACAAACAACCCAACCAAAACCGACTCTGATCCTTTTACTGATCTGCTTTAGTGACAAGTTCTGTTCATTGCCACAAGAGATGTGACATTATAGAAAACATTAATATATACAAACATTTTTCATATCAGTATGTTAGCTAAAATGACACACAAAGTGTGCTCATGGCTGTAGTCTTTGAGTGTTTGGGCTTTTTGTTTCTCCTTGAATAGTGGATAAATATTTAAGGGAATTAATTCACCCATCAGAGTGAATTCTGGGAAAAGTTCACCTGTTTGTAGTGAATACCATTCAATTTCTCCTATAATTGGATGTGTTGCAGCTGTATTGTGTTACCAGGCAGGGTCAGATTCTGTTATGGAAGGTAGTTTATTATAACAGTGAGAGCTAAGTGACAGAGACCAGATTAACCCCTGTTCTGAAACAGCCTCTTCAAGGCCACTTTGGAAATTCTAACCAAGGCTTAACTCCTTACTGTCTACAGACTAATCTTTCCAAGATCCTTGTTTCAGTTTAACTCAAGTCTTGTATGCTACAATTTATTTCACCATGGTGTTTTTCATACACAGGTATTTTCTACTGGCTGTGCTTCCCAGCTAACCTGTCCCTGCTGGCCTGACAGTGCAGATCCGTAAAATACAAGTCATACTGGCAGAAGTTCCAGTATGAAAGTGTGGATTAAGTTGTACTTCTCCAAAGGTACGAACTAGGAGTACGTGGGCTGAAGCTGTTGCAGCGTTGAGCCAGACACAGAGTGCAGAACTTGGGCTGCAGTTTCTGCTCAATATTATACTTTAGTTTCCTGTTGAGCAAGAATGATGAATACTCTTATCACTGTGATCCTATTGTTATTAAAGCATTTGTGTAGGCAGTCTTTGATGAGAAGCTGATAAGGAGGTAGAATACCAAATAGCCTTAGGTGCACAAGTAAAAATACCTTTTGTTTTTAGAGTATCTAAAAGCCACGGCATCTCCTCTTTGTGAGTGAATTTTCTATTTCAAGAGCGCTGTGAAGAGGCTTAATGCCTTTCTGCATGTTCTCTGTTGTACAGTTGTATAGTTCTTCCCTTCCTCCCTTTCCCCCGGCATTAGAGGAAGGTTCCTGCTGTTTGCGGGGGCACTAATCAGTGGGTTCCATTAGAACAGCATTTCTTATATATAGTGAGAACATGTCACGATGTGCATTGTGTTTCACCACAGAGAGCACATCACAGAGTGTCTGTCTGCTTAAAATGCAGTTAAGGATTACAAAGCCCGATAGATCAACTGCCTGGGGAAACAAAGTTTGCTTTGAAAAGGAGCACAGAGAACATTAAGAGTGGTGTGTTTGGAGTGAGGATTTCTTCTTTACTTATTTCTTCTTTGGAAAAAAAAGGCAACAGACTTCAGGTCCAGTTGAACACTTGCAGAAGTTGAACTGTTTTCAATCATTTGGAACTCTGGGAAAAAAATTTCTCTTTTAAATTTAGAAAGACGGCATAACCTCATGGAACAAAGAAACTGTATCAACAAGGAAGAATTTATTCAGCGTGCTGGGTCTTCCTCTCACTGAGTTTCCGGGGAGAAAGACCCCTTGGGTTTAAATCTCATGCATTTTATAGTTTTACAAAATCCCACCCTTTTCCAGATAAGTTTAATATATTCATTTTTGCCTAAAAAGGTTTCTTTTTCTCCGAAAAGGGGCTTTCCCTTCCTTCCAATTGGCTGTGAGGTGTCCTCTGTCAAAAATAATGGATTTCTTTTGTTCTTAGCCCAGAGAGAAAGAAACCCTATGTTCAGAACTTGCCAAATGGCCCAGAAAGATTTTAATTTTTAGGAAGTTTATATCACAGCCGAAAAAGACCCTGGTACCCAGACCAGTTTGGAACTTGGATACCTTACAACGTCATGATACGCCTATAAAAAAAAGGTATTTTATTTCTCATAGAACCTTATCAGCTACTGCTGAGGTATTGTCTTAGATCTCCAGTATTTCAGGAGTGTTTAGTTTCTGATTTAGGCCATAAACATATAATACAAGTCGATACTGGTACTTTACAAGCTGTAGTCTCACCTATTAAAGGGTCTCTGTTCCTTGCAACATGGATCAGAATCACCCACCCTTCATTCTGTGCTGTATTTACATTTTCATTGGAATAAGCTTTACCATTCTCATTCATTCTCTCCCTCCTTCCCCTTCCTGCCTTGAAACAAAACTGCTTGCTGTACTTTATGGTACTGACATACTGATAACTTTTTTCCCTAACAGACTTTATATACTTAATGATGGTAATAAGAAATAATGCAGAAAAAATGCTTGGTTTGTGACTCTGAGAGGCTATCAGCCAGTTTCCATGAAGGAATGGAAAATCCAGTTCTGTTTTCTGGATTCTGCCCTGTGTTAGTGCTGATAATACCTTGATTATGACATGATTAGGAAGCAGTTATGAGATACTGAACTTGTTAGATACTGAATATTCTCTCATCAGCTCTGATCACTTTTGGTCATGTTATAGGTGTGTTTAATAAGGGTGATTGCTGGGCAAAGCTTGTAACTCAATTTTCTGACTAAAGTCTACTTCAGTGATCTCTGGATACACACAGAATGAAGTTTATGAAACTCTTTTCTACCTTTTCACAAGCTGCTTTTTCCAGCAAACTTTTCTTGGTGCCTTTTAACTTCCTTCATAAATCACCCTTCTGCTTGATTAACTTCCTCAGTTAAGATAGCAATGTATTTTGTGAACATTATTGTAGACTCTTTGTAGAGTCACACACCTAACTATGTTATTTTTATTTGCTTAGGGCAAGCACATAATAAAGAAAGATGAACAATACTAAAAATGGACAGATTTTACCTTTGGTTTAACTGCATTAGCTTAGGTTTATTTGTCCTATATATTTGATGGCTCCGTGTGGATCTTTTATGCAATCTGTATTTATTTTCAGCTGCCAACACTTTCAACTGATTTTTCAAGGTTTGAAGAAATAGGATAGTAAAGAAAGAAGAAAATAAAAAGTTATAATTATGGATGAATAAAAGGATGTATGATTGGAAGGTTATTAATCTGTTATTTGAAACAGGAATCATCTCTAGTTACATTTGGATTGCTTTTCATTACTTATTTCTATTACTTTAAAAAGCATCTTGAATTAGTTATGAAACTTGTTCTTTAAGAAAAGTCTTTTTGTATTTATCTTACAGCTCTCTGTAAGTATTTCTAGGAATTTTGCTAATGGTTTGGCTGCATTAAATGTCTTAGAACTGCACCTCCCTTAGAGCAGCTCAGCCTCTGTCACATTGAACAGTCCCTGGTGCTGTGGTACAGAACAGGGCACGGACCAGGCCGTATTTAAATGCAGAATAACTGTGGAGAAAAACATGTCTTTAGTGCAGAGTTGAGAGCACATGATTAATGAGCTGGAAGATTTGCCAGAGCTGAGCTCTGCCAGCTGCCCTTCTCCCTCCTGCCGTAGGGTAACGTTTTCATTCCCTCTGTTTTATTGGCACACACGGAACACCTAAAGCATGGGGCCATCACACCCCTCCTGCTATACTAGGATTGTTTCTGCCACAAATTACAGGGTCCTGACTGACCAAGAAGGGCAGGGCTTGGTCTCTTGTACCTTTTTATGGCATGGCAAATAGCTATGCAATCATCCTGGAGTAACAGTGCAAGAATACAAATTACAGGCCAGCCCAGCCCGCTGGTGTCTCGGTGCCGTCGGTTGTTTGTGTCAGCGTCACTCTGCTCCTTGTTTCACAAAAGCCATGAGGACATAGAGGGAATGTCCAAGGGTCAAAGGGGTCTTGTGTAGGTGTGTGAGAAATTTCTCATTATTTAATTTAGAAAGATTCAATTACCTGTGAAACAAAGGAACTGTATCATCAAGGAAAGGTTTATTCAGCATGTGCTGGGTCTCATCTCACACCGAGCTCTGGGGGAAAAAAGACCCCTTGGGTTTAAATTTCATGCATTTTATAGTTCTACAAAATCCCACCCTTTCAGGTCAGTTTAATATATTCATTTTTGCCTAAAAAGGTTTTTTTCTCCGAAAAGGGGCTTTCCCCTCCTTCTGATTGGCTGCAAGGCATCCCTTGTCAAAAGTGATGGATCTTCCTTTGTTCTTAGCCCATGGGGAGAAAAAAACCCTATGTTCGAAATTGGCCAAATGGCCCAAAAGGTTTTCATTTTTGGGGGCTTTATATTTCCCTTATCCCAGCTGCAAAGGGGTCCTGGCACCAGGCCCAAATGGGAACTGGGTACGTTACAACTTCACCATGCACCTATAATTTTCCAAAATTTGTTTGTAATAAAAACTGTATTTTTATTTCTCAGGTGCCTTTAGCAGGTATTGGTGAAGTTATAGTGAAATAACCTGAGAATAAACCATGGGTAACGCACTGTTATAAAGATGTTCAAAGACAGTAGAAAGCTCCCCCAGTCTGAGGCTGCAGGTGAGTGTGGAGAAGCAGACAGTGATTCATGGGAGTGAAATTGAGGCCAAGGAATCACCCATTTCCAGAAAATACCAGCAAAGCCACGTCTGGTTTCTGGTCCAGTGCAGATGCAAAAGCATCACTTATGTTAGGGTCCTTCAGTAGTTACTGAAGAGCTGGGAAGGAGAGGATCACAGATCCGTGGGTGAAAGGGCTGAGGTGTCCTTGGTAAGGGTAAGAGGTTAAAAAAAGCAAGTCTGGCTCACAAAAAACCTAGATAGGATAGCAATCTTTAAGGAAACTGCTTTCTGGGATGGTATAAGTAGTCATGGTCTTTTGATATCTGCTGGAATAACAATTGTGCTTCTCTAGATGATCATTAACAGCACACATGGTGTAGGAAGGACAAATTTCACTCTCTTGCCTTGAGGTTACTTGGAATGAGATGGTGCTCTTCTCTGTCACTCAAGGGGAAAACAGAAGGCTTGATTTTAATTCAAGCCCGTGGGAAAATCAGAAGCCTGGACATGAAGGTGAGGTAGCACAACAAGTCCCAGTTTGATCCCCCTGTGGATGGTGGTAGACTCCAACCCAAAGATTTTGTGGGTGATGCTGACAGGGCTGACACTCTTCTTGAAGCCTGAAGCATCACAACCCAAACAATCACTTGAAAACAACAAGTGTTGGTTGGGAACAAGGCAGAAGTATTTCAAATGACTCTGTTTTGAATCTGCTGGTGAGTTCCATCTCCTGTCATGAGACTACAAGCTGTTACAATATGTACTATTTATTTTTAGGATTACCACAGCACAAAAGCATTAAAACTTTCTTATATGGGTTTAAGTTCTGTGGAGAAAAATCTCTCCTCCAGTTTGTGACTAAAACTTTGATTTCAAGAATGAACAAGTAAATAGTCATAATTAGAGAGTGGGCATTGAGTGTGGGGTTACTGCTAGTTTCATTTAGCTATATATTAGAGATGCACATTATCTTTCTGGTTCCATATTCAGGTATTTTTGTACTGTAATAGGCCCAAACACACAAAACAATGGAATTTTGGCTATTTTTCATGTAAACTGAAGGCTTGGAAGTCTGAAAGCACAACTCTTACGCTGTAATGTATCACTGCATGAAATATTATCCAAAACAATTGCAATTAGAAGCTACTAACTCAACCCTATATTTAAAATCTCTATGAACTAGAGAGAGAAAAATGATAGATAAAGTAAACACAATTGAGAAAAATAAAGCTGTTTACTGCTAATGTTTTGTAAAAATGTTTAAATATTCCATCTGTCTTTCTTATTTTCAAAGGTATAAAAATAGGTCTTTTAACTTCTAAGCTGTGCATACAGGAATTATTTAGATCAGAATCTTTACTGAAGTTCTTGTTGTCTTTTGTTTCCATAGAACTTCATTGTCTTTTGTCTCTGTCTCCTTCTGGCAGGGGGTGTGGGGAGTGTGTGTGGAGGAAGCTGTTGGTGTTTCTTAGAAGCACACTTATTTCTGCTGTGCTCTATGCCATTCTTTCCTGCTTATGTTTCAATTTTTTAAAACCTCATTTTAATTATCCTTTTTTTTTTTTTTAAGGAGCCAGCATCAGCTTGGAGAAACTTGTGAGTGCATCAGCGTTCTACTTTGAGCTTCCAACTTGGTTACAGTCGCCCCTAATTCTGAGATGGTTTCTGCTGCAGTACTATGCAGCAATTTTGTAATTTCTGGAAATTACAAAAAAGATATTAATTCATGTTTCTGATGACTCCAACAGTAGATGTTTCATTTGTTTGGTTGGGGGCATAGGGAGCAAAACTTTGCCACAGAAATGTAGCAAAGCAGAGGGAAGGTTGAGATGCAATGATTTATAGTCTTATTAGAACAACATTACGTGAGGCTACATGGCCTTTAATACTGACAGATATATTGCCTTGACTGTGACATTATTATGTTTTGGATGTCTCTGTCCCTAATTTATCTGTAAAATAGATGGGTGTATTGTCAGTAGTTCTTAGTCCACTCTGGTTACAGTGGAGCACTTTGGCAACATTTCACCAATTGCTACCATGGAAAATAGTCTAATTTAGCTCTTAGCTGAGTTATTTCTGGGAAAAAATCATCCTTCCTTAAAACAGAGGTTTTACATCTTGTTACTATTCTCAGATATTGGTTTTCATAGAAATCTTTGTGGGGCTATACAAATGCCAGTTGAAACTCTCAGTAACTTTTCTATTTGTTCACAACTAAAGATTTGTGGCAAGACCAGCTTTTTTTAGGAGCAAGTGTACATCTTTCCTTAAAATTGGCTATTTGGCTGCTGTGTGAGCATTGAGCTGGCCCAGACTGATCTGGGTAAGGTGTGGCCTCTGCACATGTCCTGTGTTTGATCACTTCTGCCCATGTTCTTTGAATGCTTATAGCAACTTAAGGTTTTAATATAATTGTGTTTCTGTTGCCTGTGACTTCATAATAGCACGTGTCTACATATGACTTTTCAGGACTGAAAAATGTTCCCCTCTGACGTTAACTGCACCATGGAGAGGTGAAAATCTGAGGGAAACAGCTGATCTCCTGAAGCATCTTGTCCTCTTCTGGTGCAGTTACTCTCTTATATCAGTTATTTCATCTGCTCACTTCCGACTTTGCCCACATGAAGGAGGCTGTCTTGGGATATGCCGAGATTTTCAAAAGTGTAACAAAGAAAGCATCTCAAAAAGATTTCTTATTTCAATAATTAAAAAGTATGTTTGCGTAGAGCTTACTATTGTAAGAGTCTACAAGCATTTCATATAAATAACTGTAAGGGAAGAAACACAATGACTTGGTTTCATTACCTTTAGTTTATCACTATGTGCTAAATCCCTAATATATATTCAGAGACTTGATTAGTGTTGATGGTATGAGGTAAGGCAAGAATGCTGCAGTCCTGATTATCAGGCAAGGGTGTGAGCTTTTTGTCAGTGACTTAGGCAGAAGATACTGCCAGCTGAAAAACTAAGAAGGTCCCAATAACGGCAGTTGTGAACAGTGCTGAGGAACTTGGCAAAAAGTGCAAATATTTATCAAGACACGGTGAACAGCTACTAAAATAGACCATTATCTTCTTGCTTCTTTAGCATTTTCTGATTAAATTTTATCAGATTGGATGCAATGCAGAGTCGTCATGTGCTACAGCTAGAGACATTTAGTCAGTGAAATTTAACAGCATTAATGAGTACTCTTAAAGCCATTTGCTTGACATTTTTTTCAATTGTAGCTCAGAGCCCCTCAGTAAAAGAAGAACCCAGTTTACTAGTGCCTGACTGCAGCTTTGGTGTTTACTGAGTAATACTTTATTAGGACTTGGTGCCTTTATGTCTATGAATAGATATGTCACTGCCACAGGATGGGGAAATCTCTCTGCATAAAGCTTATTGATGCTGCCTGATTCCTGAAGTTGGCACATTATCAAATCTTGCAGGTATGTGGCAACTCTGATCTGCTGTAACCAGGCCTGCTCTGCACACCTCTGACAGGTGGAGCAGCAGGTAGCCAGGATGCTCTGTCACTATCTGCTTGAAAGGAGATTTTACAATGTTGAGTTACATGAAATTAGAAACCTGTGTTTTCTCCAGTGTCTCTGGGATGTTCAGGTGTGGTGTTTATCTCATTCTAAGAGTTCTTGCACTTTTTTGGAAGATGAATTTTTTTATTTATTTTGTAAAGACTGGATTCTGCTGATAGTGGGGTTTTGCTGTTTCTACAGCATTTTTTTCAGCCAAAATATCCATAAAATATATTTCTACAAGGAATTGCACAAAACAGTTGAGAAGATGAAGGAAACTGGCAGTGTTCTTTTAGTTGAGGTCATTGATCTCTGCAGTTTCAGTTCCAGCAGGAGTTTCACTTCTTAGGTGATGTCTGAAATCCAGAGACAGTTTCTGTACACTTTCAAACTTGGGAAGTTTGGATCCAAATGACTAAATAGGCTCAAATAAGCAGTTAAATGAGTGATTGCATTGAGAACCATGATAGCTACTATATTACTCCTGTTTCCTTTGGAGAAAGAGGAAGAAAATAGTATTTTCTTTCTTCTTCTGATGTTACACTGCATGACTGATCTCTGATGTTCTCAAGCCCCACAAATGGAATATGACTGTAAATGTAAATTCAAGCTTTGTCAAGGAGCTCAATCCCCAGGGAGAAACAGGAGGCTTTGTGGATCATTTATGCTTCACCCAGCACTGGTGCCATTGCTGTCTCTTCCTATTTGTTTTATAAAGAAATCTGCTCAAGACAGTAAGCTGTAAAGGGAATTTGAAGCAATGATTGGCAGCACGGGGGGGAAAACTTTTACAAAGGAAGTTCTGCTTGTCCCTCTTTGAGTCCTTACTTGAAAAACCAACAAACTTTGTGCTACTTTCAGACTACAAAATATGTCATGTAGCCTGTGCTGAGCTTACCAGGATGTCCGTATTGTTATTCTTGCAAGAGCCATGCTTTAAGAAACCTCAGAAAGAGATGTTTTCTTAACTATCATAAAATCTGACCATTTATAATAGCTATCAAAACTCTTAATCCTTGCATGAAGCACTTTGGCAAGAACTGTGGTTTCCATTTAAGAAAAAAAGGCAGTTTGCCCAAAAGTAATGGAGAGAAGCAACAGATTAAGTAGTAGAACGCACCTAGCAAGAAGGTTTTCTTGCTAGGCCATATACAGTTGTTTTTAAATTGTGTTATTTTTTTTAAACAAATGTTTCAGCATCTTTTTGGTCAGTAAAATGTAAAGCAATACCAACTTTACTTATCGTACTTGTATTTTTTTTATGTAAGTCAGATTTTTTTGCCCTCCTAGCTTGAAGGCAATGGGATTGCTTCCAAACTGTCTGATGCTTTTAAGGGTCAGGAGCCTTATAAAGCACAAACAAGAGACTAAATTTTGCTTTTGCTTACCCTGGGTTCAAGCCAGAATAACTCAACTGATGTTGATAGAGTTACTTACCCTTGTCCAAATCCAGAGTAACAGAATAAACGGAACTCTCTCTTGACTTGCTGTGAGGAGGAAAAAGCGATAAGAAATGTATTTCTGTCAGGTGACTTTTCTTTTATTAAGCCAGGTAACAATGAAACTGCTCTTACCTGCTGGCTTTGCTCTATCTTTAACTGGAGTTGTCCTTCTGAATTTGTCTTGGTGTTCCTTGTGAATACCAGGACCTTAGAGTTTAAGGAAACACTCTATAAAAGGGGGTTGACAGGGCTAAGATTCTTCTACATTGTGGGAAAGCATCCTTAATGGACAAAATGGATAAATCCACTTAATCACATAACCTTTGGCAATCACTTGCTCACTGTTTGCTCACATCCATGTCTTTGACAGCATGATGCTCAACAGAGGAGGCAATTCCTCAGCAAGTGTATCTTCATTCTGTCACTTGGCCTAGGAATTTAAGCAGCAGTTTATCTCATGGTACAAGCACTTTCAGCTTGTGGCTGGTTTGTAGGCTGATATTCCCCTTTCTATGACCCCTGGAAGCAGGATCCCAGTTGACTGCCCACTGCAATTGCTGTGCCATGACGTTGAAGTGTGGTTTTTGCTGTCACCCCATTTCTACAGTAGAATCTGGGTGTGAGCAAACGAAATTGTAGTGTCAGGGAGCAAATAAACTTCTTACTGTAGGAAAGGTGCTTTACTCATGTGAATCCTTTCTTATCCTGCAGTTTCCAGCCGTTTTGAAGTGATTTGAGAAGGGGATTAGAATAGGAATAAGTAGGTTGGTAGAGAGATCAGGTCCAACCTCCCAGCTGAAGCAGGGCCAACCTCAAGTATCTAGGATGTGGGGGAAAAATCCATTGCTTTTTTCCATTCCTGAGTTTGTGTGGGAAGCATATGTAAACTTGGATGTTTTGTTAGAATGATATCAGCTTTTATCTTGTTTTCCCCTTGCTGCATTTCATCTCTTGTTCAAACTCTCTTACTTTGCTTGACGGAGAACATCAAAGATGATGTTTAACTACAACTGTCCAGATTGCTGTAACTTTTTCATTTCAACAGTAATAGAAGCTGTTAGTGAGAGAGGCTGTTGGATTGAAGGCTTTTATGTTCTTTTTTATTTCCCAGTGCACTTGAGAAAGCAACAGTTTTAATTATTATGTAAATAATGAAAGAACCAGAACAAAGGAAAGTTCAAATGTAATTATGTAAATAGCAGAAGTTGTAGAAAACTTTACACTTTAGCACCTCTTGGCATTTTTCCAGTTCCAAGCTGACTATAAAACTCAGTCAACACGGTTTAGAAAATACGTACTACATATTCAACACCCGTAAGGAATCCAAGCTGACAGTGTACATTTTCATAGGTCAATAACTCTTAAAAACAATTTCAGCACAGTGGTTCTGGAATTAACTTTCTAATAATTGCACCACTGCCTGGGCAATTGGAAAATTTGACTGGTATGTTTAGACTCAGTGGAATATGTCTAAGAAGCAGAGCTACAGAAACAGAAATTTGTCATTTCAAGGTTTTAGTTGGATCAGGGTCAGATTTAGAAGTTCAGACCTGTTTAATGTCAGAGTTACCCTGGAATATAAACCATCCAGCCCTCCCAAAGACATCAAATGGCATCAGTAAGAACTAGCAATCCAATAATTTTTGCTGAAGGTGCTGCACGGTCTTGGAAGAGTCACTAAAGCTCCCACGACAGTTCTCTTCTGCAGTAATGAACTTGTCTAGTACCACAGGCTGAGCTTGTTTATTTATTAAAACTGGATATGAATGTACATGCAAAGAGATCTTACCATTACGCAAAGAAAGTTCCTTAACTCTGTCCATATTCAACCTGAATAATTAAAGCTGTCATTTACCTTGCTGGCCCTCTTCCCTGAAGTATTTTCTATCTAAAGCTCAAACACATCACTAGGCAGCAGTATCAAGGCAGGAGCAAGTTTGTGGGTGTTGAAAACAGATGCAGCCTGCAAAAATACTTTAATAATATGTTTTTAATTTTGCATGGGAGCTGGCTGTGGATTTGGGCTGTATCTTGGGAGTGAAAAGGAGAGCCCCAGGCTCCCACCCACACTTGTTTATCACAAAGCCCTTTGACATTCTCCTCATAACACAGGGGAGGAAAAAGTAGGAATATTTTCTATGGGGCTGAGGCAGAAGTCTAAGCAGCATCTCAGAGCAGAGATACAGGTGAGGGGCCTGTTAAGCCTCAAGGAGTAGTTTTTTGCCAGTGTCCAGTGTGGCTGTTTCTGTAGAGATCATCAAACAGTGAAGAGGGGGAGAAAGGGAAGGCTGTTCTCAGAATCTTCAAAAACTTTACATAGTAAAAGTAACATTTCAATGCATTTTCATGAACACCAAAACACCTCCAAAAGGAGCTGAAGAGAAGGCAGTCAGAGTTCTGAAGGGATTTCTCGTGGCTCAGAGCTCGGGTCAAACCCAGGTGCCAGCAGCATCCTTGGGGCCAGGCAAGCAGAGATGTGGTTCTGTGGTTCATCTCCTCACCTTCACAGCTCAGAACAGTTCATGGGTATGTAACAGGGGTTTTAATCCTAATGACACTGCCTGACATTGAGTATCTAAACACCAATGATTTTTACTGGGAATAGATTCCAATCCGCAGTTCTTGCCATCTTTTAGTTTCTGATATGCTAATTTCATATGCTATTGGTTTTTGTGGGATGCCATCAAATAAGGGATGTCAAAAAGACATTTAAAAATACAAAATGCTCAGACAAGCTGTTTCATAGCACTTAAGAGGTTTTTCTACCCTACCCTGAATTAGAAAGCATAAATTTCATTTATATCTCAGCACTGTCAAATGTGTATCTCCCATCTTGGATTTGTTGCTTGGTGGATTTTATTTAAACATCTCAACAGAAAGAAAGGGTTGTTTTTTCCCAGGAGCTGTCTTGGAAAAATGAATAACAAACGTGCTTTTAGCTGGAAGCAGAAGCTTTACGGGGTAGGATGAGTAACTCTAGAACAGAATGATACAATCAGCTGTGCTGAGCATTTAGATTTGCTCTGTGTGGATCAGAGGGAGCCTTATGCTGTTCAGTTCAGGGGCCTGTGCACAAGCTGCCAATGAAGACTGAAAAGATATGATCTGTTTATTCCTAAGCAGGATTAAGGTTAAGATCCCAGGCTTGATGGGTGTGTGTATGATCCTAGGAAAACAGTTTGAGAGAGTTCCACAAATGATACCATTAATGGTACCTTATAAATCAGAGTGTGTTATTTTGGTTATGAAAATATCCTATATTCTAGTATAGAGTACTAGAATGGATTAGCTGTTGAGTTCAACTGTGTGCTCTGTGAATGGAGCAGTTTCAGTCTGCCACTGGAGAAATTTGAGACTAATGTAGCCTCCTGTGTGCCCAAAGCTAATTTGGTGTATTCTGTTCTTTGATCACAAACTAAGCTCTCAAGTGCCCTATTGATAGTCCATGTTGGCCACCCAAATCTACCACCAGCGTTAGCAGCTTTTTACAATATGAGAGCACCTACTTATGATTTATATTCTATCCTCAGGATAAAAGAAATCACACTCTTAACTGACTTTGAGCTGTACAGTCAATTCTATGGCCCTCAAGTATTTGCAGTGACTGGAACTCACATGTCAGAATATCAATGGAAGGTAACAGAAGTTTTGGATGAAAAAGGAGTTTTATGGATCTCAATATTGGGCTGGAAGATTAAAGATGTTTAAAGGCTTCCATCTGGGGTCCCTAACTTCATGGCAGCTATAAATGAGAATGTTTTAAAGACTTAATGAATTGTAAATAAAAAACTTACCTCATTCATTAAACATAAGGGCTTGTGGGTTCTGATACTCAAGCTAATGCTACAAAATGAATGTTAAAACTCTGAATATCACTCATATGCTACCTGGACTGTGAAAGATGGGAAGGCTAAAATTTTATATATATATAAGCTTATATATATATAACTTGAGGTGAGTTGAAAAGTTGGGAAACTGTGAACAAGTTAACAAAAATAAATAGCTGCTCTGGTGTTGAGCTCAGTTCTCAGAACCACGACCACCACTGTTCTGGGAGTTCAGAGACTGGCAGGGAGTCAAATATTTCTTCCTTCTCCAGCCCCAGTAGTCCCAACATGCCTCCTTAGGGAAGAAGTGTTTTTTCACTTTGAACACATGGCATTATCTTGAGCTAACTGACTGCTTTATGAATATTTAAAAGAAGGACAAGTCTTCTATTGAAGAAGGCCAAGAATGCAACTTCATTTCCTCTTCCAAAGTTTAATCTAGAAAAATTTATTGGCCTCTTTTTTTTTTGGCACAAATTTAATATGGAGCGCATATGTATGACATATGTAGCATCATCAAATAGTTACTTGATGCTCAACAAAACAGTAGAAATAAAATAAACCAAAACAGTAACTCAATGTACATGTGGGTCACTGTACTGACTGATATGAATTTGTATTCTACTGGTTGGTTTCAGTTTTGTAGTGGGAGTATCTGTAAAGAGAAACAGCCAAAATAGTGGCTTTAAAGTGGAGGCCTAGATTTTAAGAATATTCACCTTTATATACAGTGTATAATATAAGCATTTGAAAACTTAAAATACAGTTGTGTGTATTTTAAATGCTCTTACAAACCAGCATGTTTTCCTGTGTCACTGGGTGGGCACCAGGGTGTCACACATCCTGTTCCCAACGAGCACGGTGCAGTCCCATTCTGTTTATCATCTGGTAGATGATAACCTCTGAATTCTGGAGAGGTGATCTTTGTGCTGTTGTGGGGATGCCATGAAAATGTCAGTTGCTGAAAAAAACAGCAGCACCTTAAGTGGCTCGACATTTGTGTGCTACAAATTCCATATGGTAAGTAGGTGGATTTGCGAGTTCAGCATTTAATGGAGAAAGTTTTGTGTAAACAGTAAGTAGTCAGTGTGCTCCCTAATGTTACTGAAGGAGGAGACTTGCAATAGGGCAGCTCTGCAAGTAAGACTTCTACCCCTAAATAAACATTTTCAGGTAATTTATTGATGTGTTTATCTCACAAAGTGCTCAATTGTGCACATCGTGTCAACTTTAAATAGCTTGGGACTGATTTACTTGAAAATAAGGAATACATTTATTGATATCTGTGGAGTTAACAGAGTTAGCAAAATGTCAGCAAAATAGTTTCAGGTCCTGTGATTTGGGAGTTGGTTTGTTGTTTTGTTTTTGTTTTGGTTTGGTTTTTTCCATTTATGGTGGTTAAATACATTTTAAGAACAACAGATGACACAGATTATGACACTAAGACTAAAATTAAAGGTTGAAAGGTTGTTGTGAACCTGCAGCTCATCACCTGGGTGCTCAGGTTAGACCAAGGGCTCAGAAAGAAGAGCTCTAGTAGATGCACTTGTTTAAAATTTTGTAACTGAGCTCTGCTCTTTGCCATGTATGGACCAACCCACTGAAAGCTTTAGGTGAAAACAAACCCATTTCAGTTTGTGTAGCAGGCTTTGCACAGTGTGGCTGGGACACGGGTGTGTGTCTGGCTTTGCTGCTTTGTTTGTAACCTCTGGCAAAGGGCTGGTGTGACTATCTTGGGACAGTCCTTTTTTCAATTACTTTAGGGAAATCCACCTAAGAAAGATGGAAAGAAACTTCCTGGACTCCTCCTGCCATAGAGAATCTGTTGACTTTTCCACTTAATTTTCATAGTAAGTGACCCTGAATCCAAGATTCCTGTAAAATTCGCTGTACTTAATTAGTGTCTTTAATTTTATTTAAAATTACATGAAGAAATTAAAACTGATCTTTTTTTGCTTTGTTGCAGTGCAGTGCATTGTTTTAGGACCAGGCATTTTCACAATTTTTTTTCACTGAGTGCTGAGTGCTTTGTTTTATTTTTAGGGTAATGATAAGTCAAAGTAAGGCTTACAAAATCACAGGTCCAGATATCTGAAATACAATCATCCATCAAAAACCCTCAGTGGGACAATTACAGCCCCCACATCCTCCCACAGCAAACCACGATTGTAGGAGAAGAATTTTTGGGGGCTGTAGCTGATATTAGACAACGTGAGGTACTCTTGCTTCAGCCTTCATGAAATCACCTGCTGTGAGTCTTAGTGATGAGATTAATATTTTCTCCATTAATACCAGCTTTACGTATTCTGCAGTTTATTTCAGCATCTGTGGTAATGAGATCTGTTTAAATTAGATGTGAATCTCTTACGTGGTTTTCATGTTCTTTACAGAGCAAATACAGCTTTAAATAGTCCTTCAATATAAAGTACATATCCAATACTTCCTCTTCACCACTAAGTGCCCCCAGCATTGCTTTTTCTACCCCATGTGTGTTTTCATTGCTTCCCAATATCCTCCTTGCTTCTTGGAAGCCAAAAAAGACCCCAATGTCTTCATTCCTTCCTAATGGTTTTCAGTGTTCTTCCTTCCTCTATTTTAACTTGCTCTAGAAACCGATCTTCAGATGATACACATTTTATTGTCATTTAGATGAATGTAAAGCAATGGTAAATGAGGTCTAAGTTGTTACTCTGGTTTAAACAAAGAGTGCTGTGATTTGCTAATGCTCTGCACAGACTGCAGAGCCCTGAGGTGCCGGAAAAGATCCTCAGCAGTGAGTGCTCAAGTCCAGAATCTTGCTGTGCCACATGCAGACCAGTAAGACCGGTGATGCTTCGGTGACTTTCCCTCACAGGAAATGTTTCACCGGGAGCCTGAGCTCCGAGTCAGATTTTTTTGTTGTCAGTTTAGAAATTCCTTTGCAAAGGTGTATATAAGAGGATAACAATTACTTGTTGGGGACAATAATATTACTAATAGTAATCATGACAGAATCCATCAGTGAGGAAATGCTCTGTGTCTTCAAGTGCATCAGATGAAAATTTGAGCTATAGATGTATCACATGGAAAACCATATGGCAACATGCGTGCTTGGAAAGGCATTTGACTTGACTAAATAAATTTCTCAGCAAGCTTGTCCTTGCTGACTGCAGGGTTTTGGGGATTATAAGAGGAATGTGGACAAGGCTGTCACGTCCTTCAGCATTTTTAGCATGATGTAAGTATGAGCACAGGTGGGCAATGAGACATTCTGTGCTTTATTTCCCACCAGGTGTCAGTTGTCATTTCACTCCCACGACGGGAAATAAATATCAGTGATGATGGAGCACCCTCCTCTATGGTCCACTGTCAAATGGAGGCACAGCAGCATCTGAGAATCTGGCTCTTTTTCTTTCTGTAAGGGATGCTTTGGCACTTTTTTCCTAGCCAAAAAGTGTGTCTAAATCTTGCTTGCTGTCATGGATTTTTCCTCAGAGCTGCACTGCCACATCTCTGATGATTTGGACAATGTTTTTTGTTGTTGTCGTTTTGGAAAAACTAAGGGACAGAGAATAAGAGAATAACATGTTGTCCTCTTGTGAAAGTGGATGCGTGATTGGAGAAGTCTGCAGAGAGTAGTGATAGATAGCAAATGGTGCTGAGTAATATTGTCTGACTTTTTTTTGCTCGTTTTAAGGAGAGTGTGGATGCTGGTTTAGGTAATTTCTTTTAATATAAAGAACGGCTTGTAGTAGAATCACACAGATCTTGAGAGTTCTGAGTCCAAGTTTTCATTTATAAAGCACAACTGTATAAAATAACAGGGAGACTAATTCAACCTCTACAGCACAGATAATTTCCATCTTGTGCTATGAAGCATAAAGCAAAGTCTCAGTTTGCTTGTGACTCGGGTGCAAAGTCTCCAAACTGACTTTTGAGTGTCCTTCAATTTGGCTGCAAGAAGCTGAATTTTTATTTTCTTAAACTATCATCCTCTCATTTTCCTAAAGGAAGCTTGTAACATGGTTCTGGGAAGTAAGAGCAAAGATGTTCCCACCTGAAAAGCTCATTCTCCAAGCTTGGTATTACCCAATAGTAATTAACTCTTGTCTGGTGAGGTTCAGTGGGTGGAGGAAGGGAATAGGTCTTATTTTGAGATTTTAAAAGAAGCTGAATTTTATATTAGCTTCACAGTTTATTTGTTTTTGTTCCTGTCCAATAGAAAGCTGCTTCTCCACGGGAGCCTGAGGAGAGCTTCAAGATGAAAGGAAGTGGAATGTCTGAAAGAGCGGCCAAATTCTGATGGCTTTTTCTTGCTGATGGTACGAGCAGTTAAATCTTTTAAAGAGGGGGTGTTGCTTTCTTCTTATCTCTATCAGTTGCATGACTTTTTTCCATCCTTTGTAAATGTATCATACTTGATCATCTGCCAAAATCTTTGTTTAATTAACCTCTTTTAAGAACAAGTCATTCTTCTGTGAAGTTTTGAACAATCATGTGCAGCTTTGGGTTTTCCCTGGTACTTTCAGGTTGGTTTTGATCATCACCTTAGCACATTGGATTAGATTGCCTTTATGAGCTGCTTAGTGACATGAAGGGGATGGGGCAGAGTTGGATTTATGCTTCATTACCTATACAAACATTTAGCTTTTTTCTGTGTTTTACAGTTGTCTGTTTGTGACCTGACATGAATAAGAAAGCAATGTAGCTGTAAAGAGATGTTTATTATTATTTCTCACTAAATGGACTGATAACCCAAATCATCCATGCAGTGGTTGCTCTTGATGTAATCCAAGGAGTCCTTGTGGTGTGAAGCATTGATACCTGTATCTCCTGAAGTTGTCACTGGAATGCTACTGCATAAACAATCTTGGCAAACTGTCTTGGATAGGGAACCAATAGAGGACACCTGAACACCTGTGCTGCTGATTTTGTTTATTGGCTGGAGTAGCTCAGGCAGTGCTCATGATCAACTAATTGAAGCTTCTTAAAGTTATCGGCAGGAGTTCACAGGCAGCTCTTTTTCTAATTCTTGCCTTTCCTTCTCATCTTTGTTGTAATTTTTTCCCCTGTTGTTTTGTTTTCCAGAAATGTATTTTCTTTTGCATGTTGCAGCTATTACTTCTTGGTAGGAGTTTTTCCTGCTTTAACTCCATTGACAGCAAAGCAAAACAACTGAATGTGTCTTTTGTTAAAACTTTAAAACTTTGTTTGTAGAGATGATAAGTTCTGGTAGTTAACACACAGCACTGGGTAGGAGTTTACCTCAGTACAGTGGCCAATTATCACTTCTTTTCAAAAGCTCACTCTGTCTTGCTTTATATCACCACCTACATTTCAAAAACTACTTCCTGACATACAGTGTACAGAACACTCTTCTCAGAGGAGAAAGAACTAAACAGTTTCAATAGTGTTGGAAAACAGGTTTGAATTTTTAAACAGAAAATATGTTACATATGCTTTAGTTTGTTTCCTTTTTACCAGCATCAGAAAGTGTTTATAGTTTAGTTTTGTCAGAAAGCTGCTTGTTGTTTATTTTTCACATTTCTATTTCTTCAGAGCTTGCAGACTCAAGGGACAAGACCGTTCTTTCCTTTTTTGTGATCAATTGTTCAAATTTTCTTTTTCAGTCATACTCCTTTTTTCCCCCCCATAATTTTTACTTCTAGACCATCAAAACTCATTCAGACTGCTGAATATGCTAACATTCAGACTGGTTAATCTGAGAGCTACCCAAAGTCCATTAGTCGTTTTTATCAGCAACCTTTCTTTGCCAAGTGATCCCAATTTCCCTTTTAATAGGAAGGTGTGGAAAGTTATTTACCCCTGAGCTAGTTGGCTGATTTTCATCCTTTTCACTTTATATCAAGGGAGTTACTTTCCTGTTGTAGTACTGACTTTTAGCTGTGTATGTGATTTGTTTCAGACTATGCTGTCCCTTCATATGCTCACAACCCCCATCTGTGGTGCCCAAGCCTTAATTAGTCTCATTGCTTTCCTTCCTTTGGATGTTTCAAGTGTGTCATGATTTATCATATTTTGCTTCATATTGTTTGTGAGGAATAATTTAGTGTCTTGTTTATATTTTAACCATTCTTCAACTTGCTTTTCACACAAATGGATTTTAATAGTTCCCTCTGTTTCATATTATCAACCGTAATTCTTAATTACTGAAATGTCTCCTCAAAATCTAACCCATCAGGCAATTACACTTTATATCTCTTTTTAGTTTTGCAGTGGATTCAGAAAGTATATGAGCCGTGGTTCAGGTTTTCATTACTTTACTCTTATGGTAGTAACAAATTGTTTCTGTCAGGAGTCATCGTTGTGAAGTGGCTGCACAGGTAAAAACAGAATTAATTTCTGTTCACTTAATTATATGTGCCAGAGTATTTGTGCACAGTCTGAAGAGTTTATATACAGCAAAGTCTGTAACTGGTAGTAACTTTTCAGCTTTATGGTAGGTTAATTTTGGTTATTTCACTGTCTTTGCCAAAGATAAACTATATTCCATTTGTATTGGAGAGAAGGTTTATTATCTTCAGTGCTGTAGCTGTGATCAGTAGTGGTCATTTAAATTCTGGATGCCAAAGGGATCTTAATTGGACCTCATGTAATAAGGTCAAGTTGACTGTCAGAGCTGTGTAACCAAGGGAATTATTCTCTCCAACACTTCATCTTTCATTACAGTTGTGTGATTCCAAGTGGCAGAGGTGAGTAGGCACACAGAATATCTGTGACAGAGCTTTTCAACTGCTTCTAAAGCCTTGCACACTGAAGATCTAGAAATGTTACTAAATTAATTAATAAAAAGAATTTCATAGAGTATTAATGATAACAAAATGACATTATCATTCTTTAATATTTTTATGCAAGGCAGTTACACAGAGTGAATGAGAACATGTAATGGGAAGACTTAATTGATTAAAACCTCTGTGCAGTAAGCAGGAATTTCAGTTTGAGCTCCATGACATTAAATACTGAACTTTTGATTGCTGTTCAACAGAATCAATGCAGCACAGAAGTCTGTAGCTAATCTTGTGCCTGCAGCAATAATGCAGTTTGACAATAAAAATCAATGCCCAGTCTCAAAATTGAGCATTTAATAGTATTCAAGGTTTATGTCTTTTATTGATTCTTTTGGTCCTTGAGGCCATCTGTTAAATTCCTCCCTCTGTCTGGATCTGGGGAGGTCAGTGACTTAGAGAAAGAGGTTATTTTTTGCTTTTTTTGTATCATGATTGGGTTATTGCCACTAAAAGCCATAACTCTTGTCCTTGGAATTGTTGCTCAAGGCATTAACCCACACACATCTCTAGAAGAAATACCATCACCCAGGTAGTGAATAGGCAGGACTGTTCCCTTCACAAAACAAAGCACAGTTTTCATGGCTTGTTCTTTAAAAGTCAGTCTCCTGACAGTAGCAAAGACAACTTTGTTTGTTTTTTTGGGTTTTTTTTTGAAGTCTGTAATAGACTCTGTATTAAAACCAATTTTATTATAACTAACTTAATGTAGTTAATTTTTATATACCTTGTAGAAATATCAGAACTGAAGGTTAGTTACAGATAGTTTACTCTAGGATGACACAGAGTCTATCTGACAACAATGTATGAAATAAGTGAAAATTTAATTCATTGTTTAGCAATCAGGCATTTTACAATTTTCCTAGAAAGAAATTGCATCTTATCTTCATTCATCAGTGAAAAGTTAAGAGCTGTGGGCCCTGAGCTTTCATTTCAGTAGCAATTCTTTCTTTTCCCCCAAACAAATCCATGCATATTTATGAATGTTTTATAGGATATAATGACAACTCAATTCTTAATATTTCTCAGTGAGTCTCAGAATTTTTACTATTAACCCGTTTATTTTTGTGCATGTATGTAGTATGTCTTGTCCTGTACTGTATTATCTTTGTGGAGTATTTTGTATACAATGGAAAATAAGGCACTTAAAATATGGATGAGTACTTGAAGTCAGGTCTCAAACATTACTGGGAATTGAGCCTGGTGTCTTGACTTTCAGCCCTCTAACCATTAACATTTCTTCTTGAATGGTGAACTACCAAACCCAAACTGAAATAACCAATCATTTGCAAACCTAGAACACAGTCCAGTTTCAAGTTGCATCAGAAATCTTATATTCATCTGGCAAGTTACAGAGCATGCTCCAAAAAATGGGGGAGAAGTTTCTATGTCCATACATGGTAAAGAATTTTTAAGAATTGTTTTGGAATTACTGCTGAATCACTCTTAAAATACTCAGGAGAGATCTCTGAAAAATGTGGAGTGATGTGAAGCAAATTAGCTGCAAACATCTGTCCTGCCACCAGAAGTATGTCTTTTTTAAAGGCAATTAACGCATATAATTTTCCCACTATAAATTTTGCAGAGCAGCTGCGATTTTTATAGTGAGAGAAATGTGGAGTTGCAGTGTTAGTCTAGACATTTATCTACGGTTTATTTAATGGTAGAAACTGCAAATGCAATGTCTGGTAGTGTGACAGTGTGCATGGGTTCCAGAATCACAGAATGGGTCATGCTGGAAGGAACCACAGTGGCTCATCTGGTCCCACCCCCCTGCTCAACCAGGACCATCCCAGAGCACGTGGCACAGGATTCTGTCCAGGTGGTTCTAGAATATCTCCAGTGAGGAAGGCTCCAGAGCATCTCTGGGCAATCTGTTCCAGTGCTCAGTCGCTGCACAGGAAAGAAGTTCTTCCTCATGTTCAGGTGGAACTTTCTGTGCATCAGTTTGTGCTCTTTCCCTCTTGTCCTGTTGCTCAGCAGCACGGAGCAGAGCCTGGCTACAGCCTCTGACACCTCCCTGCAGGTACTTGTGTACATTGGTGAGGTCCCCTCTGTCATCTCTTCTTGAGGCTGAACAGGTCCAACTTCCTCAGCTTTTCCTCATAAGAGAGATGCTCCAGTCCCTTAATCACAGGATGACATCCTTTTACTGCTTTTGTTTTAACATACTCTTAGGTAATGACAGCAGAGTTATGGCTGATAAAAGTATACACGTACCCCCTAACACAAACACAGCTTATTTTGTGCAGTTACAGTAGGCAAAAGAATTAATTTCCTGATGATATGGCTTATTTTGGTTGTTCCAGTGATGAGAGAAGCAGGACAAAATTTTGAAAATGAGGCTTGTGTGTTTATTTTATTAGGCCAACTTGTTTCTCTGTTAATCAAAGAGAGTGTAATACCTCTGCCTTAAATTCCTGCCTTGCTTATTCACAGATCAATCTAAACAACAAAGGAAGGCTCTGTATCTTCAACATTATTCTGTGTAGTTTGTTCCAGCAGAGCCTGTGACACATCCAGGAGCTTATGATGGTGTAGCTGTGGCAAGTGGTTCTTAATTCATTCTTCATCTCTTAATCTAATCAACTGGGACACAGTAATTCCCAAAACATAACTGGATTATCAGCACAGTCAAGCTGCTATCCAGTCACAGTTCAATATGAACCACCCTATGAGGCCATGGGAAAGGCACTTAATTGACAGAGACACTTAAAACCCTCTTAATTATGCAATTTGATTAATCAGAACATGTTTGAAATCACACTGAGATTTATCATGTGCAAGTATCATTCTCTTTTTCCAGTCTTAATGTACGGCTGTTTGCTTCATTGAAGGAGATTTTTGTTCCTCACAGTGTTTATAAGCAATAGCTGCTTTTCACTGAGGGATGGGTATGAGTCCTTTTTTCCTCAGTTTTGTTTCTGTGTGGGGGGAGTTGGTTTGGTTTTGTTTGGGTTTTGTGGTTTTGTTTTTTTACATTGTGGAGGTCATATAGAGAAAGCCTACGAAGGCAAGGCACTAATGGATAGTCTGCAGCCTGGATAAACCTCTGAAGTTCATAGTCTCATGTTCCAACAAATTCTATCACTTTGCTGTTTTTTGGGTGTTTTTTTTAACTCTGTTAAATTTAAGACGTTGAAAGATTCCTATTGTTGCCATCCACTGGCTTCTGTTTAGGAAGTAATTATAAATTTTGGAATTTTCAGCCGCTCCGTGGTAGCAGCATTATAATACAAAAGCAACTTTTGAAGAAAAGAACTACCTTTCAGATCCTGGGGCTACACCTTCATCTGGGATTCTTCCAGCCAGGAGTGAGAGGTCATTCAAGAGGAGAGTGAGTTTAAGTGTTACCTACTAACACTTTCACTCTGCTGACTTGGCTATATGTCAAATTCAGACAGGAGTTACCTCATCTTTAAGCATTTGCCCCAGAACAGTACTTTTAAATACTGTCCTGCAGAGTTGAACTTCAGTAGAGGTCAGTGCAGTCTCTGGGTTGGTTTAGCTGCTATAGCACAGGTACTCAGAACACAATGCACATACTCCTATGTAAGAAAAATGTAATCCAGTAACCTTGTGATAGTCAGAATTGGTCGTTCAGTTTTACTAAAGACATTTGAAGCTTCTGTAGGTACTGAAAAATCAGCTTACTAACTGTGTAACTCGAATAATTATGATACCTGCTGATTTAATGCTGTTAATGAAAGAGCTTCCTGAAACTTTTCCAGGAATTACATCCAAGTACTGAGTCCCTTCAGCTCTTAAGGTCTTCTCTATCCATAACACTTAGCAAGAGCTACAGAATAATGGATATTTTTGGCTTTGTCAGTGTGTTAACAGTGACATTAAAACAAACTTGGAGACTTTTTGGTGAAGATTTCAAGAAGCAGTAGCCTAATTATGCTCTCAAAAAAGTCAATATGGTATGTCACTGGATTAGAATCAGTTTAATGCTTTTAAAATTGAAGTCCAGAACTGTACTAGGGTGGATGTGATTATTAGGGTGATTGGACAAAGCTGGAGGCAGTATATGAGTCTGCAGTTTTGTATTTTTTGAGAACTTTTTGTCTTTTTTAATTATATAAGTTACTAGAACATTCTCCAGTCCATTTATATTACAGCTTCTGGGTACTCTAGCTTAAAAACCTCTAAGGACATGCTAATTTTCAACTCCCATTTTACAAGTGTAGTTTTAACTGTGAACTGATCTCTTTGCTAAATAGTGAGTCTTCATTAACTTGGATTCACTGCAAGTGATGATGAGATGCAGATCCTTGCAGAGTGCCTGATGTCTGAAACATTTGTGGAAGGCTTGTTTTTCCAGGCATGGCCAAGTTTGTATCTGTACCAGCAACACCACTGGTATCAATACCTGCTCAGAAGCCTACATGAAATGATTGACTCTTGCAAGGGCTAAAATAACTTCTCTTCCATCATGACCAGTGACAGGAGATGTTCCTGTGGCTCCCAGGGCTGAGAAAGCCTCAGGGAATGGTCCACCTGTTCTGACAACTGAGTGCAAAAACCAAATCCTGATCGATTCCACCCCTGAAATCTGTGGTGACTCACAAAAATACCATGTACATGGAACGAGTCTGAGGGTACTGATGACTGTCTCTTTGGTCTGCCCAGCTGTGTGAACAGATTTTGGATAGAACAGTCAGCCTGCCTGGTTTGCTGTAAGAGGGAAACATCTATTCCTGAGCAGCAGTGCACACCTTAGTGTCACTTGGTTGTGACAGTAGCTACTGATGCCCTGTTGTTAATGAAGATACATCACTATTAACAGAGATGTGATTGAAGTGCAGGAAGAAGGGCCAGAAAATTACTGTCTGCATGCAAAAAACGCTTTATGAAAATAGAGGCAGAAAGCCAGTCAGATAAAAATCAGCATTTCCTGGACACTGATTGTTCTGTTACAGTTGTCTGTCTTTTGCCACGCATTATTATTAAGTGCTTAATAATCACTATTAAATCTAATTTTGGGATAACTTCTGAGAAATTAGTTTACAGCATTAGCAGCTGGAAGAATGTACTGCCTGTTAATTATTTATATTATCTGTCTCTTGGGATAACAGCTGGCAAGCAAAAGAGTCTAGAATTAAAGTGAGTACCCAGATAAATGCTACATTTATGTCAGTGTAGGAGTATACTGTGTAATCTCTTAAAGCCAGTGCCTTCAGAAGGTGATGTAAGGACTCATTTGAAGTACATCCTGTATTGATGTGTTTTAAGTAAATGGGAGGTACTTTTCTCTGTGCAGGCGTACACAAGATATGTAATACTTAGAGTTTTGTAATGTGACAGAAAAGAGCTGAAGAGTCACTGCATGGGTAGTTAGTCTAAAAACCAGTGAGAGAGACAGCTGTCATTTCTGAAATGTGACCATCCTGGCTGATTTTGAGGAGAATATCAAGATACTAGTTGTGAAATCTTGTTGGGGTTCTGACATGTGCAGGTTTGCTCCCCATTTTTCAACAGTGTATGAGCACAGATCACTAAGACACAACACACTCATTCCAGGGAGTGGGAGTGGGACTTGGTGCCAGAACTGCTTTTATTTCTGGACAAGCTGTGAATGCTGTTTTGCTGAGAAGGTAAACTAGTAAAATAAACCCATGTATTTTGTCCTTTCAGAGTCTAAGCCTTTTCAATCTGATTCCCAGGGTGGCAGGTTTCAGTCTGTTCCCCAATTTATTAATTCAATTTCTTCAGGATGGATCTTCCCATGGGAGTATTGTGAGGAGTTCTACATGTGCTCACTCTTTGCTTGGGATGCAGCTTTAGTGGGTCCTGTGAGGTCTTGATCCATAATGAGTCATTTGACCCCTCTCATATTTTGTCTTGGAGAAGGGAAGTATCACACAGACATCCTTTTAAGGAGCCAGCATGATCCGTTGGTGACAAAAAGGAAGACAGCGGAGAAGCTGTGGCTCTTAAAACCTCTATGTGATTTTTATTTTTTTAAGAAGAGGACATTTGCTCTCAGGATCTCTGAATTATTTCAGTCTGTAAATGCAACTTTTAGGTTCAAGTAGTTAAATGTGCTTTTTCCTCTTCTCTCCCACCAAGTTGTAGTGCTTGAACAGTGGAAATACTGTGTTTTCCCCAGAGGCAAATAGAATCTTGTGATGGACGAAGTATCTGGGAAACATTGGGATGAAAAAGAAGTTTAGGAATTACATGGCATAATTTACAAATAAAATTCCCAAGATGTTTCTTAATCTTACAAAGGAATTGTTTGCTCCTTTCCCTCCCAACCCAATGATTCATTTACTTTTGGAGTTAGTTCTGTAGGTATGTACTGTGTTGTAATGCTTATTGAGAATATGCAGCTGAAGTTATACTATTCAGACTGAAATTACTAGGGAAAAGCAATGATAATAATATAATGATCTGATTGACTACAGTGCTGTTTGTAGCATCTGGCTGTCAGATTTCTATTTGCTTGTCTCATATGAGCATTCTGACAATTAATCAATATTGAAATGCTGCTCTGGATGTGTGAAGCATTGAACAGAGTAAGTGCCAACACGACCATATGCCTTTTGGCAGAACTGGATGGACTCAAAGAAAGAATGTTTGGCTTTTTAAGTTGTACAGATTTCCACTGGGTATTATTTTTTTCTCAGAAAGTTAGAAACTAATAACGAAGTAATATTTTTTGAGGGCTATGAGCAAGACCCTTTTTGCTGTTGTTGGTACACACATTCAGAGAAAGCACTAACGTTGCACGTTCAGGCCATTCATTTTTATCTAGGTTGACAACATACTCACAAATTTTCTGCAGCTTGCAGTAAAATACTGGCTAATGTGCACTGCTTATTGACTTGGAAATCCTCTTGTGTGCTCCCAAGGGAAGTCTTGCTCTTCCGTCTACTATTTGTCTTAGAAATTGCATTGGAATAAGAAGACTGAAATTTCCTATTTATTCACAAACCAGCCAAAAATGGGCAGTAACAGCAGAAACTGTCCCAAAATTGCCCAAGTAGTTCAGGTGCTGTCAGCATAATTCAGTCTGTAGCAGTCCAGCACTGCCAGTTTTTGCATATTGCTGGTCAAATTTACTTTAGCACTAGTTGCAGAGGAGAGTTGTGTGGAACTTCCCCACCCCCCACCAATGTTTTGGGGTGAGTTTGAAAAAAAAAAAAAAAAAAGGCAATTCTTGGCCCTGTTCTGCCTTGGCAATCCCATCCAGTTTTCCCTTTAATGTTTTCCACATATGGTTGTGAAATCCAGTGTCTGACTTCTTTTCTAAATATAGAATCATAATTCTTTTTAAAATTACTGATGCAACAAGTCTCATTTGTTTTTAAGACCTTTCCTTCTCCTTCTGCAATATAGTGAAGTATTGAGTGTTCTTGTGTTGTCCATTCCCCACAGTCACTTTTGAAAACATTTTATTCTTTATGTTTTACTGCATATTGAGAAGTATCTCCTTTCCAGTTTTGAAGCAAAAAGCACGGTAGCAAAGGCCACATTCCTTTGGCAGTGGAAGAGTAGCCAGGCATGAGTAGCCCCAGTATTAGCCCAGAGCTTGTTTTTTACACCACTGTGCTTGGTTCTTCAGTAGCATTGGTAGAACAAAAGCAGTGGTAGTAGTAGTTGTAGTAGCAAAGCAGAGACTTACTGATTTCTCAGCTGAATTTTAAGTATTTCTCTCTTACACTGCACTACCCAGGTGCAATTTCTTCATGTGCTCCTGCATTATTGAAGTGGTCAAATGAAATTAACTTTAAATGAATGACTTAATTCTCTTTTGTGGTGCAAGATTTTGTCTCAGCAGTGAAAAGTGACTGAATGTAAGTCTAGATTGTGCAAAAGCAAGTAAAGTGAATGAGTTTTATTTCCTCTGCTCCCCACAAATATTCGTGTGCTTTTTATCTACACAAAAAGCAGGAAACAGCCTGTGATTTTAGTAATATGCTTAGAACAAAATCTGAGGTTTTGAACAGCTGTCACCACTTTGGCAGCGCTCTCCATTGTCAAATTTACAATGACTTATTACAGAAGTATTCAGAAGCAATTCCACCAGCACAGATTTCAGTTTTAGTGGCCTGTAACACCCCAAACCACTTCACTTCTTTTGGTAAAGAAAAAAATATAGTGTCATATTAGGGAAGAAACGGGAAAATGGCACTTGAATGCAAACAGTCCTACCCACAAAGAGAAGTAATTATACAACTGGCAGTCACAATTGGTGATGGTCTTTTAAAAGCAGACAGTTCTTCTTGGGTAGTGGAGGTGAGGGGTGGAAGATAAAAAAAAAATCAGGCAATTTTAAAATAACTTCATATTTTTGTAAGTTGGACTCAACAGGTTCCATCCTGCTAATGTAAGTGTTGTTTTGAATAAAAGCATGTTTGGAAAAAATCAACATGCAAGGAAAGGAGCAGTTTTGAACAAGATTAGTGAAAAATCCAGAATTACATGAAGAAAAGGATTGTTTGCTTTATGTCATTACAGATTGCCAGAGTACCTCAAGTTTTGGGCCTATATTGTTGCAGAATATGTATTCTGTACCTGAATAATGGAATTAATTACAGTCACGATAAGAAGATCTCTGTTTTCTTTCTTGATAATCGCATGCAATTAGTGACATAAAGATCTGGAAAACTGCCAGAATTGTAGTAACAAAATAAACCTAATTTCTTACATAATTTCCTGACTAGCACTTTCCCAGGCCACAGTAACCCTGCATATAGATCTGAAAACATTATCGACAGTTTTACAGAATAAAGCCCAGTACAATTTAGTATCTGAGAAAGGATGAAGTGATTAAAGTCAAAGTTTGAGGATACAGTGTCAGTGGAATGGTCAGAAGGGACATGTATTCCTAGATGTTTCTATAGGAATGTTGCAGTGTTCTTAGTGTGTCTGACTGAAAGGATTTCAAATTTTGCTACTCTTTGCCATTAGCAATTTTTGGCTTTTTCTATTGGACTTTTAGTGAGACTGATAACATAAAATAGTGAGCTTTGCATGCAGATGGAAAGGAACTTGTTTTGTAACAGATTGAGTTTTAGGAGTAGGGTGTGGGCAGAAGAAGATATGCATTGCTGGTTTAGTCTCAGACATGTGGTCAGATCCTTTTGTTTGAACCTCCCCACATTCTTCAGGATGTGAGTGGGAGTATTCTCCCATACATGAAAACCTGAAACAACTCCTGTGACTTCTCTTACAGTGAGACTCTGATATTACTGGTTTCTAAGAAAAGAATTTTAAGTTTATGTTTAGGTAGGACAGACATGGAGGTCTAAAAACACACGGTGAAGTACACAGGGCTTCTGAAATCTTCTGATGAAAGAACTGTGCTGTGAACCATGGCATGCAGGCTGCAGAATGGTGAGTAAAGGTGACAAGTTAAGGCTCCAGATTGGTAGTAGTTGTGTGCTGTGCCTTTAGCTTTCTAATGGAATGCCTGTGAAGTCAGGAAGATGAAACTTCTTCCATTTAATGGTATTTCTCTTTCATGGGAGCAGTGGTCATAGATGCAAGAGAGAATACAAGAGCCAGGGTGTGGCTTTCCTTGCCAGGCATGTGCATTGCTCTGTGTGGACACCAGCATTTGTGAGAGGGATACCCAGCTCCTTTGATCTGGCATGAGCAGTTCTGTCAGCTGCTCATTCCATTTCTCCCCTTTGGTAATGACAATAAATTTTTTCAAGAATTTTCAACTCCTATAAACTTGGGAAGGCCTACCTTTTTTACTATTATTATTGTTTTGGGTTTTTTTTTAATTTGAGTTACTTCTGTTCTCTTATGGGCTATAGAGTTGACTGTGTTTGTTTCCAACGTCTGTTCCACGGGGCAAGAAGTCACACCATGACTCTTGATGTAGGGATGCAGATTTTCTGGTACAATGTAATATCTGGTAGGAAATAGAACTCTTTCCACAGTATAAATTCTTAGGAACATGGAAAGTATAGTGAATATAGAAATATGAGCATCAAGGTGCCCATTCAGCCCTCATGCAATTATGAGGGAAGGAAATAGAACCCATTGAATGTGTCTTGAGTGCCTTTCTATTCATGTTAAAGCTCTCCTTTACTATTTATGTGTAAGTTGCCTAATAATTTATGCCCAGGTGTCTTCACAGCACTACAAGCAATCTTTTCACCAGGATTTAGGCACAGTCAGGAATGCATTAATGGATGACAACATCTCCTATTTTAGTAGGCAAATTTTTACCTTCTGCAACTAAAACACGAACCTTCAGAGGGAGAGAGGAAGCAAAAGTGAATAGCCCAGTTGAGACAACAGTTTGCTGCTGTTACTTTGGGGGCTTTATTGCAATTGTGAATTTAGGCTAATATACCTGTTGCTTAAAAAAACCAAACCCTCAATCACCTTCTCAACCAAATCTTAGTAGTGAGAGTGGATATATTAATTCCTCTTTCTTTCAAGTTCAGACAAACTGTTGACACATCACGGTTCAGTTGTAATACAGTTACAACTTGGCTGAACAAAGGGAAATATTTTTTTCTACTTGACTACTTAGCACACAAACTTAGAATGATTGGCAAAGCTGGAAAAAAAAAAGGTCTTTTAGAACAGCTTGTTTAGTAAAGAAGCAAGTGTAGAGTTTTACTTTACATTTCCTTAACGGACAAGGTTGGGGAAATCCCTTCCTATTGTTAGCATGACATGAGATCTTGTGTTTGAAGACTTGCAGAAAGATATCTCATGTGATGACTAATCTCACTTGTTTTTTCTATTTTTCTATCACCGTAACTGTGATGTTTGAGGACAGCTGGTGTCCTTAGAGCTGAAGACATCCTATGTTTGTTTGTTCCATATAAGTCTACAGACTGAGCCAGCAAGGATGGCAGTGAAGCTAAACTTGGAGCAGAGTCTTATTCCTGATGAACTGAGAACAGTTGGACTTTCAAGGTGAGTTGTCTTATGACCTTGGGCCTCCTTGAGCAAGGAGAGAATAGTTGTGCTTTTATCTGAAGAGAAAGATCTGCAATGAAGTCATGTTTTTGATTCAAATGGAGCAATGAAGCTCAGTAGCTTGACTATATGGACATCTGGATTAGAGGCAGAGATAATTTTGGCTCTCAATATTATTTCTCTATATTGAAAAGTTATTTTTAGGTAAGGTAAAGGTAAACAGGCCTTTTGGGAGCTCTCCTTTACCCTTATTTTTAATTGAGAGAACTATGCTGTGCACAGTGTAAGTTCTGCTTCCCATATTGCTAGTGAGTTTTTTTTTTTCTAATATTTCAGGTTTTTGCACTGAAAGTGAATTTTAACTGTTGAAGGATAATGTGGGATTTTCTGAAACTGAATAGGTAAACATATGCTGGGACTGTCTTTTTTAAGTGATCCCTTGTTTGCCACTAAGGAATAAGAGGAATCCAAAAAATGTTTTCCACTTAGCTGTAGCTGTCATGAATGCTAGAGGAGGTCCCATAAAGCAGCTGAAGGTATTTTATTCTATCAATTTGTCACACTAATCACTGTCTTGCTGAGAGGAGTTATTTCAGTAGAGAATGAAAGTCAGCTCTCAAGTGAGATGGAAATGAATGACATGAAGACATACCTGACTGATAATTAACTCTGATCGACAGGTGATCATGCACAATGTTATATAATATCATACGAATGTAATTTGAAGGCAGTGTATGGTGACTCACAAATTCTGTATTCTCAGCCTCTGTAAGGCATTGCCTTGAGTGATCCTTCTCCTCCTAGATGCTGAATTACTTAGGGTAGCAAAAGCACTCATTCCATTTCACAGCAGATATCCTCCTGGTTGTTAACTCCTGCATGTCACCACCTACTTCAAAAGTAAGTCTCTCAGTGACTCAAAGAAAAGGAAAGAGAATCTGGAATATTTTCCAGGAATATCTTGCATTCGGTGCATTTGCAGAATCCAAATTCCTCTAATGTGTATTTCAGAAGCACTTGCCAGTTGAGTCCTTCCACTGTGTTCACTGAGTTATTGTCACTGTTGATTTCAAAAGTCTTAAGGTTATTTCATGCACAAACAAATCATGCTGAGGTCAAAGTAAGTTTAATAACACTTCATGTTGATTTCTAAAATATAGGATTATTCTCCACGAATACTTGGCAGCTGTGAAGTATTTTAATGAACAGAGCCTTATTTCTCTATGACTATTAAAGCAAATAGTGTTGGTGAACATATGTGTTTGTATAGCTAGCAGACTTTCTGCACCTCTCTTTCAAGTACATTTTTTTTCTCAAGGGATGTAGCCTGGAGCTCATGGAATGATTTTGTAGTGTAAAAATGCCCAGCACTAGTTAGTGAAGGGTTTTCAAGTGCAAGTGCTCACAGCTGCAAAATCTTATTTCTGTAACTTTACTCTGGCTGTTCACTAGTAATGCATTAGCACCAAAACTGCAGCAGCAAGTGCTATTGTGAGGTTAATCCTACAGAACGCATAGGAAGGAGGTAAAATGTACGCCTACTCGCCACCATCTTTACAATTCAGGTTGATAGGGTAGGATTTGGGATCTCCTACCTTCCAGAAACAGTACTGATCATAGTGATAGTTGAAGTTGTCATACCTGACATGAGCAATAAATGAAGGCAGTTAGGTTTTACAAGGTAAATGAAACAATCCACCAGAGAACTTCTTATCTATGATTACTGCTGACATGATAAATGTTCCAAGAAGATCGGGAGCTGTTCCATTATATTTTTCTTATTTTATATATTGATAGGCTTCAAAAGCACACAGCAATTAGATAAATTGTCTATCAGTGCTCAAAGTGAGGGACTGATACAAAGCTTCCCAAGCCAGTTGAAAGACAGGTAAGACAGAGATTTAGATTGTAGCAAAAATGGCTGGAATTTCCAGCCTTAAGAAAGGCAAGACAGAAATCATCTATTGTTGAACATATGTAAATACATACAAAGGAAATGTTTAGTATTTAGAACACATAGGACAGTAAAGATGGTGCACAATTGATTATGTACATGTTCAAGGAATGTACAGATTTTGCAAGAATTCTAAGCAAGGAGCTTGCCAGTTCTTGTGACAAAACACTTTAATTTATTACATCCCCCAGATTAACTAACCATGAGGTGTTTTTTGTAGATTTTTAGAATGTCTATTGAATGTTACAGATTTCTGAATTGAAAAGAGACGAAGAAAAGTGTAGAGCTTATTGGAAGCAGACAGCATTGCAGCAGACAGCAGACAGCAAAATACTTGGTTTTGCTCTTCTAATCAATACATAAGATTTCTTAAAATCTGCCTAATATACTGTGAAATATGCAGTTCAATAATTTAGCATGCTTTTTGAAAATTTAGCACTATCCAATCTTTAATATTTTACTATCTGACTTGTATATTTGCTACATTCCTTTGCCTTTCCTTTGAGTTGAACATTGGTTTGTTACGTTTTACTTGTATAAAAAGTGTCAGTCTTCCATATACTTAATACATAAAATATTTCAATAAATAAAAGTTGAATTCAAAAGTGAAATTGATAGGGTAATAAAAACTGGCTGATCACATTACATATAAACAGTGCATTAAAGGCACTGTGAAAATGTGTGAGGCAAGATGAACATTACAAAGTCAAGGGCTACTCTGTAAAGCTGGGACACTGTTTTCAAATGTTGCATATCACAGAAAAAAACACTCCTCTGCATACTTCAAAAAGCCTCTTTATTCTTTCATCCCAAAGAAAGAATATAAATGAAATCCTTGCTGAACTAATAAGGCAGCCAAGAAAAAAAAATGCAAATTTTTGTTTAACCATTTAACATGCACAGGGAGATTAACTCAGTCCACAGGGCCTGGGGAATTAATCTAAAAAGCCTTCTGGAGACACTTTGGTTGGAGGGAAGAGAATCTGGCACAGGAGTAACTCCTAATGTGTCCTTAGCTGGTGAATGGCCTGTGACTCTCTTCTTTTTATTCCTGCAGTTCTGCACTGAATTGGAAATGTTACATCCCCAAGCCCAGATTTTTCTCTGATCCAAAAGGGGTGCTCAGAGGAGGGAAGAAATCTTAATGAGATTTAGTGCCTAGTCTGGTAAGTCTCCATGTGACTCTCTGCTTTGACCCAAACCTCCTACTTATTTCTGTGAAGGAACAAGCTTTCATATGATCAGGAACAAAGAGACAGATCTCTTCTATGCTTTCTTTTCGAAAAAAACCTCAAAGAAAATTAAAACCACACTTAATGTAATTTGTCCTGTGCCGGCAAAAGACTTCTGAGCAGAATAGGGAAAATAATAATAAAAGTATTTTGGTCTTGTTAGTTAAATGGCAAAGTGTGGACTTGTAGCAGAGGCAGGGCAGTTGTGTTAAGCATCACACTCCCTACAAAGCATGGTGGGGGTATTGTGATAAGTGAGCTGTGCAGAGCCAGCTCTGTACCCACTCCTCTGCTTTACTAGAATCCACGTGTCCATCCATGAGACAGAATCCTGATGCAGGCCAGAGGGCTGGGAAGAGCAGTGTGTATCCATCTGTTAATGGAGTCCATGCTCTCAGGGCCTGCTGCCTTCACTGCCTCTCCCCCCAGCTGCAGAGGCACAGAGCAGGGCTGGGTACATGAGCAGCAGCATTTGGCTGCTCCCTGGGGATGTTGGGGATCTTGGTCTCTCTGCACTGAAGAAACTGGACAAGGTGCTGTTGAGGGGGAAGGTTGCTCAGGCAGCACCAAGGGTTTTGAGTATTTGTTTTGCTCGTTTCTAAAATTGGTCCTGACTCCAAAGCTAAAAGCTTTTTAAGCAGCTGCAGAAATCTACAGTCTTTAGCTCACAGCCTAGTCTGTCATTTTGTGTTACATCATGCACTATTCCAGGAGGTATCAGGCAGCAGCAGAGAACTGCCTATGATTTCATAGCACAGTTGATTTTCTAGCTTAATTTCTCATGGGACCTTTAAGGGAATGGAAAGCCACAAATAAAAATGAAGAAATTGAAATATATTACTAACTCTAAACTGCAGTATTTATTTGGATTAATAATATAAAAAATTGCTGACAATCCTTTATACTGGATTTGATTTTGGTTCTGCAGTGAGACTTTTGTTTTAGGACAGATAAGAAGTTAGAACTGATCAGACTTTCAAGGACTCACTGCTGATTCAAAAGATTCCTGCTTTCCAGTGTCACCTTGTTGTTAATTTGGGAAATTTTGTCCTGAGGGAAATTAGCTATAATGTTTTAACTGAAGAGGATTTCCTCTCTGAGGGAGGTGATACTATGGAAGTTCTCTAATTGTTCCAACAGGTTTTAAATTTTCAGTCTGTATAAAAGGTGTGATTTGAAATCAAAGCCCACTTTTCATCTTGAAATACCTTATTAATGGGGTAATTAAATACCCCAAGTTCCCCAGATGTAAACACAGATTGAAGCTATTGAAACACAAAGATTTTTCATTTTTTAAATTCTGAAGGAACAGTCTCAACTCATTCTAAGGCCTGTATATAAAGCTGTCTGGCCTTTTTGGACTCATTAAACTTTGGAGTAGATCAAAGGCGTTCTCTCTGATGTAGAGGTTCTGCTTACCTCTAATAACATGTTTATCCCATTGTCCCAAGTCAAGGAGTGTATGGGGACTCTGCTGGAGGAACATCCAGCCTAGTTTAGTTCCAGATGCAGCCTAACTTTGGAAGTCAAGATCTTTGCAGTAGTTAATCTTGCCTTCTTTGGTGTTAAGGAAAGTGAACTATTTTAGAGTATCCTGCTACAAACAGTTGCCTCAGGACAACCAAAAGATATGTTGTGATGAGAGGATGCAGGAATGCTCTGAGTGGGCATTGCCTGATGTGGGAATGGGAGAGCAATTGTTTTGACTTCATATTCCCGTGAAACTGTTGTGACACTGTGTGCCAGTTCAGTAACTTGGTCCTCCTTTAAGTTATACTCATTCTCAAATTATACTACTAAAAGTAAGCATTTTCTGTTGACTCAGTTGTTAAGCATACTCACACACGGTTGTGAATAAAATTGATTTAACTGATAGGTCAATTTATTTTTTGAGGAGGATTTGGGGGTGCTGGTGGATGAGAGGCTGGATATGAGCTGGCAATGTGTGCTCACAGCCCAGAAAGCCAACTGTGTCCTGGGCTGCGTCACCAGCAGTGTGGGCAGCAGGTGAGGGGTGGGATTCTCCCCCTCTGCTCTGCTCTGGTGAGATCCCATCTGCTGTGCTGCCTCCAGCTCCAGGACCCCCAGCACAGGAAGGATAAGGAGTTGTTGGAGCAAGTCCAGAGGAGGGACACCAACTTGTTTAGAGGGATAGAGCAGCTCTGCTATGAGGAAAGGCTGGGAGAATTGGGGTTGTTCAGCCTGGAAAAGAGAAGGCTTCAGGGTGACCTAATTGTGGCTTTTCCAGTAACTGAAGGAAACTTAGAGGAAAGATGGAGAGGGACTTTTTACAAGAGCATGGAGTGATAGGACAAAGAGGAAATGGCTTTAAAATGAAAGAGAGTAGGTTTAGATGAGATATTAGGGAAAATATTCTCTACTGTGAGGGTGGTGATGCAGTGGCACAGGTTGCCCAGAGAAGCTGTGGATGCCCCATCCCTGGAAGTGTTCAAGGCCAGGCTGGATGGGGCTCTGAGCAACCTGGGTGGGTGGAAGGTGCCCCTGTCCATGGCAGGGGGTTGGAACGAGATGATCTTTAAGGTCCCTTCCAACCCAGGGCATTCCATGATTCTATGAAGCACTGCTCCTGCTCTGATCTGGACTGGTGTTGTGCCACATTCCGATCACGAGCTGGCCTGCTCTGCCTGTCGTTCGGCGGGGCAGGGCCTGGAGCCGCCGCTGGAGCGGGAGCGGCCCCGGCCCGTCCCCTCAGGCCCTGCGGGGGCCGGTGCCGCCACCTGGCGGCTGAGCCGCGTCAGTGCCCGAAGGGGCCGAGGGGCAAAGCTGGTTCCTATAAAACCCAGCTCGAGTTACAGTTGTTTCTCTTCTTTTTCCACCACCCCCAGGCTTTGCAGCTGCTTCTGTTTCGGCTTTATGAGGTGACAAGCCAAACTGTCCAACAAAACATCACTGAGTTGTCACTTCTGCCCATGGCAGATGCCTGAAAAGGTCAGACAATTGCCTCCAGTTAGCGCATTGATTTCTTGTGTTTCATTGAAGTTACCTACTTTTGTCATGAAAATGTTCATAATCAGATGGAGAAGAACATGAGTCCTTCCTACTGGAGTGTTGGTAGATGCTGGAGCATGTCCAGAGAAGGGCAATGAAGGTGGTGAAGGGTCTGGAGCACAAGACTTAGGAGGAGAGGCTGTAGTAGGCAGCTTATAACTGATCAAAATTATAAAGGAGGCTCAGGGCAGACCTTATTTGTCTTTACAACTACCAAAAGGATGTTGTAGCCAGGTGGGTGTTGGTCTCTTCTCCCAAAAAACAAGTGACAGGATGAGAGGAAACAGCCTCAAGTTGTGCCAGCAGAGGTTTAGATGGGATATTAGGAAAAATTTTACACTGAAAGGGTTCTCAAGCATTGGATCAGGCTGCACAAGCCATAACATGCTAGAAGTCTTTTGATTTCTGCTGTCACCATTACTTGTCATTAAGAAAACTCCACAGCCTCAGTTAGGGCAATATTTTTAATTGCTTTTTCCATTTGAGAAGTGGAAAACTGCTTAAAGGAAAAAGGAATGGCAATGTTTCCTCCCCTCTAGCTACAATACTCTTCTATGACTCAAAATCTGTCTCTGCAATTACCCAATGCAGATTAATTTCTCCTCTCTGTCCCCATATCCCTATCTTTACAATGGGATAATAACCCCTTTTTATTTTTTTTGTGGTGTTTTTTGTTTGTTTGTTTTTATCATAGGATACCATATATGTCTAAATTTATACATCACTTCCAGATTAGTTAAATAATGTTATTAGGAAAAATGACCAAAGGGAAAAAAAAGAAACCAAAACAAAAAACCTGGAAAACTTTACTCTGAACATTGAAGGAAAAAAGTAGTGGATGAAACGGCTCAGAGAAGGAGGGAGTTTCATGCAGAAGACAATTGATGGAGAGATGGCTGCTTTGTGTGAACTTGAATAATTTTGGTTGATTATCTAGTTTCTCTTAAGACCCTGATTTAAACTGTTGCTGTTCATATTCTGTCACTAAGAAGCTGAATGAAGTAGGGCTCAGATACTTCCTGCCCCCTCCTCTAACAGCTGCTGTTAGACATGAAAAGTTTTAGCTCAACTGTAGCATTGCTAAGAAAAATGTGACCTCTGAGCTGGAAGTGCTGTGCTTTTGAAGAGAATGTTCTGTGACATGGAAAGAAACATTCTTTTTATATTTTGCTGCTTAAATGGTAATCTGAAATAGTCTGGAACTGTGCAGATTTACAATGAGCCTGAAGTCTTAAAGTCTTGTCTACTTATAAGGCTTCAAGTCAGTGTATTACCAAATTCAATCTGTTATGGTTAAATTGCATTGTGCTATTCGAAGGTGTGTTGGCTTTTAGGAATGGGTTTTGTGTTTGGGTGGTGGCTTTTTGTTTGTTTGGGGGTTTGGTGGGTTTTATGTGGGTTTGTTTGGTTGTTTTTGTGGTTGTGCTGGTTTTTGTGTTTTGTTGTTTGTTTGTTTGTTTTCCGGTTTCGTTGTTGTTGTTTGTGTGTGTGTGTATGGGGGTTTTTTGTTTGTTTTGGTTTTGGTTTTTTTTTCTTCTCCACAGAATGAAACAAGAACCTTTCTTGGTCCTGCAGCAAGTGTGTTTTACCTCTGTGTCAGCTGCCTTTCTCCTAAAGAGTCAGGGAAGGCTGGAGGGTTCGCCCTTAAGTTTAGAAAGGGACTGATGGAACTCTCGCAGAGATTTTTTTCGGAAATCTCTGGAAAAAACAAACAGCACTTAGCAGAAAATACTATTTACCAGGGTATCTCCTCCCCTAAGCCAGTGTGGAGTTTAGGGGTGGCTTTGGAGGGACACCTGCTTGGCTGGGGCTTAGTTTTGGCACCAGCGGGTGCTGGAGCTCCTGGACCGTTCCCAGTTTGTCCCGAGCGCCGCCGGACCGGCCACTCCCCTCCTGCCTCAGCCCGTCCCCTCAGCCCTATCGCGGTGCCGGGGCGGTGCTGCCGGACCGGGCGGTGCCCCCTAAGCCCCATCCCAGTACCGGAGCGGTGCCCCTCAGCCCCGCGGTCCCGTCCCGGTGCCAGGGGGGTGTCCCCTCAGCCCTGCGGTCCCGTCCCGGTGCCGGGGCGGTGTCCCCGCGGTGCTGCCGGGCTGGGGCGGTGCCCCCGCTCTGACGGGATCCGGCGCGACGGCGGCCGCGCCATTTCCTGCGGCGGGGCCGGGGATGGCGGCGCAGGACGTGCTCGGTCAGACCGCCCGGCTGGCCTCGTCCAGCGCTCTGCTGCAGGTGCGGGGTCTCCTCAACCCTTCTCCTTCTCCTCCTCCTGCTCGGCCGTGCCCCGCAGGTGTTTCCCGTGAGGCTTCTTCCACAGGTGCTGTTCCGGGTGGTCACCTTCGCGCTGAACGCCTTCACGCTGCGCTACCTCTCCAGGGAGCTCATCGGCGTGGTCAATGTCAGGTGAGGAGGAGGAGGCTGAAGAGCCCCCGGGCAGGCGGCCCGTGCCCCGCATCCGACCCGCTGGTCCCCGGACATCCTTGAGGCATCCCCAGGCGGGCTTTGGGACGATGCTTGTGGGTGCTGGCTCTCGGCTTTGTGGTGTGTATAGTGTTGCTTGTAATGCTCTGCATAACGCTGTTTAATCTACTTTTGGGTTTGATCATTTAATGCTTCCACAGTTCTGTTTTGCCCCGAAACACTGGTAGCACTGGCCTGTTTTCCATGTTTAAACCATCACCTTGCAAAGGAAAAGCCAGACACAACATGCTGTTCCCATAGGATACACCTTATCTCTACATTTTTGGTTTGTACCATGTATTCTTGCCTTTTGAGTAATCACGTGTAATTACCTCTTTTTATTTATTTTTTTTTTTTGGGAAGAGGTGGTAATTTAGCTCATATCACCATGTTTGCATACCTGTTAAGATCTGTCTGTCTGTCATGCAGTCCTGTGATGCTACTGCATGAAGGATTTCTGTAGTATGTAAAGAAATAGTTTTCTCTTCTTTTTTTTTTTTCCTTCTCACCTCCTTTAGGCTGACTCTGCTGTACTCCACAGTTGTCTTCCTCGCCAGGGAAGCATTTCGCAGAGCTTGTTTGAGTGGAAGTACGAAGAGAAACTGGACCAAAACAATTAATCTCTTGTGGCTGACGTAAGATACCTCTAAAAGTTTACTTCTTTAGAATTTATTTCTAATTCTTGTCTGAGAACTCACAGAATGAGAGGAAGTGTTTATTTACTAAGGTAGTTATTTTAGCACTGAGCATTTAGAAGCCATAGTCATGTTTGAGGACTGATGCAGGAAGCTGGTCAAGACTGTTGTTTTAGCATTTATGGGCTAGATTTCTTTTTGGAGCATGTGGGAAAGTGCATTGCCAAAGGTGTTATCAGGAGCCATTTGTTCTGTTGCTTAACCAGGGTTTCATTTACATTGTAGCTGTTGGAGGAAAACCCTGTTGCACAAATACAAAGTCATTTTTTTTTTCCTTCCTTTGCTTACTCAGTCTTGCTCTTATATTACCTGATGCACATTTGTGAATCTGCTTTAGATATCTCCCCCCTCCCCCGATCAAGTTTTTGTTCTTGAGCCCTGATGTTGATTAATGGCAGGCAGCATAAATATTTGGGTAGGAGAGGTGTGAAAAGGTGAAAGAAAGAGTCGTTGGAATTAAAAAACAGGGAGGAAGTAGAACAACTGCTTTCAGCTGTTTATAGCAGAACAGCTTAAAGTCCACGTGATGCTGCAGCCAGTGTGTAATCACACTTTGCAGCAAAGTGAATTTTATGACTTGTTTCTCTGTTCTGGCTCCTGGACACATTTTCGCTTCCTCTGCTCTTTCCCTCTGTCAGCTGTAGCTGCTGTACAGCCACAATTAAGTGGGTTGGGAAGTAAATTTACTAGCCTGATATGGTGAGAGACTACCCCTGCATGATAAAATGGTACATTAGGGCATTCTAATGAGTTTTTCTGGAACCGCCCAACTATTACTTGGCTCGGGCCCAGAAGTGAGGGGTTATTTATGGTCATCTGCATCCAGATATAAAGAAGAGAGATTGTCTCCTTCAGGGATAGGTTTAATACTAATATTTAAAATGCAATAATTCTGTTCTCTTAACTGTATTATACTCAACTTTCTGCTATGTGACAGTCTTTCAAATGGGCTTTAAATGACAGAAATAACATTAACTGTGTGCATCTGTTTTTGATTTAAATTTTTCCTTGTAGAGAAGCGTAACTTGAAACGAAAGGCAGCTTTCATAAAGCATCTGAAATATGTCTTAGGAGATGGATGTCATGTACCTTAGGGGGTCTGATAATATGAGGGTCAAATAGATCTTGCTCCAGTGATGTAAAACTTTGTTCACTCTGCCAGAAGCTCCGTGTTCCTGAAGCAGTGTCAGCAGAAGGGAATGCATGTCTGCTCTCCTGTGCCTGGCCTGGTTTTTAGCTGCACTCCTGATGGAAGTGGCTCTGAGCTACAGCAGAGCACAGTGAGTTGGCACACTGAGGGGCACACAGGCATTTCCTCATGCTCACTTTGGTGTTGCTCTCTGGAGAATCAGTGATTTCTGGAAGAGTGAAATTTGCAGTTGGAGTGGTGGCATCTTTATCTGTTAGAGCAAGATCCATCAAAGCTTGTCCGACAAACCCCTGGTAAACACGACTGTAAATTTGCAGCAGTGAGAATTTGTGGTGTTCTACAGGCTGATGTGGGATGTCAGAATTTTTTGGTCCTAGGGCACAAGAATGCAGATATTTGACCTTATGGGAGGCTCTTAAGTAGAAAACACACAAGTGAGGAAAACATTTTTTGTGTTTTGCAAAGAGTGACATAAAGATGTTCATTACAACAAAAAAGAATGCATTCTTGGTATAGTAATAACAAATTATTTCGTTGGGGTCTTTGTTTTTGTAATCATTGTGGCCATATGTGACGTTGTGATCTAATTTTCTTTGGTTTTTTTTTTCCCTGCTGAAGTAACACTTGTATTAATTAGTTTTTATGTTAACTTTTTAGAGTCCCTCTTGGTGTTTTTTGGTCTGTTTTCTTGGGCTTAATCTGGCTACACTTGCTCGAAGTCCCTGATCCTTCTGTGGTTCCTCATTATCAGGCTGGTGTGGTGGCATTTGGCCTCTCTGCAATTATTGAACTTCTGGGAGAACCGTGCTGGGTTTTAGCACAAGCTCATTTGTTTGTGAGGCTCAAGGTTAGTAAAGTACATGGGGTGTATGCATGTGGGGGGAATTATCTTTCTGTTGAAAAGAACATATAACTGACCTAGAGCTTTTTATATTCAAGCATATAAAACCCCCCTGTGTGTCCTGTTTAGTACTGTATGGCATGGTTGTAACATAGATAGGGATTTGTAACTATTCAAGCAAGCAAGTTGGTTTATTTAGAAATTATCACATTTGAGATCATTAAATGCTTAATCACAAGTTTTAATTGGAGGGAGAGGCACACTGCTTCCACAACTCTGCATTTCAATTGATTGTTGGTATAAAACTGTGAAATGTAGCAATTGAGAATAGTCTCAGGCAAAGATTTCTCCCTTCTATCCCATACAAAGGACTGAGAAAGTGCAATGGAGGAGTTCTGAAATGAAAGAATAGAAAATTTACAGAGAAATTACAATTTAAGCTGGCCAGCTCAGCAGGAAGAAACTCTGTGATAAAGTCACACTGACTTTAAAAGTCTTACATTCCTACATAAATTCTGTGTGTTAAATTAATGTATTTTAAAGTTGTGTACGTGGCAGAAAATAACTCTTCTCTGTTTTCTCTTTCTTGAAGGTAATTGCTGAAAGCCTTTCAGTGGTATCAAAATGCATTTTGACGGTTACTTTAGTAATCCTTTATCCTCAATGGGGCCTTTACATTTTTGCCTTGGCTCAGGTAAGTTTTCTGTGTGTTCACTCACCTGAATTTTTATTTGCCTTTGACATTTAACCTGTTAAAGAACTTTGGGAAGCTGAGGGGAAAAAGCTTCTGGGAGGTTTAGGATTTAGCACCTGTATTTAATATTTTCCTGATACTTGTCATTGACTTGGTGCCTTGAGCAGTTTAATGGAGGTAGAAGGAAGGACCTTCTGCCTGTGAAGGCATATTTTGCAAATAAAGTTATGTTATTCTATGGATGCTTTATGTGGACTCTTTTTCTTAATGAGTTACACCTTCTAATACCTGAAGACTCTGTTCCCCATCTGGCTTCAGAATTATTAGACTTTGGATTCTACTCTGTAGAAGACTAATCATTTGCAGCTTTATCAGCCTGTACCACCAACCTGTGTCACCTTATCAGGAGGTGCTAATCATGTGCAATGTATTCGAATTAAAATTTTTTCTTTACTGCAATGAAGAAGGGATATATTGGCACCTGAAAAATAGAATTGTGGCCTGTGTACTGTCAGTTCACCTAGAAATAAAAATGTGATCCACTGCAGATGTGGACAGCAGGTTACTTTTTTTTTTTGTTCACCATTTGCAGTGGCTGTAGTTGGTGGCTCATAACTGATGGAAGATGGAAATGGTTCTATAAAGTAAGAGATGTAGACAGTAGCTACTCTGTCAATTTGATTTTTGATTGAGTGAATAATTGCTTTGTAATAGGGCTTTAAATAATCATTCTAAAAATGCTAAATAAGACATGAAAGTTAGCAAAGGACTATGATAACCTACAGTTTTAAAAAAGGAGAGATCAATAGCATTCTTGAGAGGTGTTAAAGTCTTTACCTAGTTTAATATTCGACAGGAATAAGGACTACTTACATTTTCTTTCCACTAAATTTGCAACTACTATGTAATTCTAGTATGTAAATCTACATTTGTAAGTTAATTTTATATCACTCTTTGTTTTTTGTCTCTCCTTCCTGATCTTTCCAGCTTTTATATGTCACTGTTCTGGTAATGTGCTATGTAACTTATTTTGTGATGTTTCTGGGATCACCTGAAGCAACAAAAAAGTCATTTCCAGTTGCTAGAGTGAAAGCTCTGTTACCTAACTTCGTGGAAGATGAGGTAGGTTGCACAGTTTTTCTTGATTTCTCCCCCTCCTTAAAAATCTTTTGTTTTGAAAATTACTTTGAGACAGCAGGGTTAATTGACTGATTTCGGGAATATTTCTATACTGTAGAAGATATGGCAGGTTAAAGAAAAAAAATTACATAAAAGTCCTGTTTGTAGTTTGTATTAGTAGAATCCTTGTCAGAAAAATAAGCTCATAACGGGCAACAGTTTGTTGTTACTGACTTGGTTTGTGCAAAGACATTAAAAAACGTTAACTGGAGATAGAACATCTGCACTGTGCAGGGTTCACTGCACCTGAGGCAGGAAAGAAGCCAGAACCATTTCACCATGGATTTTGGTACTTGGGCCTTTCCACAAAATAAACCAGGGTGCTACACAGCATCCTACAGGTTCTCAAATATCTCTCAGGCAAAAACGACGCAAAGAAAGCATGAAAAGCTACAGCAAGGAAGACAATATTTTGAAAAGATTTACAGATTGAAAAGATAAAGGTGGTTCTTGGATGCAAGACTTGTGGGGACAGTTTGAAGAGCAGTTACCTACAGTGAAGGTGGAAGTTATACTGGCATGCTAAACAGCATAGATGTGGCTTTTTCTGGTCTCTAATTACTATTTTCTATATAAAACTTTTTTGGGTGCTTTATCTGCAACAACAGTATTTTTCAGGAGGGAATAAGTTTTTGCCAGATCAGAGTGATGTTGGTCCTTGAATTTAGCAATATTTTAAATAATATTTGAGGTTGCTAGAAACTGTGACACAGTGAGTTTCCTGATCACTCCAGTTAGAGCTTGCCAGACTATTGCACTGGCTTTGTATTTTCTGTTTCTACTCTGTAGGTTCAATCATGTTTATTACATGTCAGTACTTTTATTGCAGACCTTTGTTAACTGGAAGGAAGCACGTTTGACTTGGAGTTTCTTCAAACAATCCTTCTTGAAACAGATTTTGACGGAGGGTGAGGCTTTACATGTAGTCGTGGTGGGGAAGGGCTTGTGAACACTCCTTACAAAACGGACTTAGAGCTTCAGAAAGCCTGGTGGGGTGGGGGGAGGCAAGGGGCTGTCAGAGATTGTCACCAGCAGGTGTTACCAACCAGAATGAAGCTTTTTGAGGTAACCTGAACCAGGTTCCATTTGGCTTAGTCTCTTAAGTACTTACTATTGGAAATACTAGAACAAGTATTGGGAAATATTTAGAGACTTGTTCTCAAGTTTTTTGTTTTGAACTTACAGGTGAACGATATGTGATGACTTTTTTGAACGTGTTAAATTTTGGAGATCAGGGTGAGTGTGATGGTGCTGTGGAATGGTGACAGAGTTTTCTTAGTCATTGCTCTGAAGATGGTTCTGAAAATGACTTAAAGTATTTGAAGATAATTTGAAAACCTGGGAATATTTCAAAGCCTTTGTGACTTCTGAGATACATTTCAGAGAATGATTGATATAGATAAAGAATTTGATTTAAGATCATAGAAACATAGAATGGGCTGAGTTGGAAGGAACTTTAAAGATCATCTAGTTCCAAGCTCCCTGCTGTGGACAGGGATAACTTTCACTAGATACATATCATTCTCTTCTTCTGTATCAGTGAATCCTTATCTTCCTGTTCTCATTCAGTGAATTTATCAGGATCCTCCTAATTCCTCTACAGTAGGGAATAAGAATTTTAAGCCTGGTTTGGTGCTGTTATTAGATTTACATCTGCAGCTGATGCTTTTGTCCTCCTTTGCCATCTGTGAGCCAGCCTTGCAATTCTGAGCTGTGGTGCTGTGACTGTCAGAATCTTTAGAAAACACTGCTTCAGTGTTGCACTAAATTCCATTTGTTTTCTCTTTGTTTAGTGGAGATGTTAAATTAGAATTCATGTTGTTATTGAAGACTTGGAATTAAAATGCATCTAAAAATTAAAGATTGCTGCTATTTTTGTTTTCAAGGTGTATATGATATTGTGAATAATCTTGGTTCACTGGTGGCCAGGTTTATCTTTTTGCCTATTGAGGAGAGTTTTTATGTCTTTTTTGCTAAAGTGTTGGAAAGAGGGAAGGCTGTAAAGGATCAGAAGCAGGTAAGTTTATTTTGGATTAATTATATGTCAAATGCTTGATTTTTGTTACAGAGAAGTTGCATCACAAAAGTGTGACAGAAATGTGTGTTTGAATTTGAGTACTGAGGCTGTTAAAATTGAAAAGTTCAAGTGGAGAACAAAAATGTCAAGTGAGGCTGGACCAAAAAAAGACAAGAGAATAGGTAAAATGCTAATGAAATAGAAATTAAAATATGTAGTGATGTAGTATTGCCTTGTGCCAATGAAGTGAACATCCTCTCCTCCAAACTCTGTGATGTAAGGCCTGCTGTACTGGGTATTTCCATTATTTAAATCATGAAATCATACTATTTCTATTAAATGAATTCTTGAAATACTTGAAAATGTCAATAGCTGTTAAGTAGCGTTTCTGAAGAGTGTGATTTTGGGAAGGAAATATTTTTTTTTTTTTGCACTTTTGAATTGTATGTGGAGTATTAATGAATAAGAGCTTTGCTCCACAGAGTAATATTCCTGATCAGTCATGAAGGTCATCCTGGACTGACCTTCCTGTGGTAATCCTGCTACTTGCACATCAGCACACAGTTCAGTGCTGTGCTTCAGGTCATTGGTGGGCTAAGAGAGGTGTATGTATGTGTATATTTTATATCCAGTGTACCTGATATTATAACTGGAAAAATGACGGGATAATAAATATATAAAAAACGTTCCAAGTTAAGACCATGTGTGTGGATAATTCAGTAACCAAGGATAAGTTTCACACCTTTTTACACTGTGCAAACTAATTTATTTTTTCTGTGAAGTAGCATTTCTGTGTGAAGATGACCATGACATTGATTCTGGTTTGTGTCAGTGACTACATTTTTTTTTCAGGATGATGTTGCTATGGCTGCAAATGTATTGGAATTGCTGTTGAAGCTTGTGCTCCTGATTGGCCTTACCATCACTGTTTTTGGCTATGCCTATTCTCAGCTGGCTCTGGATATTTATGGAGGCTCAATGCTCAGTTCGGGAACAGGTAAAGATTTATAGAGCTGGCAGAAAACAACCATTCCTTTAAAAAGGGAAACTGCAGCTATTATGAATTTTTTGGTAAATCAGCAGATTTTTTTTCCTGTAAAATTCCTATTAAAATCTGTGACTAAGCTCATTGAAATCCAGAATTTGTGCCTTTGTAAGAGTGTCTTTAATAAGTAGTCCCTTAAACTAAAATATGCTGAGGACCTCTAATGAAGTATGATGAAGCTTGGGGCTCTACCCTCTTGCATTATCACATTGTTGAAAAACAGCATTTAAAGGATTATTTGGCTAAACCATGATGTACAATTGCTGACTTCAGCTGTTTAAAACAGAAAACCCCCATACAACAAATGGGACCCAAAGAACTATTATTTTTAGCATAGAAACAATAATACTTTTTTTTAAACATCACTAAACTACATAATGGTCAAGGAATTTATCTGTTTATCTTTGTAACATGTTTTTTAGGTCCAGATCTCCTCCGGTCTTACTCGTTATATGTCCTCTTTCTTGCTGTCAATGGAGTAACAGAATGTTTTACATTTGCTTTGATGTGCAAAGAAGAGGTGGACAGGTAGGAAACTGTCCCCAGAATATTCCTGTTAATTTATTTGTGCTGACCTGATAAAAAAATTTATGCTTTTGTAATCGGCATAATAATATCCCGCCCCACTGAAAAGCAACTCCTGGTTAGGCTGTCTGCGTGTAGATTTAGATGTAGAACCTTTGGCAAATGTTACAAAGTTTGGGTAAAAAGGTCAGAAATTAAGAAATGCAGGTTGTTAAATTGGTTTTCAGTAAATCACTAACTGGGAAAGTAATTTAAGTGTGTGTTTTCTGTACAGATGAGCTGGAAGTTATACTTTTTAAAACAATTATTTGACTCATTAGAACTTTGCAACTGTTAGAACTTTTCATGTACAGTTACTGTATATACGCTTAGGAATGATCTAAATTGTGGATGTGAGTTCAGTGGTTTATGTACTTTGTAGGAGGTTGGATTAGATGACCTCCTGAGATCCCTTCCAGCCTGGATTATTTCTTGATTCTGTGTTCAGGCTGTCCTCAGTGTGGCCCTTCCAAATTAATTTCAGTGAGATCTATTTTCCACAACCAACGTAGGATCTTTTTTGACTTTGCAAGGGCTGCTTTCATGACCCCTTTAAAATGTGAACTTGTTTTCCAAGCCACTGTTTGGAGCAAAAACTAAATAAAGTGTCATTTTTATGTTGTTGAGCATTTACTGTGTTTAATACATTCTTAAAATAAAGTAGCCAAAAAATCCACAGGTTTTTACATTACTAATGATCGTTACTAAATTTTGCTTTCTGAAATGAGTGTACAGCTGATTAGTGAAATAGAATTTCCTTCACATAACATAGTTCTTGGTTTAATTTGTTTGATGTATTCTCCGTTCTTTCAAGTATGTCTTTCAACATCTCACTTCTCAAATTTATCTTCTCCTCTAGAAGATAAGAGAAATTCTGTTCCTTATTGTAGAAAATAAATATCATCAGTAAAGGAATGCAATGCTAAATTGTTTCTTTTTTTTTTTTTTAACCTAGGTACAATTTTGTTATGCTGGCCCTGTCCTTCATATTTCTGTGCATCTCTTATTTCCTGACCCACTGGCATGGCAGTATAGGCTTTATCCTTGCCAACTGCTTTAACATGGGCATTCGAATTGCTCACAGCATCCACTACATCTATGATTACTTCAAGGAAAGCACTTACAGGCCTCTGACAGGTTTGCTTCCCTCTCCCTTTTTGGTGCTGGTTTATATCATCAGTGGAGTCATCACTGGTTTCTCAGAGGTGAGCATCTGTCTCTTCCCTGTCACTGTGAATACGAGTGTCAAATGACTTTTGTGTCCACAGGCAGAGAAAAACATTAAGAAAAAAGGGTAGGCCGGAAGGTTTCCATTGCAAGCAAGGCAAGATATAATATTAAGAGATTTAATCTTTGATACAAAGTTATCTCTGCCACCTGTACAAGGTGTATCTGACAAGTGAAATAAATTTTAAAACATTTCTGCTGTTTGTAGATAAATGTGTCCTTAGTTATTAGTAAGTGAACTTTTGCAGTAGCACAAAAAAACCCTATTAAAAATTCTGTAATAAAAAAGTGATAAACAACCAAAACAAGAACAGAAACAAAAATTCCTTAGAGCACATTTATCACATTTATTCAGACTACAATGGTAATTACACAGACTAAATATTACAGAGATGGTAACTTTTCAGTGTACAGATTTTGACAGCTTGAAAATCCATTATGCCTGAGAAGGGAGAGCTTTGTATTTTGGAATGGGAGATTTCCAGTTTTGTTAGATAATAGCCTAATATGGTACTGCAGAGTAGCAGAACTGCATGATAGAACCACAGAGTTGTGATGTCATCTCAGTTAACGATTTTCTGCATGCCAGATAACAGGAGCTTCCTCATTTACCAGATACCTACTGAATGCTTATTTTTTGTTGACAGAATTTTCTTAAGAGAAAGCAAGTGTTGTGCCTCCTAAAGGTACCTTTACTGTAGGATCAGTGCATGTGGCCAATCCATGCTCACCTTGACTGTGGTGTAGCGTGATCAAGGGAGGTGTTGGACCTTATTTTTTATCGAGACAGTAAATTTATTTTGTGCTGACTGGTTTTCCTGCAATTGCCTGTTTCCTTTGTTGTAGGTGTTCTTCTGCTGTGATAAGGGGTGGATGGCAAGGCTGATCCACATCGGTGTGGGCGCTCTGTGCTTTGCAGCAACCCTTGTGACGATGTTCTGCACAGAGACCAAGCTGATCCACTTTGTCAGAAGCCAGTTCCTCTCCCGATATTTGAAGAAAGGAACATGACATGCTCCTGTGCAGAACAGTTCTTGTATGTGCTTGCAGTAAAGGGATGTGTTTTTTTCCATAAGATCTGTATGGGAAGAAGGTTTCCACATGTGTTTGGAAGCACTGATATTGGAGTGGCTATGTAGAAGATTGAATATTAGTTTGTCTTCTGAACTGGTCAGTACGGTGAAAGAGGGATGAGTAATTTTCTCTTTATTCACTATTATTTTCCAAGCTTTTCTTCAAACAGCCTCATGGGTAATGAATGAAGATCTAAGATGCGCCTTCTGACATAACCTGGCTGACAGACTTCATGTAGAGAGCTCCTGTTCCTACCAGTGGGGAGTGTGTATGTGAAGGCATGACGTGGTTTATATCATAAGGTGTACTTAAGAATGCCCTTATTTGGCACAGAGGGGCTGCTTAACTGGTGAGAAAATGATCTGACCAAAAAAAACCCAAAAAACCCTCACTAAAACCCATTAAACAAAACAAAAGCTGAGGAAAACACTGGGGCAAGGACCAAAAGCAGTGTAAGTGTTGGTGGAGCAGAACACAGTGTGGTGCAGAGGGATTGAGTTGTCAGTGTTTTGAAGTGTAAAGCGGGGACCAGAAAGTCCTGACGTTTACAAGTAAATTAATGGCACGCACAGCGTGTGTCCGTGCTGGCTCTGTGGGATTATTTCACTCAGCATATCCCTCATTTCTGAGGGCATTGATTAACTTGTCAAAAATACTCTGAAGCCTCAGCTGAAAGGAGAAAGAGGGTTTGAGCAGTGTCTTGCAGGAGGTGGTAAGTACAGTCACACTAATGCTGAAGTTTCAGAAGGTTAATCATAAAACTTTCTTCTTTCATTCCATTATTTTTTGGTTTTGTCTGAGATTTTAAATGCCAGCATGAACACGTATGTCTCAATAAAAATTATTTTGTTTTATCTGTAAAAAAATCTGAATGTTAAATATATTTATTAAGATTTTTTTACAAGGGTTTATGCATATTGAAGCTTTCTTTATTGGATAGAAAATACTTCTCCTTGCAACATTTTCCTCACATCTTGTTCGTTTAGTTGTTCAGTCTTCAGATTGATTTTTTTTTTTTTTTTGAATTGTTGAAAACTTGGGCATTCAGCAGTTGTAAAATTTGATTTTAGGCTGCTGGTTTAGGTTTAGTAATGGTGTATTTTATTGCTGCTCTAAGATCTGAATTTGGCAGCTTCAGAATGTACAAGGGGCAGGTTTATAATGATCAATGTTCCCTTTGCGGTGTTTAGATGGCCTAAAAGGTGCCAAACGGTGAAAAATGTCTGCTCAGACATGTACAGGCGAAAGCTTTTAGTTTAATTATGTAGCAACTCTGCAAGTCCTCTGCTTAAAAAAAATAAATCACTGTAATGGCACTGTGGAGTTCATGCAGGTGACCACAGTGCCCAGAGTGAAAGGCTTTCTGGTATCAGGGCCTTCAGCTTGATAATCAGGAATATTTTCTGAACTCTGCTAATTCCCACTTGGAAAACATTGCCAAAGAAACTCAGTGTGGGAATTTGGAGATTGAAAAATGACCCCAGAGAAGCCAAAATGTAACAGTGGGAGGGAAAGGTGCACGTCCTCAGCTAAGGGCAGTGTCTCTGTTGCCTTAGGAATAGGGAATAGGTAGAGACTTGCTGATTCTTCTAAAGCTGTTATAAAATCCATCAAAATAAAACAAACTCTACATTATTCTGTCCTGTTAATTGAGTTTGGTAGTTCTTTGCCTTTTAAATTTTTCTCTTCTGAGTGGTCTTGCAGTTTTTTTTCTCATTTCTGTCAGGTGTGAAGTTTGTTATGAAGTATAGCTCCGTATATTGCAAGAGGGTTGAAACTGCTTCATTATAAACTGTTCTGTTTCTTTTTCTTTGCTCATTCATAGTACAAAAAAATCAAGATAATTGAACCTATGGACTTATTTTTAGGGTATGGCTTTGGGACCCTACTGTGGAAATAATTCAATCTGTACAGTGAATTTTTATAACTACTTGGAATGAGATATTTTGTATAGCCCTGCACTTGAAGTGCTTTGGAGATTGAAAAACTTTTCATGCAAAATGAGCTTGAATTCCTGCTGCCTTGTCTAGTCCTACAGTCCAGCTGGACACTGATATTACTTCTGCTACTTACAGTGTCATAAGTAGGGTGATGTGAGATCTCACTGTTGAAAGGGCTGTCTAGTCTCATAAATCTTTTTTAACATAAATGCATTGTATGCATTTAAAGACAAGTTAGATTTTTAAAGCAATTTGTTTTATTTCCTATTGGAAAGGCTTACAAGTGTCTCTTGCATCTCAAATGAGTGCATTTTCATGTGAATCAGGAAGACATTTAAGATGGCTTAATGATTGCTCATTTGCAAATTAAGGACACATTCCTCATTTGAACATCATCTGTAAGCAGTTCAGTAATGGTTGACTGGGTTTTGTGATGTGGGATGTTTTATTTTTAATATATTTTATGTGGCAGGAAACTGCAAGGAGAGTCGAGAAGTAGAGACCCATGAAGCTGTCTCCTGGTTTCTTATTTATCTGTGTGAACCTTAATGTGACAGCTGTTAATTGCTTTATTGGTAAAGCAGTCAACTGTCAGACTCAGGGACAAAGTTGAGATTGAACTTGACCATGTTTCCCTTTTGTTCATAGTTCTGTTAGTCCGTTAAAGGCACAATTGTCTAAAATTTCATGAAACTGTTTTGCAGTGTTCTGAAGTCTTTTAGTTCAAGCCAAAGGAGAATTAAAAAGTTTTCTTTGTAGAAAAAGTGATGACTCTATGGTTTGTGATGTGTTTTTCTTATTGGTTGGATGAGTGAATTCCAAAAAACTGTAAAATATAATGGTTATGTAATAAGGTAACACCAAATAAAATTTATTTCCTTTACATTTTGTTTTTGTCTTCCACTTGGGGATTATTGGAGTTTTAGTTGTGTCTTTGATTGCTGATGCTTGGTTTGTATTTTCTAGGATATTTTATGTATAAATTCATTTATCAGCCTAAACTTACACACCATTTCCTAACATACACACACACACAAGCAAACACACAGATGCTGTACTGGTTTTGTAAGAAGTGGCATCATTATAGTCACTCTTTTCCTCTTTGTTTCTGTCAAAATGTTTGTTTGTATGGATTGGAATCACTAAGTGCCTTTGTTTGCCTTTACAATGCATTGTTGTGATAAAAACTGTTTCAGTGGCCAGGAATAAATCTGATATTTAATGAAGTTTGTTAGTGGAATTAGGCTGTGACTGGCAATGCTACTGTTGGGAACTAACCAATTAACCAATTGTTCAAATGTTTTTTTTCTGGTATGGTAAATGTTTTATTTGTAATGAAGTAGGGCAGGGGGAGCACCTCTTTAGGAAAAGAAATTAGGAGTTAAAGCTTTACCTTAATGGTTAATCTGCTTTAGCAGGCACAAAAGTAATAAATGTAAGCTTGAATGTTAACCACAATTTGGCATCCAAAAGGAATGTTGATTCTTAGTGGGTATGAAGGATTAGGAGTGTGAGTACCTTGAGGTCAGCTAGTCTTAATTCTCTGGTTTCTGGATAGTGTTCCTATCTAAACTGTGAAATTCCTTTGGTGGACTTCATATTTTTGCTGTTTGAACATCATACCTTTTTTTTTCCCCCCTGTAGTTTAATTACCTTATTTTAAAGATAATGCGGAGAGAGGATCTGAAGCTTTTTGAGCCCTATCAGTGCATCAATAGATCTGCTGAGATGTAATGGTTTTGTTCAGCACAAAATGCATAACTCATCTGCATTCTGATAGTGCTATGGAAATGGAGTTTGTTTTCATTATGAGCTGAAAATGAGGTTTGCAGCTCTGCACATCTGATGTACAGCTGGGCCGTGGAAGCTGAGCGCAGGTCTGCTCAAAAGCGTTGGCAGCTGGGGGATCTGAGGCAAACACTGATAGGAAGTGCTTATCTCCGTTGCATTTTGGATTGCTTCCATGGAAAGATGTTTGTTCTCCTTCGTTTCTGGATCTGAGCTGTGGCTCATGCACTGCCTTGCTGTGATGTAGAAGGAGGAATGAGCCCTTTTCAGTTGGGGTGTCTGTAACTGCACAGCTGCCGTGGGGGGAGTTGTTCACCCACTTTGATCAGCGTGAGCTTCCATGGGCAGCCAAGGCAGGATTTTCTTCTTGTAGTCATGGGGAAAGGTAAAACAACTCTGGGTTTTGCTTTGTCAGACTTCCTGTTTAGCTGTGGTAAGTGAGCCTCTGACGGAGCTCTGTGTGTTGATTTACTGGCTGGGTTTTGTGATTTACAGATAATCTGTGTTCAGTGGAACTTAGTTCCAGAGTTCTGTGTCATCCCACTGATCTGAGAGAGTGGAAGGGAACGTAACCAAGAAAACAGATGTGCTGTACCTGTGGCCCACTAAATAATGAAAGCTGTGTCAAGAAGAAAAAAACTGGGAAAGATAGCAGTCCTTAAACACAGATAAGGTGTATGAGTAGTTCTAATCCACTAGTAAACAAGAATCATGCTTTGTTCCTTGTGATACACTTTGGAGAGGCTGCTCCACAACAGGAAGGTGTAACAGACTCTGGGAGAAGATTGCAAGGTTTAGTTTAGTTCTTCATGTTCTTGAATATAGGAAGATTTCAGACTCTTACAGCCTCTTGGGAGAGGGATGAGTGCAGAACAGTGCACTGATGCTGTTCCAAAGCGATGTGTTTGTGTTTCTGAGAGCAGCCGAGGCACAGTCTTGCACTGCCTGTGAGAAAGTGCCTTGTGGTCGCTTGGGAATATCTTCAATTCCTTGGTTTTTATTTTTTTTTTTCTGATTCCTGTTTCATTCATATGTTGGTTTCATTCATAACCAACTCCTGCGTGTAGGTGTGTCCCTTATTTACTGTAACAAGTCAGCCTAGCCAGTCTCAGTATGAAAATACAGGAGGTCCCAGAGCCCTGCACTGGGCTGGAGTGAGGAGGGTGTTGGTCAGCTTGCTGCAGGCTGTATCGTGGCCTGCTTGCCAGCCCTGACAGCAAGGAATGAGGAGGGGGTAGATTATGATTGCACAGAAAAATTTAATTGTGGCTTCTTCTCAGTTCTACATGTTTGACTTGGCAGTACTAATGTTTTCCTAATGGAACGGTTTTTTGGGAGTAATTTTATAAAACAAGTACCATAAAGTGCACTCATGTGCCTTCTCTTATTTGTGTAATGGTTTTTAGCTGTCTCGGCGTGGGTGAGATGTTCTGGTACGAGGAAGGGCAAACATGGCCAAGTATGGTAGCTGTGCAGGGAACACAGTGTCCCTGAGAGGAAAGGCCTTTAGTATGTGAGTTACTTCCATCTCTGAATGCACTTCTGTCACTGCAAATAAAACTCTTAAGTATGTCTCTGCACAAGTGCTTCTCTAGGCAACCAGGAGACCATGCTTGGAAGAAGCAGAGCATGCCCATGAAGTAGAGCACTCTTTGCTACAGACTGCTTGTCATTTTACTTTACTGGTCAAGTAGGGCTTATTTATGCATTGAAAATAGAGGCCTTAGTGTGTAACAATATTCTTTTTTGCTCTCTCTGTAACAGTCCTCCCATATTAGTCCTCTGTATTAGCCTGTGGAAAACTGTTTTTCTGTGGTTCCTTCAGAGTTGTACTGATCAGTTTTAGTATATTCTTTTTCTCCCTCAGGTGACTTTATTACACAGCAGCTGTACACATGTTCATCTGAGAGCTCTGCTGAAGCACAGGGTGAGGGTCAGGGAGGTGCTACGGCTTCACTCAAATCCTGTTCCACACAGCAGGGTTGGATGAAGTCTGGATAGAACCTGCACTGCTCAACAGGAGGTAGGTGAGATGTCCCATGGCCTGGGTCTCACACTGCACAGATGTGAGTACCTTGCTTCAGATTTCTAAAGAAAAGTTGAGAGAACTGTGAAGAAAAATCTGTAGTAAAGCCAGGCAGGATAAGAAAGCCAGGACTGCTGTCTTGAGACAGCAGCTCCAGGATTCAGGAGGAAAACCTCCTACAAGTATACATTCCTGAATGTAAATACAGAGTTGGAAGGTGGCAACTTATGAGCCCTGAAGGTCCATTTTGGGGAGTTGCAGAGATTCCCTGCTGAACCATCTGCTGGTAGAGATGCTCTGAGTTTTACTGAGTGTTGTATATAAACTGTGCTTTGTAGCTTTTAAAGTTTCACTGGTTTTGTGCATCTAAACCAAGACATGAGTTATCTTTTTGAAGTTGAATACATTATAGAATCGTAGAATAGTTTGAGTTGGAAGGGACCTTTAAAGGTCATCTAGTCCACCCCTCTGCCATGAGCAGGGACATAATAATCCTACTTGTGGAGTCTATCTGCAGTTGACAAAAGTTGCCTGAATGAAATAGCTCAGAGGGAGGACTGCAAATATGTGGAGTTCGGGTGAACCAAGTCTTGTGGAGTGAAAGCCAGACACTGAAGCAGAAAATCAGAATAACAGAGACTGAAAACAAATGCACAGTGCAGTTGTTTGGTAACTGGGCACTCAAGGTACTCAGTATTCCTCTGGGACTGACTGCTCCCTGGGTAGGGAGAAGCGGGAAGGACTTTCTTCCCATCCAGAGGAAAATTTAGGGATGTAGGTCATCTGAAAGATATTTTGGTGTGGAAGCAGGAAGCTTTCATGGCTGAAGATACATTGAGGAAGGCTGAAAAAGCATTTGCAATCTGTCAGGGGAGCAGTACATCTAAGGCAACGTTAAGGTTGCTGCAATATGGGCCTTGAGGTGAGCTGTAACCAATTTGACTTAATCTATTACAGTTAGGAAAAGGAAAATTAGTCTCTGTAGGGTACGAAAAGGTGAATTTGAAAGCAGAGGTTGAATTATTAAAGGAACAGGAACGGAATCAGAGTGGAAGCAGAAGAGAAGTAGTGCAGGAGTGTCCTGCAAAAAGCCTGTGTTCAGCATCTGTGATGAAGTGAGACCAGACAGTGTGTGATGAAGGACATACAAAAGGCTAGACAATAAAAACTCCAGCTGTGCAGTTAGTTGGGAAGTGGAAAAAAGCTTAAATAGCTTCAGGGTGGTAGTTAGAGGCAAAATTGTGGATTGGATCATTCAGCTTGTTTGAGGAGTCGCTTTGTCTTTGGAAAGAGCATTGCAGGAAGAACAAGGTGTGATTGGGTTTGTCAGTGCAGAATTTAGGCCAGAGAACTTCAGCCCTTGGCAATGAAGTGGAGATTGTTGGTACAATCCAGATCCCATTGGTGTGGATCTACCAAGTTACTTGGAAAACACACACCCTAACTATCCCCCTGCTTTGCATTGAGACTTAGACCCTTCTACTAACCAGCCTAACTACTACTAACTACTACAGTTCCCTTCTGCAGCCCAGAGGCAAAAGGATGGGAGAAATTGTGGATGGTGGCAGATAGATCAAAAGCTCTGTCACTGCCAGAAGCAGCTGTCACACCATGTGAGTGAGAACATCTGTCTCTGCTGGGGATCAGGGGACACAGGCATGGCCATGAAGGGTCAGATTGTGGTGCAGACCATGCTTCCCCAACAACACGCAAGCTACCTGAAGGAACACAGAGTGGATGTATAGGAAACCCATAGTGAGCACTGTAGATTTAATAATTTGGGGAACAGAAATGGAAATGGAAAATTATATGGGTTTTGCAGGGATAAAGTATGGATTGCGAATAGAAGTGTATGACTATTAATTTCCACTATTAAAATAGTAGAATATTTGATGTATTAAATATGGACTCAATCCTGAATGAACAAAGAAAGACAATTGGTAAATGTTGGTTACTTGCAGATCCACTTCCTTTAGACAAAGGGGGATGTGTGTGATTTACAGCAATTGGGTAAATGAAGGAACAGAAATGAAAGAAAGGGAGTGTGCCTTCTGGCTGAGGAGAGGAAACTTCAGCCATTAAAAGAGTGATAGAATACTCAGAGAATCAGTCTTTTCAAAAAAGGGCATGTGCTGAGAGAGTGATAAAGTACTGATACCTTTTGGGGACATGTGACTCAGTCCCCAAGGATTATACAGGACTTACATGTGTGTGGAAAGGTACAACCAGGTGTAACTGCAGAAAGAGTTTGTGCTGTCTATCAAATAATAGGATTAAGAATAGACCAAAATACAAAGATAGACCAGCCTTGGAAGAAGTAATTTAATCAATTTAGCGAAAACTTGGAAAGAGTGAATCCAAACCATAGTAACTTAATATCCACTGTAAGTTCTTCCAGTTTATTTTACAGGATGATGCTTCTGGCATTATTGGCTGGAAGAGAAGTAGCTCAGTGTAGTGAGGATGATGTTGACTTCATTCATATCCCTTCAAGCAAGTGTTGTAGCTACAGAGGGACTCCAGGAGAGGTGAATAAAACAGAGGGGAGAAGGTTTGAAACAGAGGAACACTAAATACTGACAGTACTTTAGTAAGGAGTACAGAGAATTGTGGAATTTAACGTGTATATGAAGGAAAAATTACTCCTGAAATAGTGCAATCAGACTGGGATAGATGTAACATGAAAGGAAGATTGTACAGATAGGTGTTAAAAGGAGGCTTTTTTGTGTGTGTTAATCAAAGCTTGCTCCCTCCCTCCCCTTAGGTGTGTATCTGTGTAGCATTTCCAATGTTAACCGAGATTTCAGTTGATAAACATGATTGCTATCGGTAAAATGAACTGTAAAATGAATACATCTCATTAGAATAAAGGAGAAAGTGGTAGAGGTACCTATAGTCCAGTAACAGTATCAGACATCTTAACCACGAAAGAAATTTTTTCAGTGCAAGCTGTAAGAGTTCAGAGTAAAGACTTCTGTGTGCCAAGGAAACATGGTAGTTATTGTTCTTTCTCAGCTGTATTAGATCATTGCTGCAACAATTAGTTGTGCTAGATACAAAGTTTAACTGCTTGTTGAAGTAGAAAGTGGAAGCAGTGGGGGTATCAAGCAAATGGAAAACAGACATAAGCAGATCACAATATTATTCAGGCTTACTGGCTAGAATATTAGCAAAAAAGAGTAAGAAGTTTGCTGCCTGGATACAAATAATGCCTTACAAAGGTGGAAAGCTGGCTCAGTGGATACTTCATCAGATTTAAAAATAACACCAGTAGCAATACCCTATTTTTTTTTCAATGGTAACATAGTATTTCTCTGTCATTAAAAATGACAAGCAACAGTTGACGGTTGTGCTGGTTTAAAAGTTAACCAGCGAGGGAAAATGAACTCAATTCAAAAGAGAGATTTATAAGTCAGAATAACAATTTATTAAAATAATGCAATAAGTACAATTATACAGACAGACAATTGGTTTTAACCCACAAAACCCAAATGTATACCCAGCACCCTGGGATATGAACAAAAGTGGTGTACCTTGGCCCACCCCCGAGTCCAAAGCAAAGGGAGAGTGGATAAACCTGCTGGTGGGAGAGCTGCTGCAGTCTGGTCAGAAGTGGTGATTGCAGTCCAGTCGAGGGTGGTGGTCTCAGTCTGGTTGAACGCGGTGGTCTGCAATCTTCCTCTGGATCCCACGAGAGGGGCCCAAGGCTCTGAAACTCCCAGTTATATACTCTCCAGTTCAGGCGGGAGTGCTCAGTCCCTCCCTCAGAGTAGGGAATTCCATAAAAGGGCATGCGGATACTCAGTCCCTCTTCCATATAAGGATATCAGAGCGGGGAATTCCATATAAGGATATCAGAGCGGGGAATTCCATAAAAGGGTACAGGAACATCTTCCCACCTTGCAGGCCTCTACTGACAGCAGTTTTTGGGAAATGGCATGGAGGCTATAGAATACACAGTTTTGGGTTACACCCATCCAGGGATGAATTGGTCCCAGCCGTTCTAACCAGGACAACGGTATATGAACTTACTGTTCAAGAATGTCACTGCCATGGAATATTAGCTGAAGATGTCCCTTGGCTACAAAAAAGCTTTATGAAGGTAAAAAGTTAAATTAGCTTTACAGTCCAAAAAAGAAAACAAGCTTAAATGTAAGTGAAATCTGCTCATGCAGAACTTGAGCAAGTCATTACATGCAATTACCCTTAATCTTTGGCACTGCAATTAGGAGCTGTTTTGATGCCATATCTCCATTATCAATAAATCACCAGGCTGCTAACAGGAATAATTGTTTCCACATGCCAAAGCCTTCATCAATTTCTGTGCTATTTGTTGCCATCACAAACTGCTGATGTTTGTGTAGGTTATAACACACCCTGACTGCCAAATGCATTCCACCCAGGTAAACGTGTATGTCAAACAAATCTGTACATGTGTTAGATCACAGACCAAAGGAAATGTTTTTGTTACTACACAGCAAGCATTAAACATCAGTGAAATCCAGTTTGCACTGATGTATTCATAAATATTTATTAAAGTAGCAGTTCTTGGAGACCATTTCTTGTGGAACACCACGGGTAGCTTGCAAATTCACCTCCGAAATAATTAGTAAAACTGTATGGTTTGGGGCTTGTTTCCTTGTTGTTTTTCTTGTGGTAGAGTGCACAGGATCTTGGTGACTGTGACAACTTATACAAAGTCAGGATGAGATAAAGGGATTGTGATAACCTTTGGCCAAGGGAATGGTGCCCTGCTGCTCCTGACAGGCAGCAGCACGCTGGTTATACATCAAAATGTGCTGGGTTTTGGATGCATGTGTGGAGTGACTTAACTTTTTTCTTCCTGATAGAAGATCACTTGAGAAACTGTGTAGAGTGCATCTGCTGAACAGTATTGTTTTTGTCAAAAAAAGACTGATTTTTAAAAAATGCTTCAGGTTTTTTAAATTCTGCACGAGTGAAATAATTAATTGCGTGTCCTTCCTCCTTCTCCTGACTGTCTCCAGAGTGGTGCACAGTGGTTCTTTGATGCACTGACTGCCAACCATTGCCAAACAGCATCACCTCAGCAAAAACAACAACAAAAATAATTGCCCTCCTCTATATTATGTCTCATTGTTCCCCTCTTTGCTCTCTCTTGATTCCATTGGTGTTTTCCTTCTGTCTCCTTTGCTGTAGCTGCCATGGGACCCCAAGGAGGTATTTTTTGTGCATTGAACTGTGAAATATTTACATGTTCATTGCAGCTGATCCTTCAGCTCAGTTGTGTGTTATTAGAGCAAAGTCCATGTGTAGCAATTCAGAACAAGTTTAGATACCATCAGTTACTTCACTATCTAATTCTAGGCTTAAATGTTTGTGCTCAAGGTAAGAAAGTGTTCATCTGATCACAGCAAATAAAAAGCAAAGATCACTTATTTTAAAAATACCTCCTTATTTTGGGCATGAATTTAAGTTTTTAAGGTTTACAAGTCACCTGTTACTAAAGTAAAGTCTGGAAAAGAAAGTATCAAAGCCAGGAGGTGTTAAACAAATATACTTTTCCGATAATAAATGGATTCTGTCACCTGAATTGAAATATACTACCTGAAACTAGTTCCCTGATTACTTTTAACAGTTTATGAAAGGTTTTGAGTGGTTATTTGGATTTCTTTTTCCCCCCTGCAGCTGTGAATTAGATGGAAAAATACTGCAGCTGAACATAACGTTGTTTTGTCACTAGAAAATTCACTGCTGGCATTGAATTCAGCCTGGAAAAGTAAAGAGGTCATGACACAACATCTGTTTTGTGGAGAGCATAGTTATTACCACCAGTAATACTGCAAACACTGGAGTGGAAAAAATAACTCCAGGGCAGAGATGCTGTAATGATGCCTTTTTGACCATTGTTTTATGGACCATGTTATCTGGATTTCCCCTTAGATGCATGTTTGGAAGGTAAGTTTGAACATAACACTCATGCTGCTCAAACATAAGGTGGAGCTGTTTCTTTGTGATAGAATTTCCACCTCAGCATCTCCCCATCTTCCTTGTTTGTTTTTTTGGTTTTGTTCTTTTTTTTTTTTTCTGTCCTTACCACATTTTCAGTGTTGCCAGTGATTTTACAGGCAATATGCTGGAGGTGCATGACTAAGGTTTGTTAAACTCCTGTGATGATTTACATTTGCTCTTGGATTTCATTTTTAGCCAATACAATCCATATGAGATGTTAGGGGATCTCACCCTGCATTTAGCTTTGGTTAATCCTCCTCACCCTATTGCTAATCTGAACTAACTTTAAATCCCATGCCTTGCTCCCTTGGGCTGGTTTTAACTGGGAAAGCTTCTTACCTCTTCCTTGAGGTGGTGGCCTTTGTGTATCAGTGACAAGGGAGTCTCTGGGGTTTTCAGTTTTTTGACTGTACCATGGTATAAATTAGTTCTTTTGTGCTGATGCTTCCTACAGACAAATCATTCCAATAATTAGGAAAAGCTTGTGTAGAACTGTTGTGTTTAAAGCATTGACACCATTGGGCACCTGCTTTATCTGTTGGGATTCTGAGCAGCTTTTTGTGTCTTCTAAAGCCAGACAAAGCTAATTCCAGCCTACAGTAAAACTGATCCTGCAAAACGAGAAACGTTAGTGAGTCCTTGGAGCTGCAAGGGATTTTCTTATTTCTGTCAGCCTTAATATGTCTGTCAGGGGTCAAGTGGAATCTGGGCAGCATTCTTAGTCACGTGATGTGGTTTTAGGTAGTCCTGCAAAGAACAGGGAGTTCGACTTGGTGACCTTCATCGGTCTCCTCTAGCTTGAGATATTCTGTGGTTCCTGAATATCAACAATGCTACAATGACAGTAAGAGGAATTCTTCCTGCTCTGGTGCCTGTGAGGGGGGTGGCCCATTTTACATAGGAATAAGCTTAGGAAAATAATAAACATAGGAATAAACAAAGGAAAATCGTGATTTGCCATGGGCTCCTGGTAGGTTGGATCACTGACAGGCCAGTGTGGGGATCCAGGCAGCTGATTGCTTTTTCATTCTTCCTGATGACACAACTTTTTGTGCTTGTGTGAGCTACTCAAAGCACCACCACTTGCGAGGTTTTTCTAGCAAAAATGTTAGTTCCCCAGTAAAGTAAAGCAATTGAACAAATATTTTTCCTGGAGTGGCAATTATTCTCTGCCTGTCCTGGTCTTCTGTGTTATTTCCAGGTACTCCAGACTTCCTGAAGAAGCCTGCCATGTACATTCTTATTTTTTTCTTGGCTTCTTTAGAGCTGTGCTTCTTTGGGTAAACAGGATGAAAGTTATTTTGCCACAGCAATTTGGAGACTGTCATGCCTGCTGCAGAGTCAGAGTAAAATTCGCCTCTTAATATGACTAGTGCACTGGAGGAATTATGGAAAGAAGGGTGTTTTTTTGTGGACAGTTTGATATTTTATAAATTTTAAAATATTGTAAATACTAAGAAGTCACAGATGAAATGTAACGGGTTTGCTGATCAGCTCTAAGCATTATCAACTTCCCACAAACCACAGCTTCTGACAGTCTGCAGGGAGTCATGGTTGCCTGGACTGTGATTAGAATCTTCAAGCTGTCTACTGAAAATGAATCCACATTAAAAATGTTTTTGAGAAGAGTCGTGTAAAGCAACCTTCCCTTTGAAAATCTGTATGGGATACAGCAAATAAATAAGTTCTAGTCCTGCAATCACAGAGGAGAGTTAATGGGGGAACAGGCTACTCATATATTTATTCCTGGTGGTGCTGGGATTCACAGTGATGCTGCTGTGTTTGATTTTGAGATGATCTGTGTATCCCTGCCTAGAGAAAGAAGGCAAGTGATGCTCTGCGTTTTCCTGTTGTTTGCTAAAACAATCTTAGAAGTGAAACTGCATTTCCTTTTGTTGCTCACTCCTTTGTTTGTCCCTTTCCCCTCCATAGAATGTTTCTTCTCTTATTCCTTCCATTTTTCCCCTGCTTTTGAAAATAGACATCTAGTTATGCTTGCCAAAATCCAGTCTGTTGTAGTGTAGCTGGGAGTTTGTAACTAAAAGAGTAGCTGAAATTAACTCCCTGGTGCAAATTGTCAGGTCTTTGAGCAGTGCTTAAGACAGTTTGCTGTACTTGTCTGTTCCTTGGTAAGGAGAGGAGCAGAGGTCAGCAGTTTGCAGATTGTTTTTTCTGTTCTTTGAGTTAGTGTGTATGAGTTAAAGTCATGTGGGACTTACAGCAGAACATTGATAAAAGATTCAATATTAAATTGTAATATCATTATCAGAGAACTTCACCTCTAAAGGTACATTTTGTACAATAAAAAATGTAACATATATAAATATCAAGTATTTATTGTCCACTTCATGAGGTCATTTCTGTATTTTTACTGGTAGTTTTAGATTGTGGTTTCTAGTGAACATGTGCTGAGGACAGCAAGTGTTCCAGCATCCTTGGAGGTAAGATTCAGAGTTAAGAGCAATGTTTTACAATGACTGTATTGACACCTGTGGCTCTCTGAGCTCCTGACCCTACTAGAAGCATCACAGTATCATGTTTCTGTGCTTTGGAGGAACGATTTGAAATGTGGATGCAGTGCTCCCTAGGGAGAGTTGGAGACTGCAGTTGCAGGCAGCCTCCAGAAACGAGCACCCTCCTCCTGTGCTCGTCAAACCTCTCTTGTGCCTGGTTTGCTTTAACTTTGCAGTTGCTGTTCCCAGGTGCTGACTTGCAGAGCTTTGGACTCTTACCCTTCTTTGCTAAAAGCTGGCTCATCAATCAGTCCATTACCTGGCTCACTTGAAAGTCTCAGCTGTTGAGTTCAAAGCTGCCCTGTGAACTGGATCTGTGGAGGGATTTAACTGGGAGATGGGCAGCAACTCCAAATGTAAAATTCGCTCTGTGTGTGTAGCAGACAGTGTTACACAGCCCTGAGAAAAGCTCCTCACCCACACACAGAACAAAAACAACTATGGCAACTCCTTGGAATAATGAACATCTCTTAATCCTCAGGTTTTGCAAACACTTAAGGTACTGAGTAGTCATCTGCTGTCAGTGCTCTTCGAAGCTGCTCCCTATAAGGTCCCCTGTAGCCAGTGAAGTAAAATCCTTTTTATGAGGTCACTCTTCTCTCATTCAGTTCTGTAATAGAAAAGTTGACTCACCAACCCCAGCCCTGTAAAACGAGATACGATATCTACAGTGTCGTTTCGCTTGTTCAGCCCTGTTATGCTACCTATTAGTCAGAGTTCATTTATTTCATTAGTTTACTTTGTAAAGCAATTACAGAACTGTTACCACAATAGGACTAGAATGGTGTTTTACATTTACTAAAATAACTTGGCAATTAATTTCAAATGATCTCTGTGCAGTAATCTCCTACATATAATAGAATTATTCAAATGTCTATGAACATTTTACATGCAGTACTAGAGTGAGTTAGATCAATCAAAAATTAATTGCATCCAAGGCATCAGTATAGCCTTCTGGGATCAGCTGAATACCAGTATGTCACAATAAAGTCATAATAATTGATGTAGCATTGAATCGTGCCTTTGCTTCTCCCTTATAATGGCAATTTTATTAGCTGAGCAGGCTAGGTGGAAAAATGAAAAGAAAAGAGAAATGAAAGTAAGTTAAATACCAGCTAGTGGCCATTAACTTTGATTTAATTCTGTGCTTATGTGGTTTATCATCCTGACACTTTTTGTATGCTTAAAAAAGCTTGTCCTTGTTTTGCACAATTGCACTTTGACTGTATTTCCTACTTATAAATGCGTAGAGAACAATGGAATATATGGCTCAGTATTCAATTCAACTTGTCAGCCCAAAATATTTCTTGTGAACTTTTATGTAATGACTTGGACATTCAACATGAAAGATATTTCTTCTGGTAAGTATTTGGCATCCCTTGGGCTTTCTTTTTTCTCAAGGTGTGACTCTTGGGGGATTTATGTCATAGAAGTAGAGTGTGGATATCAAAATATTAGTAATCCCTCTTTTCACTAGCAGATTTCTTCTAAGTTTTTTATTTTTTTTTTTAAGTTATAAAGCAAGACTGTTGCTGTATCACAACTACTGAAGAGCTGGTGAACTGACTGCATACTTTTACATTTTTGTATATGTGTATTAGGGAACAAAGAGGAAATACTAAGCTTAAAATTCAGCTACAAAGTTTTTATTATTTGCAGAGAATCTGTGAACCAGGCAAGAGTTTGTTTCCCTTACTTGAAAAACCATATTGACAGTCATCGGGTATAAAAAGATAGTTATAAAAGAAGAATTTTGGATTTAAGTGAGTTTTTTCTGTCTTTTTATGTGTTTGATATCCTTTTGTAACACATCACTGCTGCTGTGTACACTTGCCCCTTCATGGTGCTTCTCCAAGTGCTGGTCTGGCTTCTTAAAGGCATCGTTTTGGACCTTGTTTGTACCTATTAGGTAGCCAGTGCATTTTTGAGTGACCTGAAATGGTTTGGTCCTTGGATGAAGAGATATGTTCCTGCTGTCCTAGACCATATCCAGCATCCCTAGAAACAGTCACTGCTTTCCCAAAATGAAAGATGGAGAAGCTGCTGAAGCTCATACGACGAGTCTGTCATGTTGTGCTGCATGAATAGTGTCAGAAATGCAAGTCTTCTTTCCCTAAACTGGACAAGAAGGGAATAAGACAGGAAGAGGGCAGTTAGGAAGCCATCAAAGAAATATTTTATGAGTCAGCATTTGCTCTGTAGGTTTTGTGTTCTTGACTTTCCTCTGCTCCTTCCAGGGTTGTGTGTTCTTGCTCATCCTTTTTTGTACCCGTGCTTGTGTTTGAAAGCTTGCTGCCTGTTCTGTGCTGCACTTTGGACAGTTGTGTGTGCTTGTCTGAGAGGCGATCATGCATTCTATACATATAGAATGTATTTTTGCTCTCTTTTCTGCAGTACAAAAATGCAGTCCTGCATCTGCTGAGGGGGGTGAGAAGGCAAGCAGGGGTGGTAAGGTGTAAAAATGAACAAGAAAACCACACTGTTACCTTGGGTGAGGGGAAGGTGGGTGGCAGCAGTTATTTTGTCTTGTTCTGTGGCAGAGGGATCTGAAAACAGATGTTGAAAATAGTTAAACATGCTCAACTTGTAGAACTGTAGCCAGATATTCGGGGGGGAAACATTCAAACACAAGAGGGAAATCCAGATCTAGAAAAAAGTTCTGAACTGTCAGCGTTCATGAGTACTGAAAGAAAGTGATGTGAGAGGCTGGAAGACATGTTGGTGCCTGAGAGCTGGCAAATGGATCACTGGAGATTAATGTAGGACTAGAGGAAGTCTCCTAAGTCCACATAATGTGACTTTTTCCCCATGAGTTTGTCTGTGTTGTAAAAATGTTGTTTTATCTTGCTCCCTTTGGCATTTCCTCTATCCAGTCTTCTTTCATTACTTCATCTTACTGCTAAATTCTTAAAAACAGGAGCAGACTCAAATCTGCAAAGCTGTCATGTTTGTGGACAGGCAGGAAAACTGAGTTTTCAGAGTGAACATCAAATGAGTGGATTGTACTTGTGAATGGTGGAAGGTTCAAGAGAAATGTGAAAGTCTTTGGACTCTGTTCACGAGAAGTGCTCAGATCCTGATGGATATATTTACAAGCAAAAGCACCTGAATTTTAACAGTGAAACTGTTATCAACTCCTAAAGATAGCCCCATTCTTAGAGGGCAAAAACAAGGCAATAGGTGGATAGGTGATTTAACTATTAGAGCATGTGGGTGACTTTGCAGCTAGAGCAACTACAACTTGACCTCTGATAAGGGCATTTTGTCACTACAGACTTGACAAATTTAGATTGTCAGAAAAGTGGGTAGAGCATGGAAGGGGGCTGGGGAGGAAAAAAAGCTTTCAAAGTTTGAAAAACTGCAGCCCTTTCAGGGCAGAAGTTTCTCAGGCTACATCTAAACAGCAAGACCTGAGTTTGACTGGGGATGACAGAGCCAATCTCTTTAGCCAAGCTAAACTCAGTGTAGCTGGCCCAGTACTTCAGATTCGTGTGGGTTTGCAAGCACCAGAGCTGGTTTCACTGTGCTGCCCAGCTTATTTTTGCACACTGGCTCCGAAATATCTTAGTTATATGTGCTTAGATTGTGGGGTACTTAGATTTGCCCTGCAGTTGGTGACACAGCCACAGATAATTGTCCAGACCTTTGTTAAATATGTGCAAGAATGGGAAGGGATTGTGGCAGTTTACAAGAATTTACAAGGCATGGAAGAGGAGGAAGAGGTGAGATAGGTTGGCATGTGGTAAAAATGCAATGGTTGGCAGGAATGTTTCCTAAATTACAACTTTCTAATTTGTTCCTCATTTAAATTTCTCTAGAATAGATATCTCTGTGGAAGTGACAGCAAAGCCCTCATGTTTGAGAGGTAGTAAAATAAGCCAATATAAAGATGCAGAATGTACTGTAGATTGTGTAGCTGCAACTCTGTGATGGAAAAATCTGTTCCCCTTTCCATTTACTGATTATAGATTTTAACATGCTAATTTTTTTAATGCTTAAAACCAAATTAAAAGGGACAGGGATAATTCATTGGCTTCATAAGGATGTATTGTCTTGGCAGATGTTGCCAGTCAGACTTGCTGATTAAACCTACCCTTCAGAGCTCCTAATTTGAAATAAAATGTAAAGTTGAGGCATGACAGAAATATTTCTCACAGTCATCAGATCAACTTTCTGATTCTGAGCAGAGTTTCCTTTCACTGAGTTTCCTTTTAACCCAAGTAACCTGCAAAAAGTCTTTATGAACTACGTGGCATCAACAAGTTGCACTGGACACTGAAGAGCCAGCTCAGCCTTTTTAAAAAAATCAATGATTCCTGATAGGAAAAACCAACAACAGTTATGTGTATCTGGCTTTCTCTTAGACATCTGTGTGCTTTGAAATTGTGTTCGTCTTTCCCTGACTGGGTGCATTTCACTTCATTAACAGAGAATTTGAGAATATCCCCTTGCCCAGTGGTAATCCTGTAGCATCTCTGGGTTGTTTGTCACGACTGCTGTGTGTCAGCAAACTGAGGTGTTTAATGGCTTTAATCTGATACACTGTTCTCCCCCTGCACACAGTGCATTGTTTTCTGTTATTTTTCCCCGCCTTTCCTTTCCCCATCTTGTCTGTACCTCTCTCCTCCTCTCTGCCTGCACATGCTGCCCTTTCAGAGTTGTGTTTGCTTAGCCCTGAGCCTGATTGCCAACCTGTAGATTCCCTTGTTCTCTGGGTGTTTCTCTCCCAGGTGCTGGGTTCTCTTTTACTCCTGTTGTACAAGGTTTTACTGGTTGTATCCTCCAGCGCAAAAATGTGAAATTAATTTTGTTAATTAATGTTTGACTTCTTGTAGTAATGAAGAGTTTATTAAATTGCTTATAATTATCTCATTTATTTCTCACTGTGAAGAGACAATTTTTATTTGATTCAAAATTTAATCATAGTTGAGTGATTTAACTAAGCTATTATTTGTGACCTTCGTTTGTACAAGTATTCTTTGCTTACTGGCAATACCTGGGAGGCTCAGCATTTTTTTTCCTATTTGTGTGATCTGATCTATAGCTGTGAAGTACAAAATGTTTCTTCTTCCCTAAACTGTGTTTGTGTAACAGTTTTCAGGCATTTAAGAATTTTTCTAAGGCTTTTTTCCCCCTAACATTACAGGTAAAACCTATTGAAATTCTGAGCTCCCCAAATTTACTCCCTGTCAGGAGTGTGAGGTGCAGTCAGCAATCAAGCTGGCATTGCAATCCAGTTCAGTGATGTGGCTTCTGCTTCTGTCTTGGCTATTTCTATCCCATATTTCTGTGTTGCAGGTTTAGGGCTTTACTTTGAGAGAATCAGAAGTTCTGAAAACACATTTACCAAAAATTTAGCTTCTTATTGGAGCATTCAGTTTCTATATTTCCATAAATGGATTTGTGAATACAACTGTCTTAATGTTTTTGTCTTCCAGTAACCGGAAAAAAAAAGAGGTGTTATTTAAATGAGGAATACTGGGAAATAGCTCCATGTGAGCCCATTTATCTGCTTTCTGTAATCGTGGGTTACATTAATGCACATAATGCTAATATGGCCAGAAGCTATACAGTATAATAGCAATGTCCTGTTAATAGTGATATGAAAGTATTTCCCATAACAGAGAAGTGATACTTACTTTACATGATTTTCTTTTCTTCCATGGTTCTCCATGACAGAGCTTTCTGAGTGTTCATAGAGCTGGGTATTGTCTTCGTTTTTTAAAGCTGTTCATAAGCAGATATTCAAAATGCTGTGTTAAATGTTTACTTGTTCTGTCAGACTTCTGCTTATTTTCTACAGCTGAAAAAAAGCACCATTGCAGGTTTACTTTTAATAATTGTGTGGGCTTGCCTATTGGTTTGGGTTTTTTATGGCTGTTACTGAAAAACTTTGTAGCAAAAGAGGTATTCCCTGCACCACCCCAGGAAATATTGTCAGTGAGTAATGAATGAGACTGCTCCCTATTTTCATGCCTGTCAAAGTATTACTTCATTTACAGTTCTTTTCAAGGTGTTTTAAGGATGTTCTTTCTTATTTCAGTATGGATCTTGTTATCCAAATGAATTAAGCTGGCAATAACTTCTGGCAACTTCAGTGAGGACAGAGACCTATCAGGCTGGAGCTGGGAACTTCCAGTCTCTACCAGCTCATTATTGCATGAAGACCTTAGCTGAGACTTGGTGCTCTTGAGCAGTATCATTTTATGCAAGGCATCACCATTGGACATCTGGTTCTACTTTCAAAATAAGAGATATTCAGTGATAAGCTTTCAGCCTGTGGGACAAGCAGTGCTCAAAGTCCTTTTGTACCAACAGCGATCTGAGTTTCCAGCAGTTGGTGGAGTGGGGAAGGAAGAGGGAACACAAGTGCATTGCACTCCTTTCTTCTGCCAAAAGATGGAGTACATGATCTACTGATCAGCCTGTGCTGCTAATTGCTTTTCTAGGCAACCAGGAACTTTTCTGTGAGGAAGGAAGATTTTCTGTTGCCTTAGAGTGTTAAAGCTTCATACTTCTCATAATTTGTGCTAAATGTAATGAGGCAGTTCATCTTAATGAATTGACCAAATTGGTTGGTAACAGATGGGTTGAAGACAAATGGGTTAATTAGTAGTCTTATATAATCAGTTTTTATTTCAATTATTTTGTCTGCTTATGTGTGAAAGGGTTGTATCAAAAAAGTCCTTTCACCTCTTGCAGAGAAAAGAAATATCTGTGTTATTGGTCAAAGCAGTCCCCTCTACAAATATAGGGATCCTCATCAAATCAAACTAAAAATAGTATTGGTGTGCCATAATTACAAGTGGAAAAGCTGGCATTTTCAGCAGTGCAAGGAGATTATTTTAGGCAGTTGCTATGGAACACTAAGTTTCTTTGGCAAATAAACCCGTGTGCTGTAAGCATAGCCGGGTATGTATTGTGTTTTTCTGCAGATTTTCGTTGTCCATGCTAAAATCACCTGTTAGATACTGGTGATTGAGCTCCCATCAGTAACACTGGCAAGAAAGCAGTTGACTTTGTTTTTTCTGCTGTATCCTTGTCCCCGTGCTTGTTTTGCTCAGTGTGTGCCTTTGTGCCCAGGGACTCTGCCTGATTGTTCCTCTCAGGTGCACCCCAGGTGACCTGACCCTGTTCATAACCCCTCGAGTGAGGTGCTGCCAGTCTGAACCGTTAAATGAGAAGTGCTGGGAAGACTAATCAGGAGAAGTTGGAGGAGGCTGAAATCACCAGAGACAGTGTGATTTAGATTCATCAGGTAAATGAACTACAGACATGTGTTATGGGTAAAACTGCTCCCAGAGTGGCCTTTTTGCTTGGTGACACCATGGTGATTTTCCAAAGGTGCAGCTGCCATTTTTACAGAATATGTGTTGCATCCTATGTCTGCTGTCTTCTGTTGCCTGGAATTTATTGTCCCCCAGCATTCCCCTTTATTCGTAGAAATCTCACCTGTAGAAGCAGTCTCATTTGACTGCTTCCAGAATATCCCTTTTTCAGTCCTGACTTTGTAGCTCTTCAGAGAATTGAAAGATGGAGGAGTACTTTGAACATTTCTAGGAATGCAGATTTTTCCCTTTAAATGTCAGTTACTTGCAGCATTAGAACAGAAGTGAAATGTCTGGTAGGTGGCATAAATGGGGCAGAGAGGTTAAATTACTTCCCTGGATGCACTTGGGAAGTCTGTATCAGATTGCAGGTCCAGACTAGAGTTGGGATTTTGTTCCTTTTTCAGGCATTCAAATGATTATGGCATCAACCTCCCCGTACAAAATTTTAAACATAACCCCTTGATTCCCTCATGTCCTACAAAAAAACCCACAAACCACTTTTTTTTAAGTGTAAGCACTTAATAGGTGATTATATAAAATGCAATGTGGGAAGGTGAAGGAATTACGACAGCAAATTGGATGGTTGTTTTGATTCAATGAATTTTGTACATGTGGGCACTGCAAACACTGGCAGCTCTAATGGTGTCTTACAAGACTTTATTCAGCTTTCAAGTGTGTTTATATAACTTTTTTTACAAATTATTGTAAAGAAAATGCAAGATACTTTAGCTAGATCAATAGCTCACATGAAGAATGCTCACACTGAGAGGATGATGAGGAGAAAAGCTTTGATTTGACACACAGTGATGAGCTTTTACTTAAATGGAGTCCTTTGCAGTGCTGTATTTGCATATTACACTGTTCTCAAAATAAAAAGGATTCTCAAGCTTGCAGCAGTTTATACTTGAAATACTCTGACTTTGTTGCTTATTCTATATAAGGCAAAACTATCTGGAAGAACAAACTTAAATGTTAATGAATTCAACTGCTTTATCCATTCTATGTGTATTCATTTTAGGAGAATTGGAAGGTGTGAGCTGAAGGAAAAGGGATGAAAGGAAAGTAAGGGAGGAAAAGAGATGTTTTGTGTAAAACAGTTGCTTCTAGAAGTAGATTTTTTCTCTTCAGGTCTAAGTTGTTGTGCTGCATGGGAAAGGTCTTCCAATATGGAGATGGCTGATGTAATATTTGCAACATCTAGATCCAAATCACTGTAAATATTGAAAATGTGCTTCTTCTCTGACATCCCAAACAACCTTTTGGTTCCTGTGGGCCACAGGTGTGGTGCTGTCCTTTTAAAAAGTAAAAAGCATATTTAATACATGGAGGCAGACCAGAGAATGGGAAACACTCTCTAGAATCTCATTGTTCTATTTCTGCTCTGTGCTTGTTTTAGCTGTGGCAGGAGCTCTGTACAAGCTCTGTAGATAAAATTATCTATGGCAGGATGCAGGGGTGCTACTCTAATACTTGAAGAAGCAAGTAGCTTGTGGTGCCTACTTGTGTGGACATGAAGACTCAGTTTAAGAGTTATCTGTGGCTGTCTTGGTGGTATAGGCAAAATAGGAGTGATCTCATTTTGTTAGTTGTTTACACTACACCCATCTAACGTGCTTTTCCTCGTGCACTCTGGCACAAGGCACAGAGCAGTGATGTGGCTGTGGGAACTCTGTGCCTGCATTCATATAAATATCTTTCTTTCAAAGCATTTAGTGCCCTTAAGCAAATTGACTTGAGATCTAGGATCAGTCTGCAGTCTGAGCGCTCAGAAGTTAGTTGGACTTTCAAATCAAATGCATTGCCTGATCTCTTTACAGAGGAAATTGCAAACTGCAAATACAGTCTCTTGGTTTTAGTTTGATTTCTGGACATCCTTTACTAGAGCTGCTGAGAACAGGCAGAGTCATGCTGTAGCTTTGGTTCTAGAGCATGTAAATGGGGATTGCTTCATCTGTCACTGTAGCATAAAGCTACAGCTGTGAAGAAGCACTTAGTGGTGTAATTGCACACATCATGATTATATGCTAGTTTTATCTGATCCTGCTCCTACTGAAGTAAAAAACCCTGTCTTTGAATTAAAGTGGATTTGAATTTTAAAAAAAGTTCTATCTGAAATACTGTGTGTATATATAAATGTATCTTAGAGATCAAAAAGCTCTCTTCTTGGTGTGCTGTTTTTTATAAGATGTGCTCCAATGTTGACAGTGCAGTTTAAATTGCAGTATTCATTTGTAGCAAGGTTGAGTGAGCTCCCAGGTCTATCTTTTAAACCCAAAATATTGACAGTAATGTCATCAGAGTTCTTACTTTTTAAAAAAGATTTCCCAAGGCTGTCCATCAGAAACCTATTAAATCTGAAAAAGAAACAAAAATGTAGTCTCCTAAGGCTGACTTGAATAACACAGGAAAATCCAGACCTCCACTGAATTTCTCATTCTTGATGAGAAACTAGCACGGACTTTGTGAGCCATTTTCATGTTTCTTTCCATGTGCATTCTTTTCAGCATTTATAGTGGGGAATTTACTGGAAGACACAAGAGCTCTTACTGGCTTTCTTTTTTTTTTCTTTCTCCTCTTTCTGAGTGTTCTGTTTAAAACCATCTACAGGGGCTCTTCCTGCCAGAGCCTTTTGTATTTAAATCCATAACATTACTAGTGTAAAGACTCACTCTCCCTAATGAAATGGCTTGTTAAACATATGGATTTGTTTGAAAAAAAAAACTCAAAAGGAGCAGCCTGAAGTTTTTAAAAATATATTGCCATATTTCATAGCTACAGTGCTGTACTTACTGGTGGGATTATTGGCATAAGGCCTTTGATTCAGCGTGTCTTCCAGTTAGCTGACTCATGATCTTCATGTGCTACTTTTATTCTACCCTGAAAAAACATTCTAAACTCCAAAGTGCCTGATGTGCTTATCATGGAAAATTGTCCTATTCTTTGAAGTTCTTGTCAAAATTTTTAGGGAGAAGACTCCATTTGCAGGAGTGTCTGTAAGTAAATCATAAATATTTGTAAGTAGTATTCTATTTGCTCAGTTGTAACTTCTAATTCAAAAGATCTTCCTAGCTGACAGCCATTTTAGAGTTTGTTGCTCAAATTAATTGTAGAAAGTGCTTTTTAAGAGAAAAAAAAATGCATCTAGTGGTATGGTTCCTACTTCATATGGTAACTTGCTACTCATGACCTCTTTGAACCCACTAGAAGATGAGTGTCCATTCTAGTCATAGGCAAAAGTTCTTAAAGGTGTCTTGTGTTAATGTCTGCTTAGGTTAGTGAAGGTAGGACTGGATGCTGACCTGTCCTAAATCATTCAAACTCTCCATTTGGTTCATTTTATTAAAATGAAAAGTTAGCTGACCCATGAATATCCCAACTCTGCTTCACCTTTTTCCTACCTGTCCTGCAAATGCCTGGAGCTTGGAGCTTGCTACTCCTGTTTTCTTCTGTTCTCTGCTCTGCCTTGAGAGCATCACGTATTCCCCCACAGAAAAGGGAAGCTGAATGGTTGGTGAATTACTGTTTGTTTTTCTTTCAGATGCAGTTATTTAGCCCAGGTGTTTTCAGGAGGGGGAGAGAATTCAAGGAGTATTCAGTGACCTTCACACTCACCCTACCATGTGGTTTGGTGTTGGCAGAACAGTCTGTGCTTCCAGTGGGACCTGCCTGGTATCACCACAGTGGTTACACAACCATCCAAGTTTCCTGTATGTGGTATTTTTGGACAGTCTTTCTCCTGCAGGTGGAATACTTTTTCTGTGTCAGGAACATTCCACATGTGTAACTAAAGAGAATTTTTTTTTTTTTTACCTTTAATCCCTGGCTCATTACCTTATTTTTCTCCCTCTGCACACTTGAAGGAATCCTTGTCATGTCCTATTTGTGTTGGACACAGGCCAAAGGGCTTTCACTGTAATGGAGACCCAGCTGTGTGAAGTATTGGTGCTGCAGATGGTAAAAACACAAACCTTGATCCAGGAGAGCTTACAGCCCACTGAGGGGCACCATTTGGAGGCAGAGGATGGGACATGAAAGGTAGGTGAGATAGAGTGAGTGCCCAGGGCAAAGCAGCAGGGCAGTGGTGGAAGCAAAAACAATCCCAAATTGTCTGAACTGCAGGTTATATTGCTCTGTGCCCTTGCCTTTGGTGTAGGTAGCCAAACTTGATCAACTTAAAGGATCAAGTCCTGAAGAAAGAAGGAGCCTTTTCCCTTGATTGGGAAGTTATATGGCTGCTGTGCAGAGAGTAATATTTGCTATTAAATACAGAAGTAAAGTTATATGACTTATTCTGCCACTGTTTTTATGAGTCAGTAATCAAGAATTTCTTCTGTTACCTTAGCTTCCCTAACCATCTCCAGTAGTTAAACAAGGACCACCTGGCTCTGGACACCTTTGTTTTGCATGCAGATTGTTTTGATTGGATTTGGATTGATTTGATTTCATTGAAATATGAATAATATAACCAAGATGTTATGAGTTTATACTAACATCTCCTATAGACACCTGTGGTGTCAAAGCAGGTGGTACTATCTCTGGCTCTAGAGTCGAAGTAAGGCTGAGAATGTGTTTGTTGCTTCAATGTTAATCCTGAAAAAGTAGTAATCTAAGAATTTAACAGGAGCATTTTTCTATACATTTCTTAAAAAAAGCCCCAATAAATACAAATAAAACAAGGAATGTTCTTAGTACTTGGTAAGAAGAAAAATCTGATGTGGAAAATCATAAACCCTGGAACCAATAATCTGTTTTCTCCCAGTTTGGATCCCTAATTTTTTCAGGACTAGTATAAAAGTGCTCGATCTTACCTTTATTGTTCTGTTTTGCTCACAGTTAATATCTTATCTGCTTTCCTAAAACTGTAGAGAAAACCATTACAGCCTCTCCTTAGGCACTGGTTCTCTGGTGGTTTGTGGCTGTGTTGGGCAGGGTCTGTTGAGTAATTTTCTTCTTACTGTTCTCATGGTGCAAAGGATGAAAACATTCTGTTATGAAGAATGAAAATGTTTCCAACATCTTGTTGAAAACTGTGTCATCTAGTCTTGTTTTCTGACTACTTGTAAACTGCTAAGAATAGGCTGTAATGCCTCATCTCCGTGAAGTCCCTTACAGAATGCAATTCCCACATGTTGTGGAGTGGGTTGTAGTGTACTTGTTTGGCCCAGTACAGCCTAATTCATCCTGTTTCCAAACCTAGATCCTGTTTGGAGCAGTGCTTGAGCAGATGCCTAGGAAAATGCTGAAGAGCAGGATAAGCACATAATAATACTTCCCTCACTATTCCAGTGATCCACTTCATTTCTGAACTGTTGTAAGTATTTATATCCTAAGGGAATGAGTTCTACAGTGTAATTATGTGTTGCAATTTCATTTGACATCCCACAGCTCTTGTATTATAAGAGTTATTGAACATTGTTTCCTATCTAACTTTTCCATGACTTCTAATACCTTAATAGTCTTCATCATATGCTTACCTGCCTGTTTTCCAGACATAGTACTGATGTATTTAGTTTAGAGGATACTTATTCCTTTGTTAATAATTCCTGGTATTTGATTTGATTTTTTTGTTAATGGCTGATGAAGAGTGAGTTGAGGTGTTTACAGAACTGTAGATTGTACCTTCAAAATCTCATTCCTGTGTGGTAATAGTTTCTGAGTCCATCACTGTATATAAAGTTAGGATTATCTTTCTTTGCATGCACTACTGGGAATTTGTAAGTCTGTAGTTTTATCTGCTCTTCTATCAGAGTCACTCAGCACTGTGAGAACCCTCTGCAGACAAGTTATTTTTGTATTATTATAGATGCTTTATTAGCATAAGCAGACTTTCTCATTTTGATATTCATCCCTTTTGCAGATGATTTATGCATGTGGTGAACAGTTTGGCCTTTAGCAGAAATCTCTGCTGTCTGATCTCTCCGTGATTGCTGCTTGAGCAGTGGGACCACACTGGAGGCTTCCTGGGTTAGATGATGGGTTTATTTTTGTATCATTCATTTGTGAATATTAACCAATTTAAAGTGTATATTTCTGTACCTCACAGATTACTTTTATAAGAAATTTCACTGATACGTATGATCAGAAGCCTTATGGAAATCCAACAAGATTACATCAGGCATATATATCTTGTCCATATGTCTGTGACTCTTTCCAAGAACTCTAGTAGCTCGTGAGTCGTGATTTTCTTCTAGAAACATGATGTTAACTCTTCCTCCATATGTTCTGTTTATACATGTGTCCTTAAATTTTCCTTATCAATTCTGGCAGTTCTACTGCAGCAGAAGTCTGAAGTTCTGCTTTGTATTTCTTTGAATTATCCCCTAAGTGCTTTTAAAAGTTGACACTGCAGTTTGCTACCTACAGTTTCTCTGGCATCAGGAGGAGTTTACATCCAAGCTGTTCCATTTACTTCCCGTAGTACCCAGGTGTTTGATTTCAGACACTACACTTCTTTTTATTTCTATACCTACGAAAGGGAAGAGAATCTAACTCAGGATTTATAATTTTATTTTTTTTAATGTGAGTTGGACCAACACCACAAGGCAAGTGGTCCTGGGCTCTTGTGGGAGCACTGGAACAGTTTTGTGACCAATAAAGCTCCACAAGAAGTAACTGGTTGGGATGAAAAGGGAGAAGCCCCTTGTTGTCACTGGCAAAGTAGCCTTTTCCACAGAGGACATCTTAAAATTGAATAGTATGTATTGTCTCTATGATTCAGCAAGGATTTAATGGGCTGAGTGAGTTTAGTGTCTTGCCACAGGCAGTGGATTGCTGGACAGGTTTGAGCTCTGTTCTGTGATGATAATTAAATGTCATTAAGAGGGAGAAAGAATGAATTGATTTAAATTACTTGTGTGGGATCAGATGGAGAGAGAGAGACCACCTTCCCAGCTATTTCTAGGACATGGATGGATTGGGTAGGGTTGTAGAGAACTGAATCCAGCTGGTTAATAGATGACTTCACAGCTCTGCTGCACGTGTTGTCCAGCAGCACATATGAGTTGTTTGGAATAGTTGGGGACCATGTTGACTTCCTCAGTGTTGTTTTCATTTGTGACATGTTATTCCTGATGAAATTTCTTACCTGTCTGTGTCTGTTTATTGTAACAGAGCAAAGTTTTTCTCAACCAGCAGGTATGCAGGGTTAATTGTTTGCTATCTCTGCAGCTCCCTGTGTCAGTAGAGAATTTGATTTGATAGAAAACAAATGCATGCTCTTTCCAAGTCACTTCATAATAATTTTGGCCTCATTTTCCTTGATATTGGTAACTACTGTAGTTTTTCTCCTATTCAGGACAGTGTCAATGAGCAAAAATTAGGCTTTCCTGTATATCCGTTTTCACAAAAAAAATTGCATCCATTACTCTTTTTATTTATTCTGTTTGTGCTGCAGTTAAGCTTTTGAGGCTATCAGAGGTCTAGATTCAAGTCACAAAGATGGAAGGAGAATGTTGTGCAACATGAGCTACAGGCAATTGGTTCATATAATTTGGTGTATGAGTGGCTATTTTAGAGACAGATGGTGTATGTTTCTATTTGAGCTCTCTCTCAAAATACATAGTATATATGTACTTTATAGAGACAGAGTATTCTGGTAATATTTTGTCTATAGTATACACCAGGGAGTCAAAAAAATAGCTGTATTTGTTCTAAAAGGAATTGGATATTTTTGAACACAGTTGAATTGGATTTTTTTTAAGCTTGGTAAAGTTGTAAATTATTCTTAGGCCTGTTTCTTTTTTACCCTGTTTACCCTTTTCAGGACTTTATTCGTCCAACTGCTGAAATGTAATGTTAACACATTTATAGACCCTGAGTCCCATTTACAAACTCCTTTTCAGTTACAGAAAAGAACAGAATTACCAGGGAAAGACTCACACACATTTTAAAAAGATACGACAGGAAAAAAAGCCTGTGCCATTAATTAATTCTTTCCCAACCTTAATATATTTTAATTTGTTAGTCTGATAGCTGCATTGTGCCAGAATGGCTTAGGGTCTGCTTGCCCTATCTGTGTGCAGCTGTATCTATTTTCTTTCATGTATCTGATAACACTTACATTTTATGCAGTTAATATGACAATTTACAGTTTGCTCAAGGCAAAATTATACAGTCAAGTTTTGAATGCATCCAAGGACAGAGCCTCCATGAGGGATGGAGATGTACGTTTGTATATAGTGTTCACAGTACACACTTTTGTAGCACCATCGCTCAGCTGCAGGAGAAATGTGCCCAGTATGATTATGATATGAACTTAATTAGCATGATGTCATTGTATGTCTTCAAGTTTGAAGCTACATTTTTGAATGTTGCCAGATGTCTCTCCTAGTTTGGGCGCATCTGCTTCTAGTGGAACAGATTTTAGTATGTCACTATCACTGTTATCTACAATACCCTTTAAATATATTTGTTTCTAGAAAACGGAGTAATTTTGGTGCATTTTACTTACTATATGATGTTATTATTGCTGCCCCCAGTAATAAATCTGTTACTTGCCTAATACTTTAGCTGGCTCTTCTCATCCAATTCACTGTAACATTTTGGCTGTCCAATAATACAGGGATGTTTATGTTGCAATCTGAGTGAACTTCATGATACGTGTTTAGTGTGTAAAAAGCTTAAACTTGTGCCATCAATCCAGTAGGAAACAATCTATACATGCACTTGGTACTTTATTTTGAGCACAGACCTCTTCACACAGCACACATGCTCAAACTTGATATTACATGAGTGTATGCAGGGAGGCATTCATGCTTATTAGGATTGCATACTTCACAGAAGAATTTTTGTAGTCAATATACAAAATTCAGTCTTAGCTAATTGTGCTGTTACATGTGCTTTTACTGTTACATTGATTTTTAAAAAGCTGGTGGTTATGTTTTCTGTTGCATAACCCCTTTTATCTAGTTTCTGTGTTTAATGAATTTGAGATATACAAGCATTTAGAAGCGTTATATTTAGTTTGCAATTGGTTGCCTGACAACACAGCATCAATCTTGTCTTTCTCCAGTAGAGATATGGTAATGTTCCTGCTAGTCTTAAGAATACTTATGCACTTAAACTGAGAAAAAGGACCTGTCAGCAGCATATTACAGGTTTCCATCTGTTATTTTCGGGTACCTTGTTAGGGTGTACTTATTACTTTACCAATAAAAATGAGGGTTTCAAAAAGGAGCATTCAAATGTTGGGAAACAGCAGCTTTACAGTTGTGTGGTGCTTGTCACGTACAGAACAAGGAAGGAGCCCTGTAGAAAATAAGTATTCAGCTTTGCAAGTGAAGGGTATTAAAACTTGGGAAGATGGGGCAGAAGGGACCCTGTTCAGGAAGGTTCTGGCCTAGCATTTTTTTAAGTTGAAAGCTTGATTTAGCTTAATTTTGATAATAATTCAGTTTCTCAGTAACTTACTGCTCTCCATTTTCACAAAAAAAAAAAAAAAGAAAAAAGAAGAAGTGAAAAATATTGTCCTCTGAAAAGTATTGATAAAGCCCTGCCCCATCATGCATATTTTAGGTCTTGTGCTTTTAAGATGCAGTGCAGGTATTTGCCAGACTAATTCAGTGGGTGGCAGAAGACTTTCCCTTGGGGGAATGGTGTGTCAGTGTCATGTGCTGAGATGTGGGAGATGGGAGGAATCGAACCTGGGAGCAACTTCCAGCTCTTGCTGCTGCCTTGGATGCAGATGTTGGTGCTTGGGCAGAGTTACAGCCCAGCACTGCCGTGTTTATAACACTGGCTCTTATTTCACCGTGCTCACAAAGTTTATGGGACGAACAAAAACCAATTCCCCTGCTTGAAGGTCTCTGGTCTGTTCTGCCTTGCAAAGGCTTCCTGTAAGTAATGGCTTCCATTAACCAGGCAGGGCTCTTCAGTAAGTGGTAGTAATGCTCAGTTTTCTTTCTTGCAAGAAAATGCTTTTGTTAAGCTTGTGGGGACCCGCAGCTTCCCGTGGGTGGATGAAGTGATGAAAAAGATGTTTTTTTACATTTGACGGATGAAAGAAGTAAAAATAATTAAGAAAAAAATTGGACTTCTTTTTAAAACCACTATTTCAGTTGAAGTTCTATTTTTCTTAATTTAAAATTTCTATGTCTTTCCTCACCCTTTTAGAGTGCACAAGGGAAGGAAAGGTTTTAATACCCTTCTGGAGAAAACAGAACTAGAACTGAACTTTCAATTACCTTTGTTTAATGTTTTTGTGCCATTGAAAAAGTATGGCAAACTTTTTTCTTAACAAAAATAGAAAGGTTTTTTCATTAAATCCAATTCCTCAGTGGGAACATTTGTGTTGGGAAATTTACCAGCTTTATTAAGAATTCTGATTATACTGGGTTGTTGACTTCCCCCTCTAATATATGTAGTAGGAGGATATCTTCCCTTGCAGTGCACAGCAGTCTGCTTGTTCATTTCCAGAGGCTATGCTGGCTTTGACACTTCCAGGACACACATCACTAAGGATCTCCTGTTTCTCAGTAATTCAAAGTCTGAAAATCGAGAATGGGATACTGGTTTATTTCAGCACATCTAGAACTTTAGAATAACTATTTCGTAAATCTGTCTCACTTTGATAATTGCTTTTAAAAATCATAATACTGACAGACTGCAAATATCTCTAGTTTTGGTAAAGATTCTTTGACATGTGACTCATTGAAGGATAAGCACATTATGAGAGTTTTCAATGAGTAGCTCATTCTGAAAATTGATACTTTCCTTGGGATTTGAGCTCTTTGTTGGTCAAAGTTAGGATCTCAGACCTTTACAACAATGCCTTCCAAAGTTATTACCATTTGAATGTGCTGTGAAAGCAGTTTATAGTCACAAACCTGGAGAAGCATCAACTTTCTCTTCAAAACTTCAGCAGATGTTGGGTTACACTGACTCGGGAAGATTTCCTCAAACACAAAGCTCATCTGACCTTTGTGTGGCTGGCAGAGACACTAATGAGATTGGTCTGTTGTGTACATAACGGATTTTTTCTCTTTAATAATTAAATGCTTTTTTTCCAGTGCTAAATATTATTGAAACTACTGAAAAGATGTTTAGTTATGAGTGGTAGCAATAGAAGTAACATAGATGTGATCATGATATCCATTCTTTATAGGTATACCAGAGGAAATTTATAATGTATGTGGGGATTTCTCAGGTGATTATCTTTACAGAAATGTGAGATGTTTGTGTAATAGAAATAATGTTTCTCTTGAAAATATTATTGTTCATACGCTCTTGGAAGCTTAGTTTGGAGTAGATTTAGATGACAGCAAGTTCTGAATCATTAAAATGAGAAACATCATTGAGGCCAATTTGCTCTCCGCACTTTCAGGATTTAGTTTTGTGGTGTGTGATGCTAAATATTGAACTAATTTTATTAAATGTAAGGCAAGTCCATCTTACTTAGCCAGTGATTGTATGGTAAGTGGATAAAAAGGTACCTGGGTGAATCTCAGTAAATGCAGAAATGAACTGCAGATTTACATCTGACCTTCCAGGCAGTACTTTGGACCTGTAAGACTGACTCGAAACAGACAAAATGATCTTTTTGGGAGACTTGATTCTTCCCTTTCTGGTGCATATTGAATACCCCAGAGGAAGAGCTGTTCTTTAATGTGAAAAATGGTAGACCCTGAAAGGAGGAGATGATAAATCTAATTGCAGTTTTCATCAAGATTGAAGCTGGGTGAGCTGCAGAAAACAGAACTTGGCCTAAGCTTCTGTGTTTGGGCTGTTTTGTATAAGATTGTCCATCCATGCACACACACAATATATATGCCATAGCTGCATGTGTTTGTATCTACGAAAACATACATGAGTTACTCCATAGGTGAGAATCGTGGATTTTTTATGTGAGGGCTCAGTTAAAAACCTGAATATCATTCCAGAGCCTGAGGCTCTAGGCATAAACAACAGCACCTATGCCTTCATGCTGACCTAGTCTGATGAAAATTATTCTTTCCAAGGGAAACATGTATAGTTAGTCTAGTAAAAATTGGATGAACTTTTTCTTCTTCACTTTATAAAGTCCCTCTGGAAAAGATTAAATTTGAAATCTAAAAAGCAAGTCATCTCTCACTGTTAAAGCAGAGTGTGTAAAACACTCATTTATTGCTGGCTGTAGTATTAAAACCTCTTATTATACACTAGACTGTTTTTAGGGAAAAAGGATTGATAATAAACCCCTGATATCAGTAGTTTTTATGAAACCCAAGAGAAGACACTGTTTATTCTGTGCCTTTCACTGGCAGCTCCTGTAGAATTTGCTGCTAAGTGTCTCTTACAGGAAAGCACTCTGAGCTCATGGGTAGTTTTCCCCCTATCTCCTCATATGAGAAAAGTCCTGTAAGATTTGACAGAGAGGAAATAGTGATTTCAAAAGAACAGGGAACATGTAGGTGTTCTACATCCTCTTTTGGACCTTCAGTGATTTGACAGATCCTAGGAAATTATTTGATTCTCAATGTAGAATTATAGAATGATTAAAAAACATAGTAAGAAGATCATTCTCCACACAATACTGGGCATGTTTATGAGTGCAAGAAACAGATGTAGGGGCATGTGTAAAGTGTTTCCTTGCTGGTTTGCCTTAAACTGAAAATAGGGAGCCTCAAGAGGGAGTTGGCCCCTGTACTAGATGACTCTGCTCATCCTGTCTCAGTCATAAGTTGGCAAGAGCTTGGCACTGCTGTTAGTGCCACTGAGAACACATTCATGCCCAAAGATTTCTGTGAAAGATGTAAGGGAAATGATAAAATCTTGGGTATGTGGAAAGAACTGACTGATATATTTCGCTTTGCTGACTTGAGGTTTCAGTAGACAATACTGCTTTTTCTTCAAGGCCAGAATGAGCCCTAACCAAGAACAGTGAACAGACAGAAGGTTGAAATGAAAACACTGGAAAGAAAATGGCCAGAAGAGGCAAAGCTTGGAGATGGGCAGAGTAATAGTACAGTGGCATTGCTAAAAAGGACTTTAATCTACTTATATGGCTCAAGAGACTTGGTCACTAAACTCTTCTGTTGTGTGGTATGTCTGCATTAGCTCATTGAAGAGAAGTGGCCTTAGAAGGGAGAGGTTTGAGTTGCCTGTTGAAAGCCAGCAAAAGTGAAAAAGTCTTTCAGATAAAGGAGGGAATTAATTTGACATCTCTGGTTGTGGCCTTATTGTCTTCTTTAGCATGTAGTGTTCAAAGAAAAGGGAAGGTTTGTTGGAATTGCTTGAGGAGGGCTGTCTATAGGCTTCTCAAGTCTGCAGCCAAACACTGCTTTTTAAACCCATCAGTGAGATGACTTCTTGTACTGTGCAGCTGCCCCTGAATAGCAACATCTTGAACCTCTTTTTTCTAAAAAATAGAGCTGCCCGAGCAGGTTTCTCGGATAGCTAATGGCACATTTGTTTCAGGAATCTCATGAGCAAAGGCTGGCAGAAATACTGAGTAGATGAATATGGTGCTGTGCAGTCCTCTGAACTCTTCAGACAAACATTTTTCTGTAAAATATAAAATATTAGCAAGAATTTTGCAGAATTGCCAGTATGAAGGTTTTCAAAAGTTTACAGTTGCTGTCCAGTACATTATTTAGGCAAAAGAATACCTCACTCTTCAAACTTGCAAATCGTATTCTTCACAGAAGGTGATAGATATGATAGGAAGATCACTTTGTTGTAGCATAAAAAGGAGTTAACTGCTTTAATGATGTTGAGAAATAAAAGATATCAGAAGTACCTCACATAAGCTTTAAAATTTGATCTTTAAGAGAAAATCTGGTTTGAAACAATTAAGCTAGATTATACTTTAAGACTATAGGAGTGGGTCTGGGTTTAGGGCCAAATTTAAAATACATGGATATCTACTTCTTTTTAGGACAACTTTGCATGACCCAATGAGCCACTGCCTGGGTATAATGCATTCAGTCCAAGTACTTCTTTCTTAATAAAATAAGCCACATGCTTTGCAGTTGCAGGTTTTGGTTGTGTGTGTGCTGGTTTTGGTATGTTTTTTTTTTCTTCCTCTTGGTAACGCAGAACTTAGAGGCTACTTCTATAAGAATCTAAGAGACTTGGTTTTGTTTTAAATTAGAGTTCATAATGCTATTAATGGTGTCTACAAGCTCATACACAGCTGGGATTCACTCTGGACCTAGACTCCACTGGCAAAAGAAAATCCCCACCTCTTCCCTGTTAACTGGTCTTTGGGCTTTTTTCCTTTCCCGTGGGGTGGGCAGGTGGGCTGCAGCTGAAACTGGAGGGTGAATTTGCTTGCAGCCAGTTTGGGTCAGATTTGAACTGACAAGCCCTGAACTATAGTGCAGAACTCCCAAGTAAGCTGGGCAGCCCTCAGGGTGCTGTTTAGAAGTGCTGATGCTCTCTGATTTCCTGCCATTTGCTATATCACTGTACAATCATTGATATATTTAAGATTTGTTTAATATTGGATTACCACTTATAGATGAATTGTAAGCCTGGGGGTGCCTAATATGTCATTGAGAGGTTGTTAAATGATTTATGATGATTGTGGGTTTATTCTTAGATAGTCTCTTATGTCAGGATAGTTTAGGAGCATTTTGAGAATGCTATGCTTTAAAATTATAATGTTAAAAACATAAAGGACTTTTTTTTAATCAGCAGTAGAAATGTTAAATATGATATGTCAGTGTTGGTTGCTTGTAAAAGGACTGTCTGTATATTAAGGAAAGCAGCAGGCCAAGATAATGAAGAAAGAATCATGGAATATTGTGAGTTGGAAGGGACCCACAAGGATCATTAAAGCCCAACTCCTGACCTTGCACAGGACAGCCCCAAGTCTCCCACCATGTCCCTGAGAGTGTTGTCCAAACACTTCTTGAACTCTCAGGCTTGGGACTGTGACCACTTCCCTGGGGAGCCTGTTCTAGTGCTCAACCACCCTCTGGGTGAAAAACCTTTTCCTAATATCCAACTTAAACCTCCCTGACCAAAAAAAAACCTGACAGCTGCAGACAGATATGCTGCATAGGTGGCTTTTATCTTGCTGCACAGTTGTCCATGACCTGCTTTCAGTCCTCCTGCTCAAGTTACTGGGCAAATTCTACTGCCTCCTGTGCAGATCACAGCTCTGATGAAAACATTGGGTTGTTTTTTCTGCTTCGAACCTCACCAGGAACAGGTCAGCTGAGGGATTCTTCTGGTAGCACTAAAAGACCTTCTGGGAGAAGAAGGGAGAGGAGACATGAAGTGTCCCATGTGACAAGTGCCACTGCTGCCAGAAAAAAGGGCTCCACCAGCCACTCTGTGAGTTGGTAAGTGAGATTGGATGTAGTGGATTGACTTAGTTTGTGATAGGGGTGCTGCCCTGCTCAGAGGAGCAAGGACCTCGCAGCAGAAACTTGTTAAGAGTGCATCTGAGATATTGTGTCTGGCTGTGGCACTCGGCTGGGTGGCTTTTGAGGTAGATTAGTTTCCCAGAAGTAAGAGGCCAACAAATACAATACTCAATCTTGTCAAAAGTTATTTCTCTTTGGTAAAATGAGTAACTACATCATCAATTGCTTTGCCTAATCCAGATAATCAGTCCTCCGTGATGATAAGGAAGGTGGGTTCTGACTGAAGTTCTGTGCAAATTAATTTCCAAGTTAGTGGTGTGATTCCTTATATACCCAATTCCTTATATAAACCTGCTGATGACAGTGAGCCGGGCTGGTCTCCCCTGACTGCATGAGAACCAGTGACAAATGACATTGAACTTCATTTCCCATTTTGCATGGGCAAAATCATCCTCATAAAAATATCCTCCAAAGTTCTTTCAACTTTGAATGAACTCATTGGTGCTGGAATGGAAATAGACTTGAACTGATAGTTGCAATAAATGTTATTGCCTGTAGAAAACATATCTTTTGCCTCACATGCCATTGTATGGTGGTAACTCATTTGATCTCTCAGCCCTTGTCTTCATTATTTGTGCCTGTTCACCAGCATTTCATTTGCTTGCTCTTTATAGGCAGTCTTGATTGGCAGTTTATATGCCAGTGTAATTTAAGAACTCAATAAAAATGCTTTTTACACAAATAATATTCTATAAAATAGTCACATTTCTTCAGGGTAATTCCTCAGATTCTTAATGAGCCACGCAGATCCTGTATTAGATCGTGGCTTCTTGTAAAGGGTCTATAACTATGCTCAGATGCTTTGTTTGGTGTGTAATCAGCTTTAATAATGGCAATGTAACCATTGACATATGACAAGAATCCTATGGAAGGAACTAGAAGGGACTATAGGGACTTAATTGGAGTATATAAACATTTTTCTAAATACCTATAAACACTTAAAAATCTGAATTGCTTTGTAGCTCTGCTCAGTCATAGCTGAGAAAGTGGAAGATCCCTTATTTAACCTGAAGGCTTTTCCCACAAGAAGCTTTACAGGACTCACTGCCACTGAGCTGCTGACCCATGTGTGGCTGAGGATTTGTACCTCTGTGGTCCATGACATGCTCTGTGTCTCTACAGGCACAGGGTGCCAGGGTTGATGCAAACACACACATCCCTGTGGCAGCCCTGCTCTCTGTGTGGTCTTTGTGGGACATGGGTGTGTGAAACAGAAGTCAGTCTCAGACCACTAACAGAAAATGTACTTGAAATAATATACTTCTTTTAAAATTTTATTTTTTTAAATATTGGGGTTTTTGTTTCAGCTCTTCAATTATTTTTGTATTTCAATGTGGTGTCTTAATGTTCTCTGTGGTATTTTACTAATTCCTTAAGGTTATGCCAAGTTCACTGACAGTCACACTCCTAGTTGTGATGTGGAGTCTGCCAAAACAGGTGTCGGTGATGTGTGGTTTGGTTTTGGTGTGTGTGAAATAATATCACTCTCATTCATATCAGTGTTATAAAAGTGAATGAAGTCTAAAATGACAAAAGTCTGTAGTGAAACTAACACTTCTCTATCCATTATAAGATGGCAGGCACACACTGTGTGTGACCACACAGGACAAGTACCAAGTCCTAATTTTGTCTGTGCAATGTTTGAAGCATTTGCTTTTAGAAATGTTTAATTCTGTGTTTTGTTTTCTGAGATTTGTTACATTGTTTGATTAATTCGAGGTAGCCTGTGAATACCTGGTAGAGACAAGTTCTGCTTTTCCAGGGAGCAGAGTATGAGCTGACACCAGGGATTGAGGGAGCTGTGCTTCCTCAGTGAAGAGAAGCTCATACTGGGTTGCTTCTTGGCAAAGATGAGGTTCAAGTGTGACCTAGTGGCAGCTTTGCAACTGCCCTCCAAGCAGTAATCAGAGGTGGCATGTTCTCCTCAGTACTGCTGCAGGGGGCAGTGGCCACAAACCAAGTCTGGGGAGGTTCAGGTTGCGCATCAGGAAAAAATCTTCATGAGGGCAGCGCCGCCCCGGGCAGGTCACCCAGAAAGGACTCTCCAAACTTAAATGTCTTTTATAAGGGCTATTCTTTCCTGCCTGGTGATGGGAACTGCAGTACTGACACGTAAACTGTTTCAGTAGCAGCTCTTTAGTGCCCAGTTCTCAGGGCTTCTTTTACTTCCTAGACAAGGGCTAGGAAAGAAAATGAGGCAAGAGTTTACAGAAATGGGTGTGATAATTGGGGGAGGAGGGGAGTGCTAGAGTTCATCATAATTTATGAATGCAAGAGGCTTAACTTCTGTTAGCATCTCGGTTTAGTAACAGCCCATTCACTCTTTGCCTTCCTTTTATTTTCCAGGAACAGGAATAAGATGTGTCTTCCTCGTGTCTCTTTCTTCAATAAAAGGCCTTCCTGATTCCAAGGCAGAAATGTCACAGAGAGGTAGGAACAAGTGAAGAGATTACTCCTCACTGTTTCATTTGCTGACAAATGTAGAACAGAACACAGTTCTGTTCACAGCTACCAAGGACAGGAAACTGAATTGCCTGTAGGCATTCACTTCATTGTGAATTTATGGTGTGACTGTAATATTTGCATTAATCCCATCAGCACAAAGCATACATAAATGCATTCAGAATTATTTTGTCTTGCTCGTATAATTTACATTAAGATCCATATGCAGAATTGTATTTTCACAGCAAGTTTTACACATAATATTAAATTTTTTTCTCCTTTTCTCCCATCAATATGTTGCATATTTTTAAGCCTAGCTGGGCTCAGTGCCAGCAAGGAGCTACAAGGATCTATGGCAACTGCCACATTTGCACTTTTCATTTACAAATCAGTAACTAAACTCTCATTAAATATTCTTAACCAGCCTGTTCAACATATGTTTGCTTGGGTATTAGTACTTATAAGTTGAAACAAATTAGATCAGTAGCTAAATTTGCTTCCTAATAGCCAAAGATATTTGAAAAAGAATAGATTTAGGAATGTAGAAGTATCAATGCCTCCTTTCTCCTTTATTCTTTTAAAAATGGGACATTCAGCTCTGCTCAGACAGAGTAAAAAAGAGGGAATTTGAGCTCCTTCTTCCCATCTTCTGTGGGGAGACTGGTATAGGAACAGCTTTGAAATGAAGCCAGTAAACATCCACCCATAGCATGGCTTACAAATTCGGGTTTGTTTTGAGATACATTTCCTTCTGTTTCATTCTTCATGTTTCTCCCTTTCAAACATAGACCCTTTAAATACTTTTTTTTTTTAATAGTAAGACTCTTGCTTGTGGAGAAGCATTTTCATCTGTGACTTCTGAGAGCACTGACAGTGATTGCAGAAAGAGCCACTTAACAACAGAAAGCACAAAATCATGGATGTTACATCATATTAGACTCTTAAAACGGTTATTGTCTCTGCTTAAATGGTTATTTCATGCCCTTGCAAAGGTTGTTAATGATCAGCTTTTAATTAGTGTCACTGTGCTATCAAAACAATAGTGCAAGTCATATTATTATGTTTTCAGGTTTGTGCTACTTCATATGAAAGTCAATAGCAGCTCATCCATAATGGATCAGAGATCCCTCTGCACACTGGGAATGTGCTGTTGAGGAGATTGGGAGACATCCAGTGGTGATCCCACCTCTCTGCACGTCCGGGTTCTGGGGTTCTGCCCTCTGCTCTCTCTCTGGCTGCAATGCCTAATTCACTTTGTCTTTGTTTCCACATCTCTAAAGTGGGATTCATATTTATATATTTTAACAATGTTCCACACAGATTTAATTTCTGCTTGTAAAAAACTTTACATATTTCCGTAAGTGGAGATTATTAGCAAGTAACAACTTGGGCTTTTTGAGCAGTTTACCGTTTTAGTTGTATCTTTGTCCCACTCAGGTAGGTTAAACTGTGACAAAGTGTCTTCATATTTCTGGAGGAAAGTCCTTCAGATAAAAAACCATTTTTGCCACATAACCCAGGACTCTGAGGAGTCTTTCATTTTTTTTTCAGTAGTCTTGCCCCATCCCTGATCTTGCTTTTGATTTTGTAAGATAAGACAACCCTTTTCCCTGGAGAGGCCAGCACACACAACTCCATTCAAAGCCAGAAGAATCAGTTGGGAAGCATGTATTGGTAGCAGATCCTACTGCAGTGAAATAACTCTTTGTGTTAACTAGAGATGATGGTGTCAGTCAGGAATGTAACTGAAATATATGGTACAACAACCTCTGATCCCCAAAATCAATAGACAGATAAGATCCTTTTTTTTAAGAAAAAAAGCAGGCATACTTGTTAAGTTTAAATTCTTAAGAGACACTGGCATACAAGTGTGCACGGACCAGTGGGGAGGATTTGGCCCATAGTAAGAGACTTCTCAAAGTCACTGGAATTTAGAAAATCACTTTGATGCCTTTTTTTTTTTTTTTTTTTTGGAGGGGGCATAAACTGACCTGCAGAGAAGAGCAAATGCTTTCTTTTCAGCTTATCTTTGGAAGCAGGTTTTTTTCTGTCTGCTGCTCTGACCCAGGCTTGCCTGGCATGTTCAGTGTGTGACCTGCGTGCTGGGGGTGCATCAAACTGTATCAGCAGCTGAGCAGGTGGTGAAGAACAAAGCACCACACGGGAAAATGTTGAAAGCATGTTTGAAACCACTGTAACTGCAGGAGGGGTTTATTTGTTTTATAAGCATGTGTGTGGTGAGAGGAAAGGAGAAAGCAGAAAATAGCAGCAGTGCAGGCATTGACTGCCCCTCTCTGTGCTGACATAGATCACTTGCAACTTCTTTAGGTGAAAGGTTGATTTCAAGATTTAATTTCCTTCTGTAGGAAAAGGGTTACAACCAATTCCTTATTGCCAAATAAGCTGAAAAAGATGAAGAATTAATGCTTATTTTTCAAATAGAGAAGTTTGGTAGTTTAATGATTATATTTTAAAAAAGTCATATCGTTCACAACTATGGGGGACCAAAGGAAATTATGCCAAGTACTACTTGATTGTTTTAAGAATGCATTGAAAATCTTGGGAAAACATCTCTTCAAGCTCTATCTGCAGTACTTCAGTGACACTAAGCTGTTTTTCACACAAAGTCTAACAGAACAGAAGTGGCTTTTATTCCGATGACAGTTTGCATATTTAGTTTGCTGCATTTTTCAATACTGGTTAAAGCTTGTAAATAAATCTGTGATGCAGTGCAAAAAAAGTTCAAGGCCAACATGTTTTGGAAGAAATAACAACCTTGTTTTTTTTAAAGAATCATAGAATTTCCTTTATAAATATGTTTAAATGTCAGCTGTTGACTAGCTCCAATACATGTTGGATGATATTTGTCTGAAAATCAGAATAACAAAATGCAGCACTTAGCTTAAACCATTTCCATTATTGCTAGCATAAATTCCATGTTCTTCATCTAAACTTCTTACTGATCTTAAGTTCATGTGTATGTACAATTCCCAGCCCCATTCTCTGTTCTTATAGTACAAGACTTAGTCTCCAACTGTATTTTGGGTACAAATTGAAAGAGGGAAAATTTAGATTAGATATGAGGAAGAAATTTTTTACTGTGAGGGAGCTGAGACACTGGCACAGGTTGCCCAGGGATGCTGTGGATGCTCCAACCCTGTCAGTGTTCGAACTCAGATTGGGTAAGGGCTTGAGCAACTTGGCCTAGTGAAAGGTTCCCTGCCCATCAGGATCTTTAAGGCCCATTCTAACCCCTTAATATTCTATGATTTGCAAAGTGCTTTGTGATCTAAATTTATAAATTTATCACCTTTGTCTCCACAAACTGACTGAGGGCTGTGACATGTGTTGGAGTGTGATGATTTAACCCCGTTCCTTGAGCCATCCTTCCCCCTCCAAGTGAGTGACAAATAACTGGGCATGCTCATGGCTGACTCCAAGTTCAGGCAAATCTTTCATCCTGGAAGCTCTCTAACCTGCCTGCTTGGATAAAGTGTGACTTGAGCCTTTTGTTTTGTTCTCTGTATGGTCTTGGACATGGCCCTGCTCCCAGAAAGGAATATTTTACAAAAAGTCTTGGGATGTATGCCATAAGCCATTCTACTCCACAGCAAAGCATGCACTCATGGACATTACTTCTGTTCTGTCATGGGACATAGAAGCAATTTCTATCAAATACTTACCAAAACCCAAGGAAAATATACTCAAGTTTAAGGTAACTGTGAGAGATGCTGGTTATTATGTTTAAAATTGCCACTTACACTGAGGTATAAAAGCTCAAAGTGGGATTCAGCTAGAAAAAGACCCACAACACGAATTTTTTATGTAAGTATATATACATTATATATATAAACCAAACACAGTTCTTTTATATCTACATGAAGTAAAAAGAAAGGCTAAAGTTGTACTTGCATAAAAAAATTAGCCATTGGACAACAGCCTTACTGGATAGAGGAGCTGTTCAAAATTCAGTCAAATATCAGAGATAATAGAAGGTTGATAGAGCTGAAGGATCAAAGATTTGCTAGAAACCTAGGAAACAAATCCTTCTTGCCTGATTTGCAATTTGAGAGATACTGCCAGTATCCTGATCAGTGCTAACACTTAGGGAAGGGAATGACAGCGGACTGTGCTGTATTTGTTCCTATGAATAGACAGAAAAGGAAAGTTGGCATCCATTCTTTCATTTTGCAATCCCAAGTTATTACTAAACTTGGAAAAGTGAGAGAATATAATTTTTAAAACTTCAGCTTCTGCTAGAACTGATGAATTCATTCAGTAGAACTAATTCTGTGTGGTGTGGTAGCTCAGAGCACTGCAAAGAATTAAGGAATAAGCAAGCTACATGTGTCTCTTTGAATGAAAACAGGATAAGATGGTCTTTTTAAGAGGAAGATTGTGAGGACAATTTCTGACTTCTGTTCTATTATTTGAAGGCCCAAGTGACTGTGAGCCAACCTCAGATCCAGAAAAAACTGTAGGAGAGACTCTGGGTAACTGGTATTCTGAATTCTCCTTTAGGAAGTTGTCCTTTGGGTGCTGCATATGGGTGTAGGAGTCACTGTGGGATTTTTATTTAATTTGTGACAACATGTGAGAGGAATTTCGGACGGTTGCAGTAGTATGGAGTGTTCATACTTGTTGCTTTTGAAGTAATGGGTGAATATTATTCTTTGGGTGTTCTTGTAACCTTAAAAATCTTACATGTCGCTGGTGTAGCAGTGCATGTTTTGGTATATCTGCTCTGGTTGGTTTGGACAATTAAAATCTTTCTGACAAAGCCCAAGAGAATGTAGAACAGTGCACTCTTCTTTTGGCAGCCTCAGAGCTGGCAACACAGGGAGACAAATAGAGGTTTTCATATTGTATCTTGGTAATTACATGCTTCAGAGGCCACAGGACTGTATTTAATGGCTTTAAGTACACTGTGGAAATAAGGAAGAGGAAAGTGCTATTGGAAGGATTTCTAAGTTGAAGAAGCTTTAGCCCACCTTTTAGCCCATATATTTTTTATCTTTCAGTTTGTCCAGACTGATGTTTTTCAGCTTCTCACAAGATTGTTCCTGCAGTTCTGAGGTAGCCCTTCTGTTTGCATACCAAAATTAAGTTTGTCTACTGTGGCAAAAGTAGTAAAATATGAAGCTAACCTAATAATATGTATAATGGTAACCCACATATGTTCAGCTGCCACTGTGAATGTTTCCTCTTTCTCCAGTCCATCAAGTATTTGAGGCAACAGATGTTTTCCTTTCTTGATAATTTGTTAAAAGTAAGGGCTTTGGCCATTTAAGGGAGGTGTGAGATGGTGTGTGCATGAGAGAATTGTGTTAAGTCAGTAAAGTTATTTCAAAAGTGTATTAATTAAATTAATGCAACAACATCCTAATGCAGACAAAGATGCTTCAGTTTACAAGATCTGTGGTTTTGCTTAGCTGATTTCAGATATATTGTTTAAAGGGCAGTCATGCAGAAGGAATTTTAACTGTACAGGTTCCTGAACAGACTGAATTCAATTGTTTTCATGCACGTAGCAGATTTGACACTTATTGTTACTAGAGAGCATTTATCTCCTTATGAAAGAAACAGTTAACCCATTTTAGCTGGGAATGGAATTAAGTAGCTGGTGATTTATGTATTAAAAACTGTAGTCTGTACCTGAGAAAAATGCATAAGAATATGATAGTATATCTTGTATTGGGGTTAATCTCTTTCAACTCAGTCTCTCAGAATTAAAACCTGGAAGGCATAAAATACTATTAGAATGAGATGTGATTATAAACTCCAATATTGAGCTGAGTGATTTAGTAACAGCTTGAGGTACTCTTTTTGCCCTAAAACTTGGATATAAGAGCTTCTTTTGTAATGAAACCTGAAACTAGAAGATGCTTGTATGTTTTGTGCTTCATTAACCTCTGTAGCCTGTGGTAATTGTGGAAAATATCTCAAACACTTTTCCAGTTTGAATGAATTTCATTAAAGCCACTTCCTGAGTTTACTAGTGGGGATATATTGTTTTCACTAAAGATCAGCATCAGAGTTGTGTAGATTCACAACCTGGGATTTCTTCTAGAGCTGCTAATAGTGAGTCATTTACATAGTGAAGATAGTCACAATTTTATTTTTCTGTCAGTCATTTAAAGAAGGTGGCACAGTTTGTAATGTGGGCCTTGTTACCTTCTTGACAACTGTATTATCCTTTAAGGAAGGTCTGAAACCTTTTAAATCCATGTAAGTGAATTTGCCTGGGAGGTGAGGGTCATGGTGCTTTGCTGTTCTGTGAAAGATAAAACAGCACAAGAGGTTCATGTAGATAAACACTTCATTTTGACAGACCTAATGTGGTGAGGAATTAGTCAGCACCTTCCTCCAAGCTTGTTTTTATTTAATGAAATACTGGAAGTGACCACCAAATGTTAGTAACAATAAAAATACAAGATTTGCCAAATTACAGTCTAACTGGAGTTTGGCAGCTTCCCACATTTCTCTGCCCTCCTTGGATAACTGTAATTACAACTCCCCCCTCTTTTGTTGGTATTCTCCTTGCTCCTGTTCACCTCTTCTCACTTCATTAATGGGCTGCTGTATTTTTTTGTTACTGAGCTATTGGCCTATGACTACATTCCTTTTTCTTTAGCCTACTCCTAACCATTGCCATGGATACAAAGTTAGTTGAATTAAGTATGACAACATGTTCACAAAGAATAATGACCCACTGATGTGTGAGACAAAGCATAGTAGAAGTCAAAGTGATTGTCCTAATAGGTTTTATTGAATACTAAGCAGGATATTGGGAGGTTCTTGGAGGGACACCTTTCTAGTACAGCAGTGAAGTTGTGTTGTCACATCCAACTTTCTCTTACAAACTGCTGTGCTCAGCATTCTCTTCTGACCTTGTCAAATTATGTTTTGTTCTTAGTTTAGTGTCAAAAGCAAACCTGAATTACACATATGAAGACAGCTACATAACGTTTTCAAAAAGCCTTCTTTTATCACTGTGACTTAGAGATACTAATTAATATATCTAATGAGAAAGTATTTTGGGGGGGAAAAAAATGCTGAACATACAGGCCCCATATTTAATATTTAATGTTAAAACCAGTTCAGCAAAAAACAGTACCATGTTTCTAACCTGTCTGGTACATTCAGTTCAGCGTTTTGGCTTGGTTAGCTCAGTGTGTTATGGGGTGAGTAGCTCTGGTGCCCAGGAATGCCTTTGTGGAGCTGCTGTTCCTAGAAGGGTGTACTGGATTTGGCTGCTGCAGTGTGTGGACAGATGTCCTGGTGTGTCCCATCCACCCTACTGTGAGCTGAGGCAGCTCCTAAGTGAAGGGAACCCAGGCAGCTTCTCCCCATGGGAGTTTCTCAAAGCTCTCACGTTATTAGTGAGAAGGTGACGGGATTGTGGGTGATTTATTGCAAATCGGGGGCACCGTGTAAACTACAACTGTGCAAACTTCTGCCTCAGCCAAACCTACGTCTTGGTTCTTCATTTCTGACTGTTGTAGTTGGAGGAAACCTGGCACAGTTCTCTCTGCCCTGGGAAAATTTCTTTTGTCACCCGTGAAACTTGGCTGAGTTATCGATGTTTCTGACCAAAGGGCTGCCAGCCCTGTACTGAGAGGGGCATTTCTCATGCTCCTGGGAGGTGGCACATCCTCTGTCTTCCCAGGAATCTTTGTGAGATTGAGCCAGTCTTAGGGGAGTGTAACCTACAGTTAAGTGACAAATATCTCAGACACTGCACTGTCTGCCACACTAAATCACTTCACACTAAATGAAGATCTTACTCATGTTGTGATGAAACTAGTCATGATTTTTAAGTGCTCAGGACTCTCAATACAGCCTTGCTTATCTTTGATAGAGTTTGTAATTATATCAAAGATTCCACATTCAGGAATGATTGTGGAAGATTAGAGCTGGTTATGCTGATACTCAGAATTGCACCTGTCCCTATCCCTGGTCCTGCAGTGCTCTAAGTGCTGTGTCCTGGTGCGTCACCCTGGTTGAACCATGTGATTGTGTGTTTGGAACCTGACAGAGTTCACGGATGGCATTTACTCTTTTAAGCCTTTCTAGCATCAAACACTTGAGAACTGTGGATAAGATACAAAAATGGAGTGCAGAGATAATTAAGGAAAAGAATATTAATGTCAGTTTTAGCTATTTACCAGAATTGCTTTTTCAAGTCTAATTCATCTGTTTCCCTCTTTATGTGGTGAGTCGTGGTGTAACATCTAATTTCAATTAACTTTTCCTTCTCTCTCCCTCCATTAAATAAAACTTCTTACCTGTAAACACAGTTTTCTATGGTACAGGAGAATAAGGAACTTTTTGTGAGGACCTATTAGGCAACCTGTCAAATTCTCCAAGGATGTTGCTATAAAATGTCATCAAATTTGAACCTTATTTAGGAATTTTATTGTAACATGCTGCAAAATACCTGAATTAAAGTTATCAGTTCTTTTTGAGAATGAATCCAAGGTTCACTGTTTTCCAAGATCAATCTCTAAGACGTGCTCTGTTGTTTCAGATTCAAAAATTATTTTGCTTACCAATAAAAGCAATCATCTGAAAATGAAGTAGGACAGATGGAAAGTAGGACAGGGAATGGGATGTATCACAGGCTGTCAGTGCACTATAATGACTTAAGCAGAACCACTCTCAGCACTGCATTACTGTGATGGTTTGGGTTTGTAATACAGAGCTGCCACCACTAAACTAAGGACTGGTTTAAGGAAATTCAACTCCTAAATTCTCCGAGTGTGATTTATTCACGTGTAAATATTTCCTCGATGTTATATAGTGATTTTGACTGCTGTGATAATATCTTTAAGGGAAAAAACTGCTTTCAACTTTTGTCATTTAAAAAAAAAAGACATTTGACCTGCTTATTTTGAGTGATGCTGAGAACTGGGCATTGCAATGAGTCCTTATTTCCCTTGAGGCATTCAGAAGCCTGGTTAAGAATACACAGCCATTAATCTTTCAGTCTATATAGGACTGATCAGTTGATTGTCTGCCTATGTAAACATTTGCATTTTGAGAATATTGAGTGCTCTTTATCAGTAACAAATCACATATTGCCATCAACTAGAGAAGTATCAGTGTTGTCATGCAAGCAGACCACCCACTGCTTTGGCTTTTATGATTTCTTTGTCAGATATTTGCATAGTAGAAGACATTATAAGGAGGATCTACTTTGAAGAGAAGGAATTTTACTATTTGTGCAGATCTCTGGAGCCCTGGTATACTCTTTATTAGATGTGGAGCTTAAAACATCTGTGTTTAAACTGATCAACTGGCATTACTCCTAGGGGAATAAAGCTATTTTCTTATTCCTGATTTTAACCTTTCATAAGCCAGTTGAACATACTGCTTGGAAATGGAACATGTGTGCCTTTCTCAACCCTTCTGTCTCAGACAGCCCAATTAAAGTGAAATGTGAGGGGTGATTGCTCCAGATGATATGCTGATCCAAAATTAAACAGCTAAAAATATTGAGTAGCTTCATTATAGCAGGGTCCCATATGCTTTTTGCAGCTAATAAGGGATGGTTTAAATAACAAAATTCAGGAAATAATGAAGTTGGTAAATGTTTTGAGGCACCCAGAGTGAGACTTCTCATACCCCAGTAAGGCTGTTGTATGAAACAGGCCATGGCAGATCTTCACAGATGACCGTGTAAACCCCAGCAGGGAAATATGGACTGACTTCCAAACCCACAGCAACTGCCTTCCCCAAACAAAGGGACTAGGTGTAAATCCTTTATTCTTTGACCATGGGAGGATTTGGAGAAGTTGCTTGAAGCTTTCATGTTCCCCCAAGACTTTTGTGTCAGTAGTTTTAAAACTCCTTTGAGCATGTGGTGCAGATGCTTTTTCAGGACACGGTCCTTCCCCGTTTGCTCTTGCTGGCCTTGTTTCTGCAGCTGCTGCTGCCATTTTGCAAAGAGAACAGAATATAGGGCAGGAGGAGGAGTGTTGCATCAAGTGCCTTGGATTACCTCTGCAATGAAACAAAATCTCAGTCAATTTAAATGTCTCTTGTGATGGCATTTGTGTAGTAAAGGGAGACAAGGCTCTCTTACCTTGGAAAAGGGAGCCAGCACGGAAAGGGTTTGCTGCAGTGTGAAGGACTAATCAGTTAAGTACAGTCTGTGTGATAAATCTGTCTTCTCTGAGCACTCCAGAGTTACTTTTTCCATGGATAGTTGTCTCCTTTAAAAACTAGATTTATTTGTTTGTGTTTGCAGACTGCTTGAATTACAAAGCAAATGGAGGCTTAGATTATGATATGTCTGGTGCTTTTCACCCGTGGTACTGACCCACTTCCTTGGTTACTCATGTCATTATTCCGCCCACTTCCAATTCCCAGGTACTTATAACTAATGAATAAATATGGGTCTTAAAAGGGAGCAGAAAATGCTGATTTTTGGTATTTTCTCCACATGCCCAGTATTCAGCTCATGGAATAATGTTGACACCTTGGAGTTAAATTTTGTCCTGTTGGTATAGAAGGAAGGGGTTGGAATGGGGTGTAATATATCCATGAACAGATGTAAGAAACCTTTATATCAATTGCAGTTATTCCTGACTTTGGGCCAAACATTTCAAGTGTTTATTGCAAATTTTGCATGTGGCCTTTAGAGCAATAAACTGCTAATTAGTTGTCTTCCTTTTAAAACAGATCTTTTCACTGACAGTCTAAACTTTGTCCTTAAAATTGCTGCACTCACATTGGTGGCAGCAGCTCAGCTCAGTTGGACGTGACCTACTTGAAATTAATACTTGTAAGTTAAATACAAGCCTGCATTTAGTATCACAGTGCATCTCTCCAGATGTTTGCCAGAATATGTTGATGAGACTATAGCCTAGGGCAGGAGAGGCTGCAGCTGCACCTCGAGCTGGAGAGGCTCCTGTGAGCAACTCATGCAAAAGTTTTCTCTATTAGCAGCTCTCTTAAAATGTGCCTTAAGCAGGGTCTAACAAATTTCAGGTAATGTTTTTAAAGATGTTTCACCGTGAAACAGCTGCAGTTCCTAAGGTGTTTGCTGATTAGTTATTGATGCTCTGTCCTGATGCGTACAAACAGCTCCACTGTTCTTTGAAGCGTGTCAGCAAAAGAAACACAAAGCTTTCCAATTTGGCTCTATAAGGCAGCACTTTTAAGGATGAATAGGCACAAAGAAGAGTCATTTACAAGGATTTAAGAAGTGTTAAGTAGACTTATCAGCTTTATTAATTGTAAAGATGAAAGGGCGGTTAAAAATTGGTCAACTGATTCAGTCAGCGGAGTTAGAGATACGAGGAATAGGCAGTGAGAGGGAAAACACAACTTTCTTCCAGATGCCTTTTAACAGCTCCTCAGCGATGTGGCAGCATCCCAAGCCTTCCTTCAGCCACAAGAGCTATTTATACAAAGTTATACTCTTCATAGTTTTCAATTTTTTATGGTCTCTAGAAAAGCCAGAGATTGTTGCTACTATGTGTTCCCTACATGGGCTTTCAGTGAAATTGCGTGTCTTGACACAGCCCACTGCTTTTTCCCTTTGCCCAGTATTTTAAATCCTCTCTGTCCCAAAAGAAATGCAAGGCCCAAAGGTCAATGTGAATGAGATACTGAAGAAAAGATCTTAGGAATGCTCTTTGTCCCTTGCCCAGGTTCACTTCCAGCTGGTTGTCTCCCATTGATGAGTTATACTTACTGTCTCAGGCACAAAATATCAGGGCATTTATGTTATATTGTAGGGACTTACAGAGGGCTACAGAACAGAAAAGAGAATAGAATTTGCTGTGAAAATTGTGATTCTTATCAGCACAATAGACTCATAACAAATGTTTGGGAGCAGAGCTGTTGATTTGCTCAGGCGTTTTCTGTGTTTCATACTGGTTAGAATGTTTCATTCACTGTAACCCTAATTCCTCAAAACTGTGTGGGGCAGTAACAAATAATCTCCCCAGCCCACTGTGGAGGTTACTTGCCCGTGCCACCTCTCCCATATAAAGGCATTTTTTGTCTTACAAGCTGATAATCTGCAAGGCTAAAGCTTTCCAAACATGACTTTGTGTATGGTAATAGCTGTTTATTACAGCTGATGTAGAGAGGGAGATCAGGGAATGCTGTGACACAATAAGCCAGCCAGCAGGTGAGGAATTCATGCCTGTGCTGTTCAAAGTACTTTCAGATTGAATTTTCTCTCTTGGGAAAAATTTGAAAATGTCTTGTGCTTAAACACAAGCCTCTTTATCATGAGTTTGCATTTTCTTTTTTGGTTTCCCTGGCTACTGATTAAAATGCACGTTTTGAAAAGGTTTCCAGATAAAAGATCCTGTTCTGTTGTTGGCTCATACAATGAATCAAAATTTGTAATTTATGCATTATCATAATTGCTCTACCTGAAAGGAGTGTGACCAATGACAATTCATACACTTTGCTCATCAAAAGGAGCATAACCCACTGGATGAAAAAAAAATCCCTGTATTGGATTATAAATAACACCACTGATAATGAGCATAGAAAGTTACAAGGTAAGTGATTTTTTTTTGGTAAATATTCCTGCTTTCTGCCTTTCAGGTATTACCTACTGTGGGCGGCTTCTTTGGTGAAACAGCAACTTAACACTTGTGTTGTACAGATCACAAATATTGACAGGCTGCATTCAGGAGAGGAGCTGAGCTGATGTGGCTTGCTCTAACATCTGTATATAAAATGCCCACCGCTGACACAAAGCCCTGTAATTACAGAAAAGTTGAAAATCAGGTGCCAAATTTGTTCCTGTGTGTTGTGGTCAGATGAGTTACACAAAGGATGAATTTAGACAAGGCCTTTTGTTGTCATAAGTAGCTGCTGGTGTCAGAATTGGACCAGAAGTGTCACCTTCTATTGTCAGCGTTCTGCTGCTGTTTGCAAAAGTTTATGTGAAGTCTGAGCTTCCCTTGTGCCTATATTCCAGCCATGGCACTCTTGCCTGGGAAGGAAAGGCAGTTGCTTCACGTGCATCATTGTGCCCGTTTCCATCCACAGTTTATTCTGTGATTCCTGCCTGCCCCTTGTAAAAATACACTATAAAAGACAACATTTAATTTCCCTGTTCTCAAAATCCCTGCCAGTCTGTAAGACTCAGAATTTTGTTAAAAGCACTTTTCCCTCAGACTTTTCAATTATCTGAGTAATTTATGGGTGAGACAAGCTTGCTGGGGAGTGTGTCTGCTACCACAGTAACCATACCTCAGGAAATAAGAGCACCTCTTAGTTACTCTGCATACTCTTTTATGTTTCTTATGATGGAGTCTGTTGAATGATTCTTACAGCTCACATGTTATTAGCTTTGGCCTGCTGTGCAGTGAGAGTCAAAAGCTGTAACCTTGATGTGGGAGAGCTATTACTCTGCACCTTGCACTCTGGCCTCTTATCGGTTGATTCAATCTGCAACCTGTTATTTTTGATGGATGGAACTGCTGAGGGTCAAGGCTGACCTTGGAATAAGTGCATCAAGTCCAAAGATGTCATGATGGAAGGTTTGTGCCTTAGCTACAATTATCAAATTTATGTAACTTTATATGGCTTTCTTTCTGATGTTCACTTCAGACCAACCTCCTTGTGCTAATGCTGCAGAGGATAGGGAAATTCTCTGGAAAATTAGTATAACAAGTACCCTCTCTGGCCTAAAAGGCTCTAGGGGTTTTTTTTTTATCATTTAAGACTAGTGTAGAAGTAGTTTTATATGAGGGTGATGATCTCTAACTTTTGTATTCCAAAGAAAGGGAAGAGAGGAGAGAAACCTGAAGAACAGTTGAGAAACCAAAGCAGAAATACAAGTAGGTTGTGACACAGCATCTCTGTGGCCCAGTGATGAACACATAATGGAAAGGACATGTTCCTTGCTGCACAATTAACTATGTTACCTTCTTGACAGCAGTGAATTCCCTTGCCCACTGTGTCAAGAAATGCCCCATTCAAGAAAATAATTAAATAAAATATATTAACAGTGGAGATTTAGTGTCTGGGTTGTATCTCATAATATTTTTGGCAGTATTCAGCAATCAATTCAGCAAGTTGTGTCTCAAGGGGCTTTTCTTTTGTTAATAAACTTAGGTTGCAGTCCAGCTGCTACAGAACTGAGGGATATTTTATACAGATTAGAAATGGCTTTTTCATTTTTAATGTGTGTGGCTTGTGTGTATCTTTGCTTCAAAATCAATTATTTGTCACATGGGAAGTAGTTCACTACCAGCAAGGAGGACAACTGGTTTAGCTTTGTATTCTGTGGTTGGTGGCTGCATCACCTTCTGTATTAAAAGAATGGGGGGGAAAAAAGGCAAAACCATTTTTTTAACTTGAGTTTTCTCTTTAAGCATGTATAAGAATAGTTTGCTATAGTATTCATCCAAGAGACAGCAGAACTTTGGGTGGATAAATGAGAAAATACTGCAATAAAGGCACTTCTGTTGAGCCGCATGGGCTGATACTCTACTGCTGTGTTTTTTTATTTTTAAAATGTTTGCAGTAGCTCTTATTTTGTTAGTTAAGAAAAAGGCATTGGGAGTTGCTTACAAGTTTAGTGGTATTTTTTTCCACTAGCAACTGGTGAGACATTGTAACAGAGAAAGAACTGCTCTTGTTTGTTTTCATATAAACTCCAATACAGAAGAATGGGGGAAATTTCTCTGAGTTAAGGGATCATAAACTCAGTTCCCCCTCTGCCTGGAGGGAAGTGGCTTTCTGTTAAAAACAGAAAAAAAAATAAAAAAGGGTAACTTAATAGGAAAATAGGAAACTTCTAGTAAATGTTTGGTAAGTCTCCAAGAGGAAGCAATGCAGTAGTTTATTGTTTAAAACATGGTTGAGAAAGTTTCCTGTCTAGCCCTTATTCAATACCTAAGGGTAGAAGCTTGTGTATTCCTTACAGCATTGTTACATATATAAGACAGGTACATTGAAAGCTAAGTGAAAGTCTAAAATCTCCTGTTCTTCTCCCAAAAGACAGGATGTGGAAGTTTCCTTTCCTGAGATGGTGAGGAAATATTCAGTAGACATTCTGTCTGTACCTCTAGTCAGTTAAATGCTTAAATTGCTGTGTGCTCCTCATATTTTATGTTTCATAAAATCAATTTAACAGCTTACTGCTGATGTTCTTGTCATGGGAGACTGTATATCTTCTTTTAAAGCACAGAAGATGCTGTGGAACAAGTAGGCAGGTAACTGGGGAAGTTCTCTGGGACTGTTCACTGCCCTAATTTATACATGCTCCTGTGCTACAGTGCAAGTGAAACTGGTGAGGACCAAGTTCTTTCTTGCATCTCATTTTACTTTTTCTGCTCTCACAGTGTGTTTTTCAGATTCTGCAACATTTTAAGCACCAGAAATATGATGTATCCCAGTTATGCTGTGAGCAGGAATTAATCCCCCAAAAGCACTGCTAACTGATCTGTAGGCTGGAAGTTGTTCAATCCCTTCTTAAGATGTGTTTACAGAAACCTGAAAAACTCCTCAGGATGACTTTAGAATCAGAGGATGCATCAGATTAATTCTCAATTTGTTGAGTGCTAGTCAGGTCGAACAAACAGAAATCTATAATTTATTACTTGAATAGGAAGAAATTATATTCATCTGAAGTCAACATGATTTCAAGAGCTTTCTCGGTAAACTTTTGTAATTGAAAATTACTGCCTTGCGAAGAACAAAACTTTGGCTGGAGCACATGCTTTTCTTTCCACTTTAGCCAGGATTTCTGGTCAGAACACCACTGCATGTGATTTATAGCAGCATGAAACCTTGTGTATTAAGAACAAGCCCTTTTTTTTTTTTGTATGTTGTACATCTTGACTAAAGGAGACATACTTGAGTAAGAAGGCAAACATGGGGAGCAATGATGACAGAGCTTTGCTGAATTACCACATCTATTAGTAAAAGTCAGCCCCCTATATATTTATGTCTGTAGTCATTCATGTTTCATATTTGTTATATTGGCCCACAAAAGCCCCAAGTTTGCAAGAGTTTTTTGTTTTACAATTGTTTTGCATTTTTAAGTGTATAACTGCTGATCTCTTTTGCACAAATGATTTGTAATATGTGAGAGAAGTAATTTTTATTTTTTGATCTTTCAGCTGCAAACTCAAAAGCACATTCTGTATTTTAATGATCATAAAGAGTGAGCAGGAAAGCTATAAAGTCTATAGATTTTTGAAAAATGTACAAAGTAACCAAGGGAAGGATGCAATAAACCCAGAAATAAACACCTGGGATTGTTCATTATATGGGTGTAGCTATAAAACATGCTGGTTCCCACCTTTGTAATATAATTTCAGTATTTTAAGAATATTCTGATAAATGTGAAGAATACAAAATGGTTTTTTTCATTATCTTTAACCTCTTCTGTCAGGATGACAAAATGCTTTCCAAACTCTGGAGCATGCCTTCGATGTTGAGTCACCCTGCACTGACAGGTGACTCCTCATGCAGTGAAATGCTGGTGGATGTGCAGAGAAGTGCCAGGGAGAACCTGGGGCTGGCCAGGGAAAGAAGTGTCAGAATGAATCCAAACTCCTGGCTAAAACTTGGGAAGGCCAAATACAAATCCTGGAATACAGCCAGGAAACAAACTATCTTATTTGATGCTTTAGAAACAAAATGCTCTTAACCAAGAATGTCAGAATATGGTTGTCTTTAGTCTGAAAAACACCTTTTGCAGCACAGTGACCAGCAAGGTTAAAATGAATTTGCACTGTCTCAGATGAATGCTGGCTCTGCTTTTCCTGGCATTCCAGTAACAGAAGTTTCATGTCCAAATACTGTTAAAGCCTGAAACATCTTTGTTGAAGAGTTGGCAGCTGTAGGTCGCTTCTGTATTGGCCATCATACAAGTTACTTACTGCAGGTGGGACAGAGATTAGCCCATGGTAAAACAGAGAATGTTTTTACATCTTTGCATAGTCCATCAAAAGTTTTGTCAATGGTTTCCTTGCATAAAACTTCAAAATTTATATTCTTAATGTCAAAAGAACCACCACCTTATCTAAGCCCCAGCCTGAGTCTGTCCTGTCTTCTTAATAAGCCTCTGTATTTTTTTTTTTTTAGGGTTGGAAGCGTGTTCTTTAATCAGCAATGCTGCAGTTGAGAATTATAAGAACATGAAAGAAGTTGCAGGGGAGACCAATGTATCTCAGGTTCAACATTATTTGTGCTAAACTTGTGCAATTTTCCATCTCCTTTTAACCTGGACTTTGTATTAAATTATATATGGTTTTAATGTGTGACGGCCTTTCAGAGCATGTCAGCTAACGGATTTAAGGTGAAAGGTGAGATCTATTTTATACATTAGTATGTGTATCACTTTCCTTAAGTATTAAGATACCATTGAGAGCTTTGGCTACTTTCTGTGCTCTATTCATTCTACAGAACTCCTGCAAGAAAAGAGAAATAATGAAGGGTTTAAAGTCTTGTATGAAGGAGTATATGGATAGACGTTTCATTTATGAAAAGATTTCAGTTCAGAGATCCGAATAAAGCTGGGGTGTTTAAACTCAATCATTACCTTTGTTCTTTCTAGCAATTAAATCCTTCATCTTCCACAAAGACTCTGTTTTAAATTACTGAGCTCTGAAAACGATCCCTCCCAAACTCACAAACACCCCCGAACTTACAGACTGGGAAAGTCTCTGAACCTGAGAGGTGGATTTTAGGTTGGTGAGTCTGTCTTTTGGCACACAGTGGCTAAAGAGTAGAATGATTAAAAATGGTGAGAAAATAAGCCCTTACAAGTGCTCTGTTTTCTCCTCTTCCTTGGCTTGTTTACAGCTTTCTTTAAGCACCTTGTACAGGTTCCTTGTGCCAGCTTTTCTAACCTGACAAACCTGATAGAGGGTCGATTACCATCTAAATCAATTCTTTTAAAATTCAATGCATGTGTACCCCAGTGGAGTTGTAGCTTCAGTCCCGCTGGAATCTGGGGATAAATCACAATTCAGTAATTGTTGTGCTACAATCCAGAAATGATAGAGCAGGATAAAACTGCTGGGTTGTGGTAGCAATTTCCACCCCTGCCAGAAAGTCTGGGAAAAGGGAAATTTGGTGAAATGGGAGAAGGTGTTGGTAGGAGAAATCCATGGTGATGAGACCTCTTTTCCTTTTTTTTTTTAGCTCAACGTGCTGAAGTCAACCTCAGCCTCTGACCCATATATGTATGTTTTTTTGATAAAGATGTGTTGACCACATACACACATTATTCCCAATTTATTACAGATATGATCATTTGGTAATTTTTTTTCTGGGAAAACGAACACAGTAAAACCCAGTAAATTTGAATGAAAGATTTCAGAATAAGGTTGATCTGTTAATGCTGTAGCTTGCTGCGAGGTTGAAATAGTCTTCAAAAAATGGTCGAATCCACGATTTGAATCAGGATCCAGCTCTGACTTTCTTACCTCTGCTTATTCTGCTGGCTGAAACAAATTAAATGGATTTTTCTTTTGAAGGGAAATGTGAAAGGTAGAGAAAAAAAGGAAATTAACTAGCAAAAAGAACTCAGAATCCACAGTTTTATTTTACAATTTTGGTTCATTTTGATGCTCTTTATATCTTCTCCTTATCCTGAGTTACCCATAAAATAATCTGATTTTTTGTACTTGGAAACAGAAACCTTGATGTGTCTTTTGGGTTGCCTGGGCTAATTCCACGGATTTTTATGAAAACCTTTCTACAGAAAAAAATCAGTTGAAATGATCAACAATTTTCACGTAGAAGAGCCTGACATGTAGCAATATTTTCCATCTTACTCATATCCCCTGCCTTATAATTTTGTCTTGTGCTGTTTGCAGTGTCAGATGTGGGTTTTTTCTATTTAAAACTGTTGCCTGGAAACTTGGAGCCTAATATAATTTTTCCCCCCAACTTTAGTTTAGCAGTAAACTGGAGCTTGAAACAGTTTGTGAGATGACTTCATTATAAAATCCTAGAAATTTTTTATTTTCTGTAATTTCTGTAATTTTATTTTCTGTAATTTCTTCGCTGAAGAAATTTTTTGCCATTCCGTGGTATGTAACACCATAAACACAGTTTGTAATCCTAGATTTTGAGGAAGGTTTCTCTCTCTCACTTCATGAACAATGAGAGTTCAGCTCTCCAGAAAAAATACTTACACTCTGTTTTTTCAATGTATATGGTTGTGTAAGTAAAATTGTATCAGGTAGTAATTCAGTGACTAATTTCTGAAAGCCATTAAAAGCTCTTTGGAAACTTGTGGAATTTCACTGCTGTAAAACATAAAGCTCCTGAAAGCCCCACTTGGTGATTTCCATTAGATAACAACTTCACTTCTTTCAGTATGTAGTCGATGTGGTTAATGACTGGTGTTTTAGAGCGTGAATGAATTTGAGTGATCACTGCAAGAATAAGCAGCTTGCCTAAATTAATATGTTTCAATCAGCTTTTGCTGCAGATATTCGTGTGCCACATCGCCCTTCACGCTTGCTTCTCTTTTTTAATTGTTCTCATGACGCCTCACACGAGGAGACAGATTTTGTAAATAACATTTAAGGTTTAAATTATCATCTGCAGTTCAGTATAGGTGGGAATGTTAAGTGCAAGGGTAAAGCTGAACAGAGTGAGGTGGTGCATGTGAATAAATAGATGGCACTCACCACATTTGGAATTAACATTTTTTTCTGTGGCAGAACAGAGTACCATTATTTTTCATGAAGGGTTTTTCCCTGGCCTGGCTGCAGCCATTAGATGAGCTTGAAGGGTCATCCTGAAATACCTTTGAGGACTTGGATGCTTAAGGTCTGCTGAAGTGGCACTGGAGATACACGTTGCTAGGGCTGTGATTTAGAAATCCTTAATCCTGAGATACAGGTTACTGTCCCTTTGCTTTCAAGCAGAAGTTCTCTGTTGAGTGTAAAAAAGAAAACAATCCTCTGTACTTTCCTAAACTGCTTTTTTTTTTCAAGTCACAGATCCTTTCCCAAAAATATTTCAACCTAAATAATTGTTCTACGAGACATCAAGCAATTGGAATGATTGTATCTGAATGAGGCATAAAACATTTGAAACAAGCTTTGAGACTGGTTTGGGATTTCTGTGGTCCGGACTTTTCCCCAACCCCTGCTGGACTTTTGAGTATGACTTTTTGTTTCTAGTGTAGATATGGAGACTCTGTCCAGGCTGAAACCTGTAAGGGTTAAAATTTTGAGGAATGATTCTGAGGCGGTAGTAAATAATACAATGTATATAATATAATTTGTTGAGTTTGGCAGTTTCTCATGCAAAAGGGAACACTGAATTCATTTGTGACTCAGCCTTCACATTAACTGCTTTACTTGGCTTTTCAGCCTGTTGTAATTTGAACCATTAACTCTATACAGCGCTGCAATTGCTGTTAAGATTTAATCAGATCTCCTGATCTTGAGATCTTCTGTTTGTCACCCTGCAGATCTCTCACTTTTAGGAAGTCTGGTAAAGTTAGATGCACTAATGTTTCATGATGTCCACTGTCAGTGTCACTCATCTTTGAGGTTTTCCTGTCAGCCAGGCTAAATGATATTCCACTATGATTAGTCATTGGGCATACATTCCTGATTTGTATCCCTAGTGTTGAAATGATTTATGAAGTTTTGAAATACTTTCTCTTGCCTTATATAAATTGTATCTTAGGTCCCTCTCTATGGTGGTCATGTTCTTTGTATCTTCTGACTGAGTTTTTGAAGATCTGAATGAATACATGATATGGTGACAAAAGGCAATAAAAACACAAGAAACCAAACCTGCATAATTGATAAAAGAAAGCCATTATTAATTAGAATGCAATCTTTAAAACTTTCTTGTTACCTGCTCTTACTGATCTTCACTTTTCTGTGCAGAAACGAAGAACACAACATCAGTGCTTTACTCAGGTTATCGTATTTCCTATGCTTTGGTTGCACTCCACTGATACTCTTTGTTTGTACAACTTTTAAATCTTACTCTGATCTCCCCAAAGTGCTGTTATTCATGTGAGGTCAGAGGCTTCAAGGTAAAACTGCAGCACTGAACTTACTTGAGGTTAGCAGGGACTCAGCCAGACTGTTCCATAATCTGCACCATTTTTCAGGACCAAATTAATAGGGAAAAGCAAGCAAACCATGTGATGGGCCATGTGCAGACAAGAGGGATTGTTCCCTCTATGCATAGAAGTTAAATCACCGGTGGCTTACCTTGATAATAGAAGGTTATAATTTTAATTAGTTTTTCACCTGTTTGAAGTAATTCAATGTTCTTACGGTCTGTGTGGCACTGACAAAGGGGATCCTGTTTGTTTGCAGGCAAGTGTTTCTTAAAGAATAGAAAACTTTGAACTTCTGTGAGGCATGACCAGAACTAAATTAAAAAATGTTATCCTATAAATCTAGAATGATTTTCACTCTGGGTAATCCACTATGTGAAACAGATTGCCACTGGGGTTTAGTTTGCAACCTTAGAGAAGCATTTGACATTTACTCAGATGTATGATGGGGTATAAATTAACTTAAAAAATAATTCCCAGCAGCCTTGGAGAGAAGACAAGTCCTTTTAGATTCCTTTCACTCTTTTCTAAAAGTAAATGCTCCTATTAGCTGATTTTTCAGTTGAATTCAGTTTTTCAGTCAATTAGATGGAGCCTGTATGTTTAATTCTTTGTAAACCAGAAGTTGGTTGCAAAAAATACTCCCACTAGTATTCTGCTTTTGCTGACTTTCTCCAGTGTTCTGGTGTGGATATGTGAGGCTGCAGGGAGGTTAAACAGTTTGCAATAGCACTGGGCAGGAACTGCAGAATAAGTCCCTGCTTAAAGTCTCTCTCCCTTGTCAGCTCCCAAATTTAATAATGATGGAATTTGGGAAAGCACTGTGAGCTGCTATCTGCTGCCTATGTGCAAGTGATAAAGTGCATATGCAATAATAAAACACTCTTCAAAATCTGATCTTTGGTCTGTTAACATGCTGAACATGCCTTTTTTTTACAGCAGTGATTTATAGTCTGGCATAACCATGCAGAATCACTTCATTATATTTGAATAATGAAAAGAGTGCCATCAAGATGGCACGTCTCAGGGGAGCTTTCTGAGGCAATACTTTAAACAAATGACTTTTTAGATAAATTTATTATGAAGTGTGATGAAAGCCATTTTTCTTGGCAGTCTCATCTTGAGAAATCAATGAGGTTTGTTGTTCTGTAGTGTTGGGGTGGGTGTTTTTTTTTTTAATCTCTTGCGTAAGTAAATGCTAAGTCCATAGGAACAATGGTTGATATTTTACTGCCACCATGGAAAGGAGATGTAATGTTGTCATGGGCAGATCTAAATATTTGTGAACCAAACTTACAACCTAGACCCACTAAATTTATTAGTTGCTTTAAAGAATGGTTTTTACAGGTATCCATGAGTGCTCCTTCAGATCTGTTATGCAAAAATGTGGGTTTATGCAATGGAAAAAACCCCACAACAAAATTTGCCTAAGACCCGTTCTGTCAAAGGAGTACTCAACCTTTGTACTGTCAGTTTGTTAAAATGTGTTATGAGAAGTTTACAAAAACACCAAGAAATCACCGATCGTACTATTTGTGTAACATTATAAATACCATTTCTATTCCTCTGGCACATTTAGCATCCTTGAACCTCTCCTTTCAATATATAACTTTTGAATACTAGTAAGACATAAACTGTTTTTTCTCAAATCTGTGCATTTGTTTTGTTGTAGAACAGTCAAAGTTGTTCTACAAGCAAATCTTTTGTATTCAGGACAAGTATGTGTTGAACGAAGATATCTCAAGCTGTTTGTTGGAAATCTGCATTTTGAGCTGTGTTTTCACTTTTAGCCTTCATAATGTTATTTGAAAATGTTTTTGTGTCTTGAGGTGACCCCTCCTTGACCCTTTTCTGATGGAATACCAATGCAGTAGTAGAATATGATTTTAAGAGGCTGCTGTTTTTAAGAGGTGGAATTATGACTACATGACACATAGAAAATTCAGTCTTTTTTCTTTTTTTTAACTGCGAAAGTTTTTGTGCTCAAATCCAGATATAATTGTCTGAAATGCATTAACAAATATGACAGGAAAATCATCTTGATTGCAACTCAGTAGACCTGGATTTACCTGAAATAACCACTGAGTCTCCTTTAATCGCTTCTTTTCTGAACCTTGAAAACAGGGTATTTGGCCACCTTTCGTGAAGAGTGTCAAGATCTACAAACAACAAGCACTGAGTAATCGTTATGTATTACTAATATGATGGATAATATTTTCCAGAGATATAAAAAAGGGAGGTAGAAAAGGTGCTAGGGAAATGAACTTACTCCTAGAGCTGGAGCTGACCTCTTCTCTTATCAGTGTTAATTTGCAACTCAGAATGTGGTGGTTGTCAACCAGTGCCCAGCTGAGAGCAGGAGGTGGCAGAGCTGTTCCTGGAGCTGCCAGGGAGCTCCTGCAGGTAGGAGAGAGCAGACACCTGTATCTGCTCCTTTAACTGTTCCTTGATCCTCCTTACCCAGGCAGATCTCACCAGGTACCTGAATCAAACCTGCAAACAAATGCATGGTAAGACAGAAAAAGCTGGTCACCTACTTTTTTGACAAGATTGTTTGCAAATTGAGCAATTGCAATTTAAAGAATTTAAAAACTAGTTTTACCTGCAAGGAGTGCAAGGAATTTTCTTCCTCCTTAAGGAATAAATTTTACATAAAATTTAAGCTCAGTAACAACTTCTGTTGGGAAGTTCAGTAGTGAGTTACAGTGAGGTCTAACACGCAAAACCTTAAATAAATGGATTTTCTGCTTGTCCCTGCATTTTAATGTTCTGTATCTTGTTACATTAACTGAAAAGATATTCAGTCACGAGGAATAAGTAACTGTAGTCAGTTTTCTTTTTTTGAATTCCACATTTTTCTACAGCAAATGCAAAGCTGGCCATGCTTAATTCCTCCTAATGGGTTAATTGATTCAGCAGTCACCGAGTACACGACCTGACTTCGGGTTCACTGAGTCACTAAATGTGGTATCGAGATGATGCTTTTATTTCTGTTTCATTTGGTGAGTGCATTTTGATCAGAGCTGTGAAAGATGTGAACTGGCGGCTTTAGGGAGGAGACCTGCCCTTCACCTCGGGCAGGTGCAGCCCCAGACGGTGCAGGGGGATGTGCTGAGGCTGTGCAAACCCAGCGTGTCCTGGGTGCGTGTGTGTGCCGTGTAAGATGAATCTGCCCTTCACTTTCGTGTTGGACTTTCTATTGAACTAATTCATCATGGGATTTTTGACATCTCGGTAATTACTGCTAGCAAAAACTAGTCATTTTAATGGTAGCAATATACTGCAAGCACATTTAACTTTGATGGAAACTTCGAATGACTTTGCCTCAACCGCTTGCCTGTTCTTTGTGGGCACTGTTACAGTCAGCTGAGGACTTCCAGGGAAGCCTTTGGTGACACTGTTGGCTCCCAGCAACTTCATTGGCTCCATCAGGCCAGGGTGCGATTTCAAGAGGTTATTAATTCCTCCTGCAGCTGACCTTTGTCAGGCCAAACACACACAAGGGGATGTGCAGAGCCTGACTTGTTGGATCTGATTTCCTTTAAATTCTCATGACCTTTCAAAAGCTGCTGTGATGATCCCAAATGCCCCAAAATGGAAGCGTTTTCTCCCCAGCCAAATCACAATGTTCAGCAGCAGCTTTTCTCCCATCTCTAAAACTGTTCTCATTGCCCAAGCCTCTCTCCCTGTGTATTTGCTGCCTAGACAAGGCCACTAAGAGGGCGAGACAGCATTGAGTGGAGGTGCTGGGCTCTGACGTACGCTTTTGTTACCTGTGTGAAACATCTCCTGTCAGGAAAAGCAGCTGTCAGTTCTGATGAGATCTTTGTTAGGCACAAGGCAGAACTTGGGGGAGCACTTTCTATAGTGCTGCCTGTAGCACTCACGAGCTTCCGTTTTGTAATTTTGGTGACAATTTGGAGCTTTTTAGTGCTTTAGTAGCCAACAATGAAAAATCTCTCCTCTGTAAGGACAGGTCTTTTTCTGAACTAGCAAAGTGCTCTGAAGAGCTCAGAGCCACTGTCCATTCAGATAAGGCATGTATACAGAAGACCTGGTTAAAAAAAAAAGAAAAAAGAAAAAGTCAACTTCTGAGTTAATACAAGCTTTTCTATGGATTTGGAGAGAGAGGAAAGAGTTTAAAAGAACAGCTGAAAGACAGATCATGCTGATGAGTGCCCCCCAAAATATAAAGAACACAGTTCATGAGCAAATAATAGGGATAACCTGAATTCTCCTTTCTTTCCTTCCTGCTCACAAATTTGTTTGTGAACATTTAGATTGAAACAACATCACTAACCAAATCCATTGAAATGAAGTCATGGATTTCTGAAACCATTCAAAAGCAGTTGTCAGTGCTTGACATGAGCTGTATCTGGTTTACAGGGACTTCAACTGTTCTCTGTCGCTCAGGTTGGATAAAGGATTTGTTAAGTTTCTCTTGTGGATATTTTTATACCCTTAGAGATGTCTGAGATTGTCCTAATAGTTAAATTTCACAAGCTGCTCAGCAGTGATTTTCTAGTAGGGCTGTTCCTTTTGTAACACTTGTCTGAGCCCACTTTAAGGGGTATTTCTTAGGCATTTGCTCAGCTCCCTCCATCCTGTTCTTGAGCATTTCCACCACTGCAGCCCCAGATGTGACTGACCAGGGGACTACACACATTACACACATGTGAGGTAACTCAGTTTGATGAGAACTTCCAGTCAGTTCACCATCAGACATCAAGTGTTTCCGTGTCACCAAGAGAATAAAGCCAGAGGAATTCTCACAGTAGCTACGGAAATTGGTTCAGAGAGGCTGACACTTGTGAGAGGTAATTTTTAAGGCATCCAAGAGCAATCAGCATCAAATTGTTAATAATGTCTTTTGGAGTGTTTGAGGCCATATAAATTCTATCGATTTTCTTGCTTTGTGACTCACAATTTAATAATATCCGATATAAGGAGTATTCTGACTGCAAGTTGAAAATGCAGATTGTAATGTGGAGGGAGGAATCTGGGCCTTTTTATTTTATTTAAGTATTAAAACATTCTGGCCATACTTCTATGGCCTTCAGCATAGGTTAAAGGGAGCATTTTGCATATTTTGTTTGATATAAATGCTCAGTGTTACCACTTAAAAGGTTTTTTTCAGTGGTTTTTTTTGACAAGAGATCTACAGTTTTTCCAAGAATTTATTCATTTATGAATTGAAAGGAGTTGAGGGTTTTGTCATAGCAAAAATGTATTTCCTCTATTGTACATATTTTAGGCTGGTTGGGGATTTGTTGTTGTTGTTGGTTTTTTGGTTGGTTGGGTAGGTTTTTTTGATGTTTTGGTGTGGGGTTTTTGTTTGGTTTTTGTTTCGTTTTCTTTTTGTAGAGGTTGGACTATGATTTTGGAAAAAAATTGCTAAATAGTTCATTAGAATGAGGCAGTTGGCTTGCTCTGTGTTCCTCCAGTTGGTTAGTAATGCTCATTACATTGCAGCATTGGTAAGTCCTTTATATAGTGTATTGTAAAAGATTAGTCTAAAGACACGACTACAAAATCAGATCCAGCAATATATGCAGTTCAGATTTCTGCAGAATGTTTCTTGTGCATTCAGGATGTATTTCAGCTACAACACACCCAACATGAGAGGCTGAGGACAGATTAACCTTGGCAGTTTGGATTTGAGGTGTAAGGCAGGGATTACAGCTACATGTGTTTGCTGCTCAGGTAGCTGATGGAAAGAGGTTGATGTTCTGAAGCCATAGGATTATGTCTGGTTAATGTTTGATCCCATAGTAAAATGCCTACCCAGACCCCATTCTTCTTGGCTTAAAAATATCAATATTATTTTGGTACTGTTAAAGAACATGAAGAAAAGGTAGTGGAAAGAGCTCTGCCTGTTGGGGCTTTCAGCTAAGCCAGTGTTTAGCAGTTGTTCACATGAATGTCTGCAGTAGAGGGTGGAGGGACTGTTGTGAGGTTCTGCCTGGCTCTGCTTTGCTTTGTGGCTTCAGCTTTCTTCTGTAGAAAAAAAGATGGATGAAAGACAGAGCGAGGGGGAAAAAGGGACACTGGATATAGTACAAAATAAAACTGCTGTAGAGCTGAACTGTGCCAAACAGAGTAATGGAAGATGCAAGTCTTTTGATATCAGCACTATAATAATAATAATATAGATGGTCAGGAAAGAGCACAGGGGTGTCTTGGGATGGCTTTCCTTGGTCACTGTTTCCCTATGGGGACTTCTGAGCTCTGTAAATGACTTGCTGCTGTCCAGCTGCAGGTGTTTTGCAGCAGCTCCTGGTTACCGGTGTTTGGGAGCTTTAGGAGACCCCTCCCTGTGGTGGGATGAGGTGCTGTGTCAGGGGGAGGAGCAGCTTTGCTAAACTGGAGCACTGAGGAACATCACAGAGGAACTGGACCTCATTCAGGTCCGACAGGGCACCACCAGGTTCTGTGGAGCTCCTGAACAGCAGCAGCCTGCCAAGGAGGGATCTGCTTTGGTTTTAATCATCTTGGGAACTAATGACCAGCTGTGAGGTAGCCATCCTTCTGCTTGAATATGATGTTATGCACTTAGCTGCACTGAGTTGGCTTTGTTTTCTTGTTCCTAAGGATTTGCAACTAAGCAAAAAACCAAAGCAAAAAGAACCTGAACTCTTACACCTGTAAAGGTAACCGAGGGTTGTGATAGCTGCTGAGTAATACAAACACGTGGATTTTAGAGGGGAGGTTCTGTCAAAGACTGATTTTTTTTTTTTTTTTAAAAAGCAGAGCCCCTAGTCAGCATTTAATCTGGCCTTGTTATTGCTATGGCATTTGGCAAGAATGTTACATGAGATAGTTTGGAAAATGTAATCAGTCTTTTAATATCAAGTAAAGAGAACATGTTCTGAATTATAACTAGCCTTAATTAAATTTTAACCCCTGGCCAAACAGCCACCTGTGACACTCTGTGAATGAGTCCTAGACAGTGTGATTCACTAAGTTGTGGGGATGCACAGAATGTTGCCTGGAGTATCTCAGGAACTTCTGAATCTGATTCGATTTTAACCAGCCCTGTGTCCTGCAGGGAAATCTTGATTTATTCCCCCCCCCCAGGAAGCAACACTAAATTTCTTAGCTTTCATTCCACAGAGTTTCAAAGTGAGGTTTCAGGAATATATTAATCGAACAAGAGTTGTAATTCATGGAATCCTAATGTCAGACAAACTATGTCAGGTGCAGGCTGAGATAATTTGCTGTGTGGCATTTTCCTATTGCATGGGTGTGACTTTAAACTCCTGGTCTGGCTGTAACTCCATAAGATTGTTTGTTGCTATGAATTACTAAACGTATAAGGATTATTAAGCTTGTACACCATCTGTATGTGGGAGTGAAAATGAGCTATTAAAAAGATTGAAAATATGAATGTCTGAAATTAGAATTAGTCACACTCTCTTTGGTTAGATTTGCAAGTCTCCTACTCAGAGAACTGTTAAATACTCACTTTTCATTCTTTAGTCATCTTTTAAATTATGTCTGTTTCAATGTAATTTTTCCAAACCTTCATTATTCATTAATTATTTTGTTAGGGATTAACATATTTTAGGTATTGGAGTGTTTGAATTGATTTAATGCTTATTTCCTTTACAGCTGTCCGTTCAGGTGACTGGCAACTCTGTAGCTTTGTTTTTTTTTAATTCTAAGCTCAGCAGTTTCAGTGATCTGAAGATGATGTGTACTCAGCAATTTGAAGATGAGTTTCACTTTCAGTGGCCTCACTTGGATGACCAGAAATCCCAGTAACTTCATAAATTTAGGCTCCAATGTCTTAGGGTGATATTTGCCTTATTTAAATTTAAGGGGATTAACACTAAGCAAGCATTTCAGAAGCTTATTCTGGGAAACTCAAGCAAATCTGGTGTGTTAAATAATGCGTATTCTGCTTTTTGCCTATTTTTTTCTTTACACCTTATAAGAGCATGAGTGGAAAAAGCTTAAACCCCCAGCACTCCCCCCTGTGCAGCAGATCCGCTGGAATGGCACTGTGAAGGGAGGTGCCATGGTAACTGCAGTCCCCGAGACAGGCAGTGTCAAGCTGTTTAATGGTGAGTGCTATATTTAGGCTTTGGTTTACCCCAGTATGAATAGCAAATGGAAAGTTTGTTTAGTGGTCTCATTTCCTACCACTTCCAACCCAGAAATAATGAGGTGACACAGAGCTCAGTGTTGTGCTGCCTTTGCTGCTCTTCAGACACAGAGAATTGGCCGCTGGTAACCAGGGCTGTCCTTTGGAGCACTTTCCCTCTCTTCCTAGACCCTGTAGCATCCTAGCAGCAAATCCAGCTGGGAAAAAAACCAGGAAAGTCTTTTCCACGGGAAGATCTGTGATTTGAGTCTGTAAGCAAAGCTGAAGTGGAGTGAGGTGGGAAAACATACTGACTGTACTCAAAAGTGGTACCCAGAGCAATCTTGCAGGCTGTGAAGGCTAAACAGTGCAACAGATCCTGGCAGCCATAACTTTCACAAAAACTGGTGTGCTTCTCTTTATACCTTTACAAAAACTTTTAAAGTGCCAGAATAGAAAGAGAGGTCCCATTACCAAAGTTTCATTTTGCTTGCTTTAATGCAATTCATGTGTGTGTACACTGACATGTGACCATATGTGCAGAGGGGCATTGCAAGGCAGTACTTGTTACCTTACCCATTTAAGATTCAGCCACTAATAGTCAGACTTTATTGTTGAGACAAGGTAGTACTGCTTTCAGAAAGAAATAATCACTCTTGGAGCAGGGTTTGAAATGCTCTATACATTAAATGAGCAAACCTGGGCCCATCAGAACTGTTTTAGACTATTTGGAAACTTGTGAAGTCACTAACCAGCACAGCTTTGGTAGGAATAGATCAAGTGGAAGCTCAGCTCCGAACAGCCCTCTGTCATTCTCTCCTGTAGTTAGGAAGACAAAGAAGCACAATAAGGAGAAACAGATAAATTGGATGTAAAGATTAAATCAATAATAGGGGAAAAACTTTAACAATGTGATTACCTAGATAAAAAGCTGGTCTCAAAAGACCCAAGGCTTGACACATGAAAAATTAATGGGAGAAAGCAGAAGCAAATAGTTTTCTAGGAGTGATGTTGTATTGGCAGGAGGATGGATAAGATATTTACAAAGCATTTAATTAGGTTATGTCCAACAGCATTATGAAGTAGGTGAATGTGTGGATTGATTCATCTGGTTTTGGATCATTTGAACTTTGTACAATAAAGAAGAAAAAATTCAGCTGGAACAAAACAGTGACAACGTAGGAAGATTTCATATTCTGTACAAAAAATTCTGGATCAGAATATTGATACTAAATCTCATTATTAATGCATATTTTCTACACTGACGTTATACACTTTACAGGCAAAATAAAAAAAGACTAGTTTGCAGCACAATATGTCGTCAAAAGAACCCAGTCTATTTAATCTTGGAGAAATATGAAGTCATATCTAATAGCTGCTTTTTTTTTCTTTTATTTGTTTTTTGTCCAAGTTAACATAAACCAGAGTTGTTTATCTGATTGTATCTATGGCCTTGAATTTGTTCCTGTGTTGTATTATATATCTCTGCTTTACAGGTTCAATTGAACTTTCAGTGTTTTAAAGCCTTTTTTTCAGTTCTTCAGTCTTCAGAAGACAATGAAAACTTGGTGATAATGGTTTCACATTGAACTTGCAGATCCTAATAATAAATATTTTGTGTTGGTGTTACCTGAAGCTGCCAATTAGATCATACCACCAGTCAGCTGGTTTGTGTGCAGTGCAACTGTATGATTACAACTCCCTGAATTTAAAGCTTCAAGGAGCAAGTAAGTGTTTGCACCACTGCAACCTGGAGTTTTCACTGCAATTCTTCATAGCAGAGCAAGTGTGTTAATTGTTTTACACAGTCTAAGGAATAAAAGACTCTTTTCAGTAGCTGCTGAAGGAGATGTAAAAAGGAACATTTAACGCTCATAATTTTAGTGAAACAGAATAGATCTACCCTGTTGCTGATTTTAGGGGAGTGATAGGCTACTTTTATATAGTGTCACCAGCTACACCAGGAATTGTGGCCATGGGAGTGATGAATTAAGCAATAAACAACAAGTCTCTGTATATGACATTTCATTTTTGGATAGCTGTGGAAAATAATGTAGAAACTGCACACAAGTGCATCGATTCTGCTTCCTGGCTTGTGCAGTGACTTATTTCATGGCAACACTGGTATATAGAGTCTCTGGCTCATCCTGCACAGTACACAAACCAAAAGAAGAAGTGCTTTTTTTCTCTTGACTAGTCTAGAAGAAAGTAGATCCCTTTAGCTGATACGCAGTAACTGCTGGGTTACATCTCTATTGGTTTAGATAATAACTATAGGTCATTGAACTTGTGTGTAATATTTGAACATATAGAACAAACACACTCTTCTTTGCTATTGAAACACTGGAGAAATGTCCAGCCTTGGGGCCATGTCTGCCATCCTCCAAGGTGCCTGACATCTTCAGCTCAGTTCCTAGTTACTGATACATTTTTCTCCCGTCCTGTCCCCTTCCTTTGTCGCATATAAAAGTAACATCTGTCCTAGGCACAAAATTCCAACCAGAGTTGGGCAAAGTGCAAATAAAGTGAAGAATAGTCTTAAGTAACAAGACTAAGTTCACTTCAGTAAACAACTGAGCAAGCAACATAAACCATTTCCTTATACCAGGGCTCATGCCTGTATTTTTGGCTTTGCTAAAAACTGCTCCTGGGCCTTGTTCTGAATGCATTGCTGGGATACTGAGTTCTGAATGTTTTCCCAGATCTGCACAGTGGCTCTGTGGGCTTTGCCAGTGTGCTGTAAGCAGCTGCTTGAGAACCTACCTGATCCACAGGCTTCAGAGGGCTGCAGAGCTTAAGGATCCTGCTTTCATCAGGACCTCTGGTTATGAGCTGTGTCTCTGCTGGGTCATTGCTCTGTTTCTGAGTTTGAGATCCCTCTCTTCTGTGGTACAAAGGTACAGAGTTAAGGGTGCAGAATTATTGTGCTTTGAAATGCTACTGGAGTTTTGGAAGCCAGGTAAGAGCTTTTAATGCCTCCCAAGATGAGAAGCTCCAATTCATGCTGTGGAAAAGTCGTCTGCTCACAGCCCCTGTTAGTAATGGGCATCACTTTTCTACAGGACCTCAAAACACATGGCAATCAGAAAAATTGTTGCACTATTCAGGAAAAAAACAGCTACAGGTACAGATATGGAGAGTTAGAGATGTATCACAATATTAATTCTCTTTCTCCACCTGCTCAAGTGTGACAAATGTATTTTAAGTAATGTAAACTGTGGCAGCACTTAATGTCAAAATGTTTAAAAACAGGTTAATAGTCTTTTAGATGTGACATTTAGGAAGAATTAATAATAATATTGGAGTTAATTATTTTTAGACATCACATAAAGTGGCTGGATCAAGCAAGAAAAACCTCCTTAGAAGATAAGAAGGTAAGTTTTCTTTCGCTTTTGAATGAGCTTTTTCCTTTGTTCTCCAGTTTTACCCTTTGTTATCCATTATTGCTGCCTTCATGAATATGAGGAGCAGTGAAATCTATCAGTAATATCAGAACAGAGGCAGTGCACAGGGGTGTGGGCACAATGCAGCTCTCACCACATCCATCACTGTTTGTCTTCGGTGTTGTGATTGAACAAAAGTTATTCTGTCTCTCCCCAGTATGCTAAAAATGTTAATATTATTTTACCTTGTAGCTGACTGATCAGTGTCCCTATATCTATTTATACCTAGTTTAATAATGTAAGAATTCTGTACAATTAAATTGCAATAGTATTTTGCACTATGTGGAAAATCCTTATGAATTTTCTGTAGTATTTATAACATTAGTCATGAGTTGATTTGATACTTGGAGAAATGTAGTGTATGATGCTCAACAGTGGTAGAAGCCACATCTGCATCTGTTAAAATATAATCTGTATTATTATAAAAGCATTTTGTTTCAGGAGGCTGATGTACAAAAATACAAGTAGTCTACCTGCAGTAGACAACATAAATTAACATCTTGTGACCCACAGCCCTTGTAGAAGGTGAGATTTGGCAGTGAAATATTTAATAGATTGCAGCAGCAGTGGGTCAGAATATTCAGACAGAACACAATCAGGCAATTAATCTTGTTAATCTAATTTTTTTCTTATTGCTTAGCTCCCTGTGGACACTGGTAAGCCAGCAGCTTCTATTGCTGCCTATCCTTGGCAATGAGAGCACCATCCATTTGGAATAAAGTCTGTTGCAGTTCTTTCTTCATTTTAGTCTCCTTACCTTATCTTAGACATCATTGCCATGTGTCTTCACTGGGTGGATCAATGGAGTGTATCCTTGGGTGCTGTTGTTTGGTTTATGTTCCCTCAGAGTGCTCATGCAGACAGTCACACCTGTGGGCTGGAGTTTTAACCCTGTTGCACATCCTTTTCAACTCACTGCAAGGTTACCTGTCTGACCAAATTCACGTTGACCTGGCAGATGACAATATCTGTCAAAAACTCAATTACAGAACTAGATTTGGGGAAAAATAATAGGATGCTAGTGCAAATTTCCAGAAAAGGACAAAACATCCAGGAGTTTTCAGCAGATTATAGCATTGAGGAAAAAAAAAGAAAAGCTCCCAAACTTGATATGTATAAGCTTATTTATTTAAGTCTATATTTCACTAAGTTCTAGGAAGTAAAAATAACTTTGGCATATTAGATTGAAGGACAGCATTCCTGTAAGTCTTCTGTAGAGCAGAAGCTTGCTCGTGTTTGCTGCTTTGGGTTGGGCAAGAAGCACAAGTGGCTGCAGCCTCCCACTTCTCTACTGAGGGGATCATCCCCTCCCCAGCAGACAAAGTCCTAAGGGAAGTGGTAAAACTACAACATGTGGGAAAGAGATGTCCTGGGACCTCACAGAAAGGAAATTTTTATTCTCTCTGCTGAGGTGCTCAGTGGTGAGCAGGTAGGGAAAGTTTTGAGAGTAAACTCGAGGTAGTCTATAGGGTAGAGAATGAACATACTTGGGTATAAATGAGGTGATCAGATGTGGAGAGGTTGGGAAAATTATGGGAGTAAAATCTGGGGCAGTCTGTTGCAGAGAGAATGAACATTTTGAGCTAAACTGAGGCAATCAGTGGTGGACAGGTATGGAAAATTTTGGGTATTAAACTTAGTCTTCTGAGTAGAGAATGACTATTTTGTGGTAAAAATGAGATACTCGGTGAACAGGTAGGGAAAGTTTTGAGATTGAACCTGAGGTGGTCTGTGGGTTGGAGAATGAGCATATACAGGTGTAAATGAGCTGCTTGCATGTAGATAGGTAAGGAAAATTTGGGGAGTAAAATCTGGGGCAATCTGTAGCAGAGAGAATAAAATTTGGATGGAATGATGGATTGGAGGAGGAAATTGGAGGCATCCTGTCCTGGTTGATGTCAGCCAGGGTGCCCACCCTGCCCGTGGACAACCCGCCTGCCTCGCATGGGTCATCTGTTAAATACATGACATTCCCTGTGGAGTCGGCATTGGAGGAGGGAATGCACTGCTGGAGATGGGCCAAGGTCTGCTTCCAACTGTTTATGCATCTTCTCAGCTTTCATTGTTTCTCTGGTGATTGCTTCCGTATATACAAAATCTGACAAATAATTGCAGTTTGAAGGGCGTGCTTAATGGAGGGCCATAAAAGTGATTCACAGACAACTGTAAACTGAACTATTACACTAAAGGATAAAAAGCTTCCTTAATGAGCTGTACAAGACAGTTATCAATGTATTTATGAAAACATTTCCAAGTACATGCAACCTGGGGAATTCAAAGATAAATATTTAAAGATTGGCTGACAGTTTTCGCATGTAGCAAAACTCCAGTTTCTCTATTAGGCAGTAAATTTATAAAAAGTATAAATTTACATGATTTGTAACAAAAAAAAGAATCAAAACTTGCATTAAACCCAGATGTTTTTCACTGTAATTGTGTTTTTCTATTCAGATGAAGAGGTGAAGCATGAAGAAAATAGATAGATGAGATTCAGAATATTAATAAGGTAAACCAACCTTTTTTTTCCTATCCAAATAATTTATTAGAGTCATGTCACAGAACTGTATTTAGGAGGATGAAACCTAACAACAGTTCAGAGTTTGATTAAGTTTCTTTTCATCCTATCATTGCTGTACACAATTAGGTTATTCAAGTGTGATCTTTAAGTGTTCACAATATGATTCATAACCTTGTTCTTCACACCTCAGAGAGAGAAAAATTGGTCTATTGTTATGAATCTGATTAATATATGGATCAATGCATGCCCTTTTAATGTTTATTATACACATGCACTTTTAGTTTGGATAAATGATTATCTCATTGTGTTACTGGCTCTTTGTAGATGTGCTGTGTTATTGTCTGAACAAAACTGTAGGAGCATTTTTAAGCATGCAGGGCTGACACTTGATTTGGCATTGCCTTGTCAGTTGAGATTACTTTTATTCTTGAATGGATTAATAATTGATGAGTGTTAAACAATATGATTTTCCTTAGGATTACAGCTGCTATGTTGTGCAGCTCCTCCTGCCATGAAGAATGAAGGTCTGGCTTATGCTTTTAAGACAGCTGTAAAGCTTTTTTTTTTAGTTGTACAAATTTCTTAGGTTTATTGCATCACAGGGTTATAGACGGGGGCTGGACTAGAGACTATGATTCCTTGCAAAGGTGGAGAAGGTGTGAATTAGAAAACAGGTGACAGGTTGGCCAGTCTATGCAAAACCAGACTTTGGCTCATGGGGAAAGCTACTGGCAGTGCTAAAGATAAGTAGTAGAAGACTTTCAGTCATGGGGGTCTCTATTCTAGCATTAGAAAGGTTGTGGTGAAGCTGAATTTAACCCCAGATGATGATCTCACCACATTTTCACGTATAAAAACATTGAGTAGATAATTTGGTTAGAAACGTTAATTAACTTCACAGATGTCAACGAAGCATTGAGTAACCTCCACTAGGACTTGTGATTCTGTAGAAGTGTAGTACATGTCTTTGATTTTTAAGCTTTTCTAACTTTCTCTGGGGTACCAGGATTTGGGTTTTCTTTTTTTCCTTGACATTATTTGATTGCTTTAGACTTTACCTTTTTGACTGATCCTTCTATTCCACTTGCTCTAGTAGGATGCAGTTGTTCTAGTCCATGAGGATCACTGGACTTGGAATGAAAGGTGATTTGTGTATTAAGGAAAATTAATTAATTGGTTCATTTTTATATGGAAATGTGAGGGAAGGAGAGTAGAATCAGAAATTCTAACCAATGTGATAGTTGTGGAAGCACAGGAACAATTTTGTCCTTATGAACGCTCAAGTAGATTTTCAATCTGGCTCTTTACATCATGTGACTGACTCTTTGCATGGAGCAGCCTGTATTAGTGATGTCTTTAACCTCTCTTGCACCAAATTGTCAGTGATTGAGAGACAGAAATCCATTGACCATAGGCAGAGTTTTCAAACTTAATAATGATTTGTAAATCCAGTATTTTTACAGCAACAGTCACATCATCTCCATTGCAAGCAGATTGTTTTGCATTTCAGAGTCCAATTAAGGCTTCATTTCAGTGGATAAATCCTTGTGGCTATTGTGAAAGCATTTGTGCACTTTGGTTTCTTGGTACATATGCACAATTAAAAACATGGAGATTTTTATTTCAATCCAGTTTATGGATCCTGCACTTTGCAGCTTTTCCTCATGCCCCCATTTTGAAGACACATCTGCACTAGAAAAACTCCTGCTCCATCTCTTTCCTTGGCTGAGATGCCTTTTGACATCAGGTGATGGAGGTGCCCTGGTTTCCATGGGAAGAGCTGAGGCCCTGTGTGTGAGAGTAGCTCACAGGAACAAGTCCACAGGTTAGAAGGGAAGAAGTCCTGAATGATTCTCTGAGGTTGTCAAATTGTGTTACATCCCTGGTGTTCACTGCTTTGCCTGTTGCCTTTGGCAGGTTGTTATTGTCAGTGTGTGAAGGATCCTGTGCTTCAGATACCTGGAAAACATTAGACCTTTTTCTGTGTTGTTTTCAGAAAATATAGTGAGTAGCATAATTTTGTGCATTTTTAAGCAGCCCCAGGTGCATTTTGACTCAAAAATTGCCCTGTCAAGAGGAATTTATGTTACCCTGCAGGTACTCCAAGTGTCCTAGACAACTGTATTTGCCCCACCAAGGTAATCCTTGCTTCCTTCCTGCAGGCTGGAGCAATGCAATGCTCTCCTGGGCAGAGGGAGCCCTGTTAGAGCCGAGGTTACACGATGCTGATACTCCAGTTTCTCAAAGCTGTACAGAGCGTTCCTTTCCCTGAGCAGCCCTCAGACAGGTCTGCCTTAGCTGAGGATACAAAACCATTGAGATCCACTCAGATTTCTGTGGAGCCTAAATTACCTCGGGCAGCTGTTCTGTTAGATGGGAGCGCACACAGGCCGTGCCAGATTTCATCTTCCCCCTGGAAGAGTAGTTACCTTGGCAACTATCGGATTGCACGAGATTTTCTTTGCTAGTAACTAACACAGGAGCTAAATCTGACATGTGGTCTGTAATACTCAATGCATTGCCTGAGATGGAAGCACGTGGCTGCAGGAGCAGTTACTCTATTTGCAGTGTGATGGGATGAGTTCACGCCAACAGCAGCGCCGTACTCAGAGTTTAAATTCATTAGTGTGTTACCTAAAACTGAGGTCTGCAGGGTATTAAATGCATAATCAGCATTTTTCCTGGAGCAGTTCAATGAGAGTGAACATAAGTAAACCCTTCTTGCCTACACCCCCTCACATCTTTAGTCAAAGATGCCTTATTAAACTTTATTAGTGGAATAGTTCCTGGAGAACCCTCTTAAAATTGGATGGTGGGAGTTGGATTAGCTCAAGCTGATCACTTTTTTTAAGACCTCACATAAATAGAAGAGCGTGTGTGCGTTGTGTGAGCTCTCAAAACACTCTCAATAGTGTGCAGTAATACCCAGCACTTTTTTTTCCCCTCCTCCTCCTCTCTGGTCTGGGACAGCTGTAATTCCCGGGAGCACAAGTGGTGGTTTGAGGTAAGGAAGGACTTGATTAGTGCTGACAGATGGCACAACCACAGCTATTTGGACCTGACCTACTCTGCAAGCTCTGTTGAATGTACTCTCTCCTTTCAACTGCCTCTCATTCTCCATGGCATAACAAAGGCCCCTTATTGAAGATCTCAAGATTCATAATTCTTCTGCTGTTTTTGTGGTGATTTTACAAAACATCAGTAGGGCTTGTTAACAAAGTGAGACCCTGGGTAGGAGAATCATTAAAAAGATCAATTCTGCAATTAATCTAAGGAGCTTTTTTTCTGATGTAGTGGGGTTTTTTTTTAAGACCACAAACAACAAAGAATGAATATTTACCAGTATCAGTGTTGCTAAGCTATTCCTGAAGTGCAAGGGTTTGGGTGCAGGTGTTCCCATGAGTTCCAGGTGTTCTGTGGACTTAGTGCTATTAATGATTGTAGCTACCTGATACAGACTTAGAGAGTCATAGACATAAAAAGCTTTTTCTTTCTTTATATCTTTAATCCTTTTAATATTCTAATTACCTTATTAGTCTTCTTAGCACATGAATTAATGTCATCCTAATTGTTCTGCATGGATTTCTACCACCTTTGACATTTGTTATCAATATTGGTAGTTCCATTGTTTTCAGCTGCTCCTGGAGCAGATGGAGTGCTCACCTAGAAAAGGCTGCAGAGAGAAGTCAGTGTCTATCAGAGACAAATTCAGGCTTAGGTTTACCCCAGTAAGCTCAGGAGAGCTAGGCAGGGATTGAGTTTTACCAAGAAAATTGGGAGATTGAGGCAAAAATCAGAAATGTTCCTAGTAGAAAAAACTATATACCTTCCATGGACATTTAGAACTAGGAGTGATATTCTTGACTGGCATTCTTTGACAAAGATCCCAGGAGTGGGATTGCCTGTGTAAGGAATGCTGATGAGAATAGGACAAGGGATGCTGATGTTGGGTGGGTTTTAGTTGCTTTTTATTTTTAAATAGAAGTTTGAAAAAGTTCCCCGAAGAAAAAGAAGACTCAACAGGTATTTATTTTGCTTCATAGTTAATTTTTTTAATATGTTTGTCTTGGAGGGGAGTCTAATACAGCAAAAGAAAAAGCAAGTGATTTTGCATTTTTCATTTAATGATCACATCTTTTCACATGCTTCTAAAGCATTGGTGGCTTTGTTCTCCTTAAGAATCGTGTCTAGAAGCAAAGCAATGTGTCACCTGCTGATGTGGCAGTTTTATATTGTGGGTCTTGTCCTGGCACAAGCTGCTCTACCCCAGCTTGGTTAAACCCTGACAGAGAAAGAATTCTCGTGCTGCTGCCTGCATGGGAGGTAGAGGCTGTTGAGCTGAGTGGATGTTTGTGAAGCTGTGGCATCATTGCCAAGCTAATATGCTGATCTTCATCATAAAACACTGATGATAAGGTCAAAAAGGACCTTTTGCATTGCTGCATGTGCTTTTATAGTCTGGAGTTTTAAGGAAACTCTGAGACAAGTCTATAGGCAAATGAAGGGCAGTGAGGGAAGGGGTTTTTGTTATATAAATGCATTTGTTCTTAGACAGGGGAAACATGTCAGGGTGCTTTTCAGAGCATCCCTGGATGTGGATGCTCAAATGTGGCACAGGATCAGGACTCTTGCTTCCTGCTGTAGTGAGGAGCCTGCAAACTTCAAAAGCAGATTTCTGGCTGTGCTGTGTGTGCTCACAAGGCCTGTCAGTCCATCACTCCCATTTGATTTGGGATGATGAAAGCAGAAGCAAAATCAAACTCAGTGAAGTGAATTTGTTTTGATGGGATTATAACTCCCAGTGCTTGGGGAAGGAGTGATGATGCCTGTGGCCAGCGTGGTGCACCACTGTCAGATGTCATGTGTCAGGCACAGGCACCTCAGCACTGGCTGTAAATATGGGCAAGAGCTTTACAACTGGGGCCTGACTTTCAGCTTTGAAGCTGTTCAGTTCTGGGGCTTTTGGTTGGGTCCAACACAGAGTTGATGTTGTACATCACTGCTTTCCCAAAGGTTAGGTTATCTGCAACTCCAGGATTTTTAACACTGTGGGTTTCTTTCACAGGTTCAGTTCAGTCTTTGGGTAAGCAAGTTGTTTCCTATGTGTACTTCTAAGTTCTGTGGAGTTTGAGACTCTCCAGCTTCAAACCACAAAACAACTCTTGAGAAGAGAAACAATCACATTTTCCCATTTTCTAATACTATTAACATTATTTATTATTCATTATAATTTTTATTATTTATTATATATTATTATTATTTATTATTATTATTATTAAGATGACTACAAGTCCTCAGTAAGTTGTTCTGTTTTGCCCAGCTCTGTGAACAACTGCATGAAGTTGCTAGCATGAACACATTAAAATGACATACAATTCACCTTTTTTAAACATAATACTTTATTCCTAGTAAAGTACAGACTGCATCCCAGAAACCTCATTCAGTTTTCCAGCTGTTGGTAGAAGGACCTTCGTGCCACAAATTTTCTTTTCCAGCTATATCAGTTTTATTAGGGATATTCCCTCCTCTGAACACTTCTGTTATTCCTGAAATGCCAAGCTGTAAGGGCTCCTGCTCCATCACATTATATACAGGCATTTGGATCTGTGTTTGTTCTGTCATACTGGAGAGAGGAATATCCTTTGCTGTGGGTCTGTGAATGTGCTGTTGGGGACAACATACATTCAGTTATACAGAGCATCTTTCACAATTCCTACAAAGAGAACAACAAAACTGGCAAACAGAAACGCAGTCAGAAAATAGCACAAAGCATTTGTTCAGCAGAGTGGGATTTTAGTCCTGTGCACTGAAGAGCAATGGCAAACAACGTGCTTGCTGCTGTATTAATGGGGGTTATTTCACTGCAGCTCTTGCATCACATTCTCCAGTTTGTCATGCCTTTGCTGGACTAATCCCTCCTGTTAGACTTTGCTCACATCTTCCCTATGCTCTGTCCTTTCTGATAAATTTGCCAGGAAATGAAACAGGGTAGAAATGCTGGGGTGGTACTTACAAGGCAATACAGGCTCCTTTGGTGAGGAGGAACAACACTGTGACTCTTGTGTCTTATCTGATGTCTAGCTTTTGGAATCCTACCAACCACCTTGTGAAAAGTGTGGAAATTTTGAAATTCTTGCATGGAATCAGTTAAGTAATTTTCTATTTTTTTTAGTCTAAATTTCTATGTTATATATGTTTCCATGATCTTTATTTTTAACAAATTGTTCATACTTAAGCAGCATTTGAGAGCTAACAAATGAGTGTGAACCCTACTATGTAGACACAATTTTTCTTCCTTCAATTTAACTTCATTTTCCCTGTTACAGTATTTAAAACTAGTAACTCCACTCTCGTTGCCTTTACATGGACAGTGTTGAAAATGTATGAGAGTGTGGTTTTCTCTGCAAAGCTAAATGAAGTTAAGTCATTTTAACTTAGATCATTAAATGGTCTAAGATTGGTATTGGTGTTGGGAGGCTGAGCAAAGTTTCTTAACTATGTTGCCCTCTCGTGTATGTTTTGTTTTCTTGACTAAAATGAGTATAAAATAAACCTCTCCTAGAGGCAGATTTCCAGCAGCCTCATACACTGTTGATGCTGCAATGCCTGGCTGCTTTAATTACTCACACAAACAGAAATCTGGCAAGTGAAACTGCATTTGCCAGATTATCTGATATTCAAAGGGAGGATGATTAAAGCAAAATAGTTGCGGAAATGTAGATCAGGAAAACTTTTCTTTCTCCCAGAGCAATGATTTTTTTCTTTGCATTAGATTATAAAACAGCTGGTTTTTGAACTAGCTCGTGTTCTAAATAATGACTCAGCTACCAGTAACATATTTTTGTTTTAAAAAGCTGCAATTATTTACTCATTATTTATATTTATTAGTTCTTTTTGTGGCTTTCTTAACCTACTCTCTATTGTAGGTGTAGTTCAATTTTGTGGAAATCAAAAAGATTTCTCTGTCAAAAATACATTAAAACCTCTAACAGACAACTGGGCTAATTTTGACTTTAGCACAAGCATAATTCCTGAGCAGGCACTTAATAAATTCAAAAATACCTGAGCATTCAGGCTTAATATTTGGTTTTTGAAGTATACTTCTGACAGGTGTTTGAATGCTTAAGTGGAAAGTGAACAAACGACTTTAATGATAGTGGCTGGGCAATTCAGGTCATTAATGTTTCTGTCTTTTCACTTTACCATAGTTATAACTGGCAATGATTTCCTATTTTGCACTTTTGCTTTAATAATGACTTTTAAAGCAGCAAGTGTCTGTTCCATAGGGACCTTTCCCCTCTGTTTATACTTGCCCTTTAAATGTATGAAGTGGTCTAATGTAAATGGCAGCTTTTGGACTTTGCCCCAGATATACAACAGTATAAGCTATTTTACTTTTGTTCTTACCATCACCACATTTATTAAGCTCCTTATTTTCTCCACACTAGATTCCTTGTATTTCACTTTTTGGTAGCAGTATTTCTGTGTGTCTGTGGAAGAACACTGATTATTTTATCTAAATCATAATTTCTTTGTCTGAGAAGGAAAAAATTTTAAAGATCTCATTTTAATCACTTGTAGCCAAAGTTCTATAAATGACTTTGAAAAACGGCATGTTGAGGAGTTACAGTAATTAACTGAGACGCCAATCCTGTAAAATTATTCTGTGGGTACATTGCTTTATGGAAATACCATTTGCATCAATGAAACTTTCCTAGTTTTGTGAATTTAAGCTCACACGGGCTTTTGGAGAATCTGGATCAACATTTTTAGGTACTGCACTTAGATGTTAATTAATTCATTAGACACATTAATGTTATTGGAGGGGATTTTATATCCATGTTCTCAATCCTGCACTGGGCGTGCTTTATGGATGTACACACGTGCTCCTCCCTGCGGCCCCGCAGGAATTTTGGATGCTCAGATGTGATGCCAGTCAGGGTGTGCACGCAGCGCATCCCTGTCTGGAGGCCGGAGTTCAGCAAACATCCCACACGGTGGGGAGGTATCTGATGAATGTCTGAGCGCTCCTCCAGGATGCGGCTCTCGGCTCCGCTGAGATAAGATCAGTGACTTGAAAGTCGGCTGAGTCTGCAAAAAGATTGATCGTGCCCTCGTAGGGGAAGCAGCTCCTGAATCGCGGCAGCCGCGGGGCTGGAGCTGCTGACTAATCCATGACACGGCTGCTGCCAGGGCTCTGCTCATTCACACGGGTCGGGGATGGCTCAGAACGGCACATGTTCCACATTAGTGCCCAGAGGCGATCGCTGTTTACATGATGACAACGTCAATTATCACCTACAACACTCCTGTAAGGAGTAAAACGGCGCTGACAAAGATGCAATTATTTGGCCATTTGCTTCCTTAGTCCTCTGATAGTGGCAGTGTCCAACTGATTCTCTAGTGATGCTTTGAGGGTTATGATGTCTTGCAACTACAATGTGTTGAAAGCTACAGCTTCTCCCACTGCCTGTGGATGCGTTGGCACGGGGAAATGTGCTGGTTAAAGAAAAACTCCCACCACTCTGACCTTTCACATCAAACAACCTTGTGATTTCTGCTGGGTGAGCTAAACAGATCAGAGCAATGCAGTAGCCAGATTGGGGCCTGAGGGAAGAGGCGAGGGGAGGAAGTTTTAGCACCTGTCATTAGCTCACTCTCACTGTGCTATATTGAAATATTAGATAAGTCATTAAACAGACTGGGACTGCCAGTTTCACCACTGCTGCAGAGTTTGTGGGTGATGGCTGCTCTGTGGCTCTGGGCCAGCCATGGTCCTGTGACCTGATGGAACAGGGAGGAGTGTGTGTGACTCGGTGTGGTGTCAGCTGGGACACACACAGGGGCTGTTTGCTTTCCAGGGAACAGTGGACACCAGAGTTGACAACTCAGACTTCAATCCCTGGATCTCCAGGACAGCTTTAGTGTCAAGAGCTGGGGAGAAAAGTGTAAAATGGGTTTATATGCTGCTGTCACTGGGTCTTCTGGCTATGGCTCTGTTTCATGGACAAATGCTTGTTCCTTTGAAGCTGACCTTTACCTCAGCCCTGCTCCTCAGAGGGGTCCCTCTGAATTTCCACAACCGTTGCTAATTGGTGCCACTCTGGCACCGCCAGGCTGTTCCTCCAGGCTGCGCTCAGGGCTCTGCCTGATGCTACTTGTGCTGCCCAGGCAGATGTTCTCTCCAGGAGAATGGAAATCTGGCACAGCTTTATGACTGAATTTGTTTTATGGAGACAAAAAGAAAGAAGGGAAAAAAAAAGCTGACAGCTTTATTTCTTGATTAGTTTCCTATTTAGAGCAGATACTAATGATGTATTTAATGGAAAATCTGGAGCAGGACTGAGTTCATTGATTAGTTGTTTCCCTACCACTGGTGAAGATTTTTTTTCCCAAGTGCATCCCATCTTGCCTCTAGGGAGAGCTAGTATAACTTTTTCTGTGATTTTCCATTTGGAAAACCGCTGTTGTTGAAGCATAACCTTTCTTCATGAGTCTCTCCCTTTCAGTAGTAGACTGTCAATTTAAGAAAAACTGAAAGAATCTGATGATGAAGCTGAAACATTTTGTTTGATCATTTTCAGAGTAGCAGATTTGGGGAATTTATTCCAAGATAAATTTATTGCCTACGCTTATATTGTTACATGGTCAAAGAGAATGGAAATCAGAATGAATTCCCCTGAAGAGTTTTTTAATGTTCATAGGAAATGCTTTTATTTTCTTGAATTGTAGCAAATCTTCGAGATGTAAAAGTTGCAGAGTTTCCTGGAAAATTGCAGCATTTTCTTACAACTGTTACTGGTAATGGGGATGAATGTTACCAAGATGCTTCCATTTTTGACCTCTTGGTTTCCCTTTCCAGAGTGAAGGCAGGTATAAAGCAAATACAGGGGATTAATGGGCTAATCTTAACCAGGAATTTTGTTCTGGACTGAGCAGAATAAGCTGTCTGTCAATAGGCCATGATCAGCCAAACTGAGCTGCTTGTTGGAAAAGTGAACATTTACACAGTGCTCTCCAGGACATAATTCACTGAACTCCATATATATGAAATTCTGCTTCACCAAAAAAACTCCCAGTGTCAGTCACAAGAATTGACTTACACAACAAAATGTTGTTTGTTGATAGTGCATTTATAAGTTGCAAAGGAAGGTTTTATCCTTCTCAGTGACTAGGGCTGAAAACCTAATTACAACATGTTCTACCATCAAGTGAGGCATTCCTGCAGCTCCTGCTCCCTTTGAACACACATAATTGGTTGCAGAAGCAATCACAGTTCTTGTAATAGAAAATAGCAACGTGCTCTGAGAGCCTTGGTGAAAGAAATCTGAGAGAGCCCTCTGCAGCAAACCCCCTCACTGACCTCAGGGGGATTTCTGGTGCTGAGATAACACAGAACCCACTTTCAGTCATTGTAGTGGAAGAATCTGACAATATTATTTTTGTTTCAAAGCCAAAATGGACACTGAGATCTCCAATTTACTCCTGGCCATCAGCACACACAATGGGATCGTGTTCTCTTTCATCTTGGAATTATCCAGAACTCACTCATTTTGTTGTCTAATGAATTGACCCTGACAATGAATCTACAGTAAAGTGGCAAAACTTGATCTATAAGGAAGTGTTCAAGAATGGTTATTTCTAGCATAAGGGGATACAACCCTTAGGTTGATAACTATGGGATATTTGTTGTGTTAGTGCCATAGGAGGAGCCCCAGTAGAGAATACAGGGTTATTCTTTTAAGAGGAAGCAGTTCAACTATTTCATTCATAATTTTAAGTGGGTCAGCCAGAGCACAGATGTTTGATGGAGCAGAAATGGCTTGTTAATTAAATTGCACAGGAGCACTTTCTCTACCCTTGTTCTTCAAATCACTGCCAAATTGTAATGAGAGGGATGGACTCTTTAGATACTGGCATTGGGGTGATGGGTTGCAGATCTGCCACGAAAGAGGGGGAGATTATGACAACTGTGTGTGTAATTCTTGAGCTAATAGAAAGTTCCCTGCTTAACATCAACCCTATATGGTTTAGTGCAGTTTTCTCTGTGAAGTTCAGGCCATGTCATGGGAAAATCTTTGGTTTCATTGGGCAGCAAAGCTTCTGGGTTTGTTCCCAGGAGGGAGGACTGGGGAAAATGGAGTTTTATTCACTTGGTAGCCTAATAAAGATTTCTATTTACATTCCCTGCAGCAGCCTGCATTCTCTGTGCTGTGAGAGATGCTGCAGAAGCCAGGTTGCAGGTGTAGTTTTCATTCTTAAATGTTTTCTCTTGTAAATGTTAGAACTTCCTGAAAGGGGGTGTTAGACTGAATATCCAGAAAACTTTACAGAAGAAAAACATGCTCTTGTGCCTGTTCCAGATTTACTGTTCATAAATTGGGTGAGTTTATTTGAACAATTGGCCTAAACTATTTGACCCACCTGGCCAGAATGAACTAGTAATGGAAAAACGAAGTCTTCCTGTTTCTTGCAAAATTCAGGTTAGTTTAGAATGAACACTGTGGACTTACTGTGTGTGCACAAATGTTTGCATTAGTCAATAGACTTACACTTCTTCCTTAATTGCATCTGCAAGGCAACTCTGCAGGTCCCACAGAGTACCATATCTCTGTGACTTATTAAGGTCTAGCTTCAAGAAAGAAATATGAGAAATGTTTTAAGGTTACAATTTTATATGTTAGCTTTTACACCAACTCTTTAGACATAAGGGGCTCAATCAGGTTCTCTCCTGTGTGTAGAGAGAAAATTAATTTAAACTGTACAAAGATGATAATGAGCTGTGCTCCATGGTTATGGCACATGACTACAAATATGTATTTTGCTTAGAATTTTTCAGTTAAGATAGGAAATTTCCTTAGTGTTTTATTTATAAATGAGATCATGCTTACAGACTAGGATACACGTAGTGCAGTTGAATTAATTTATCAGACCTCAAGAAAAGTTGAACCAAGGGAACAGGTGCAATCTATTATTTTTCATTTAAAAGTTCTTTGTGACTTTGACTTAGCAGACAAAAATCACTGGAGTTGGATTTCAGCAATCCAGGTTGAGTAAGAGTTAACAAAAAGAACCTGTGTAGGGGGTGTATGTGCTGTGTCCTTAGTCCTTTGGGGCTCAGAGATGTTGTTCTAAATATACCCAAGGGGGAAAGAACGTGGTCCCTTTACAGAGGTTGTGTGATCTGTACCTCCAGTGCAAGAATCCCAGATTCTCACACTGTGCCCCTCACGGGGCAGGGTTTCAGAGCAGGCTCTTTTTCCCCTTGCTGCCCTTAGCACTCGTTTTGCCATTCTGAACACTGTGAGCTCTTCATCCTGCAAACATGAAAAACCTTCTGAGGAGTTGGCTTTCAAAGCCTCTGGATAAAGTCAGAAATTAATTTCCTGTATTGTTTTGTAGGATTTTTTTTCCATATCTTAACTTGGATTTTAAAAATAATATGTCTATTCTGTTACTTTGAAGTGTTACTAGTCTGTTATTTAATGGTTCTGTTATGTGTGGAATTGGCAGTGCTGGGTTAATCGTTTGACTAGATGATGTTAGGGATATTTTCCAACCTAAATCATTCTATTTAAACAGGTGTATGTGACCTGTGTAATTTAATTTGTGTCCCTAGTCTCAGTGGGGATGTGTGAGCCTGAAATACCACTAGTTCCATTGAATATGTGTGGGTTTAGAGGACTAAGAATGGAAACAGCGTGTTAGTGTGTGCTATCTCAGATACTTTAATGTCTGGGATGTGTTTTGTTATCATCTAGAAATCACTCTTCCAATCCCACCTCAAGGAGCCAAAAACATAGTTCGTAATTACCATGTCATGTGCTGTAGAAATACAGGACAACCCTTAATCCAGGGAGGAGTGAAGTGAATATTTTCTTCTTTTTTTTTTTTTTTTTTCCCCCACAGAAACAGCAGCTATACCTTCTTCATTCAAATTTTTTATTTCAGGAGGAAAATGTACTAGAAGTTAAACTAGTGTGAAGCTCAAAGGAAATATTCTGGATGTGTGAAAAATATTACGTAGTTTCATTGGTGCCAGGCAAGATCTTGGAGATACCTTTCAAAGGATATTCAGTTCCCTGAAAGGAATTGGGGCAGAGACATTCTGACATTAATAAGTGAGAGGGAGTAAATAATAGGTATTATTTGCACAGGGGAAAATGATTTGAGTGTAACATAATAAGATAATAAGGAGAAATTAAATGGTAAAAAGATTTTGGCTTAACAGCAAAAACTACATGCTGAAAATTTGCCTATTAATTTAATGTCACTGCAAGTTCCCTGTGAAACTTTTAGTCTCAGGGGGTCATTTGTCAAATCTTCTGTTAATGTTTCATTAGAAGTAATTTAAACTTGATGAGAATGTAAGTAAAATTTGCAAGTGCACATTATCTCCCCCCAGCTTCAGACTGTCTTGACCCTCCTGGCTAACTTTGGCTGCTGCTCATCAAATATTGAGCAGCTGTTAGTGTAATTGCATTCCCTCCACATCCCCATAAAAGATAATCAAGTCTGGGCTGGCCAGGCAAGCCAAGCAAACAACAGGAGCTAAAGGAGAAAAAAACCCCCAATAAACAAAAAAAACAAGAAAGAAAAAAAAGGAAGAAAAAGACCATTGCCAACATATTGCATCCTGAGCTGGGATTCATGAAGGAAGTGTCACTTTTCCTTGGCAGTTGTCTCAGCCCTCATCTGTGCTGTTCAGAAGGCCACGAGGAGGGTGGAAGTTCAGTACCAGCTTTGGGGTTTTTGATGCTGCTACTCCTAGAGTTTATCAAAGAGAAAATATGAATTAGAGCATTTAGAAAAACAAGGATGAACCCAGTTCTTAAAAATATTTGTGAATATTCAATTGGAGAGAGGTTCAGAATGAGAGAGACAAGTAATGGAGTGGAGAAGACCTGCAAGTGTGTTTGGAGGGCACACAGGAGTGCAGGACTGCTCCTGTCCTGCTCTTTGTGTTATATTCTATGTTAATGGGCATTTAAGAGGTAAAAGTTGTTTCTTAACACTGTTTGTAAATACTTGGGCTGATATTTTCCAAGACTTAATTGAAGTTATACCTACAATTTTAAAGAACACTGTGTGCCATTTTAATGAAGATATTTAGTTTTCTCATCAGGTAAGTGAATTGTAGGCTCTTTCAAGAAGGAAAAACCCTGTCAAAGGTCACAAGTGCTCTTTGATACCATTGCACATAAATTGCAGTTTGTATAGATTTGTCCCATTAGAGACAAGCATTACTGGCACACTTGGAAACCACTGTACATGACTTTGGTGGTAATGCATGAGCTTAAATGTAATTAGCCTGATTAACACCAGCTGAACTTAATTTATTACATGTGTGATTAGAACTGAAATAGAGTGTTGTGCCTGTTTTCTCCAGTGTGACTGGGAGGAGTCCTGCCCAGTGTGGGTTAGCCTGGTGCCTGGCAGAGTCCTCGGGAACACTGTCGTGCCCACTTAGTGTCCGTGAACAGGAAATCCATTGCAGCAGATCCCGGGAAGGAGCTGGCGGTGGTGCTGTGACAATTTCAATTAAAGGTCTGAGAATGGTAATTATGTTTACATACCAGCAGTCTGATTAAATGTAAACTAATTATGTGACAAGCTTAAACTGTGACCTGAATTACTCTTGCTGCATCACAGTTGAATTTCAGCAGAGTTTTTGGCTAATGTACTGTCATTTCACAAGCTTTTTTTTTTGGGGATGTGGGGTATTAGCAGTATTACCAGGATAATCTGACCTTCTTTTCCCTACTTTTTCCACTCAGCTTCAAGCATAACCTGTAGCTATTTTTGAATTTAACTGTTCAAAACCCTTTTTGTAAAGCAAGAGGTGTTCACAGAATCACAGAATTGTTGGGGTTGGAAGGGACCTCTGGAGCTCACCCAGTCCAATCCCCCTGCCAAGGCAGGGTCACCTGGAGCAGGTGACACAGGAACGTGTCCAGGTGGGTTTGGAATGTCTCCAGAGAGGGAGACTCCACACCCTCCGCAGCTGTTCCAGGGCTCTCCCATCCTCAACCTAAAGAAGTTCTTCCTCGTGTTGAGGTGGAACACTTTGTGTTCTGTTTTATGGCCATTGCTCCCTGTCCTGTCTCTGGGCACCACTGAAGAGAGTCTTTATTCATTGTCTGTAGGGATGATAAGATTGGCAGAAACATTCTGCAGAGATTAAATATAACCACATCTCAATTTCTTTTCATAGCTTGTTTCCAATACTGTGAGTGTTTAAACATCAGTTAAAATACCTGTGTGTCTTTTCAAGTGTTTTATTCATTCTTTAGAATCAAACCTGCTGAATTATTTGGTCTCTGCATTTTGCATCAGAATTACTGGGCATTTCTGGACTGCTGGAACAGCATTTATTGCAAGTGGGGGGCAGAGAAAAAAGAAATATGTACTCAGTGTTTTAATACTTAAAAGATAACTGGGTTTTACAAAAACATAGGTAAATATTTCCTTTTAAACTAAACTGACCTTAATACTCTTGAAACAAGTTTACATCAATATTGGGAATGTGGCTTACTGCAGTGATATTTATAGGGCATAATCCGTTAATTATAGCCATTCATGGACTTTAAAGCCATTTGGTAGCAAAGTCATCAATTTCTGGTATTACTGGCAAGCAGTTTGGAGTGTTGCATGGAAGAATGTCTGTTTGTTTTTATGCACTTGCTGGGGTTTTTTGTGAGGGATAATTTAACGCTGTGGGAGATAATTGAGGTTCAAGAATAGCATATGTAGAATTTTGGTCACGCAGTGCATCTTGTGCTTTCTGCTGTGTTAAAGAACTGGCACACACATATATTCTTTTCAGCCTGAGCTTATTTGATGCTCACACCAAGGCCTTGCAAACCTTACGCTTAACCTTGCAAAAACAAAACCTGTTTTATTTTCCCTCCTGTAGTGGTGTCATGTAGCTCATCAGCCCAGGGAGCCTCTCAGAGCATCTCTGCTTGCCATGCTTAGAAAAACTGGGGTGCAGAAGTAGCCCCCTGCTTTCCAGTACGTACTGATGCCTTTGTCAACAGGCATTTCACAGTTTTAGAAATAACAAATCACATCTTTGGAAGATCCTGGAGATCAATGACAATTTTTTTCTTGGATATCTCTTCAATATTCAGGCAAATAAGTACAAGTTGCTCGAATGTTTCAGATGGAGCTCTGGTCTCCTCTCATCTTAATTAAGTTTTCTCCATACATTTTTTCTGATATTATTACATTTTTTTTGTCCTTATATTTCAGACTTCAGCTCTGGAAATGTAACTGTCATGCTGAATTTTAACATCTCCAGGATTAGAAGTAATCTGTACCCCAGAGCTTTAATTTTCTGAAGATTCGATTGATTTGATTAAACAGGTGTTTAACTGGGTACAGTTCACAGGGATTTGGACAAAATTCAACTTTTCCAATTAATAAGGATTTTGCAACCTTTTAAATTTTTTTAAAGTTTATTTTAAACAGTCAAGGAGATGAATTTGAGCAGCAGTAATCACTTCAGCAATTTGCCTTACTCTACACTGAAAAAAAATAGACTAGTTTTTTAAAACTGCTAGACTAGATTTTAATCATCAGGTCTTGGGAAACTTTTCCACTCCACTTAGTATCAGCATGATAAATATGGGCATATCACCCAACAGATTTAGGCCTTGTTGTCAGTCTTTGATGAATCAAAACTTTGTTTCATGTTGCCAGATATTCTGGTCTCCTTTTCACTCATGCTTACCAGGAGATTGCTTTGGTGTGTAATCAGTACTGACATTCTCAGAAATAATCTTTTAAATAATTTATTGCTTTGGTATCCCTCCCTGTATGAAACTTCAACATGACTGCAAAGATTGGAGACTTAGTTGAGGGGGAAAAAATTATTATTTTTTTAGAAAAAATAGCAAAAAAAAAAAAAGGATTAATTCTTGTTGACACTGGAGAGATGAGCAAATCACATCACTAACTTATTACTTTGGCCTTGTTAGTTCAAACCTAGTTTTCCTTCATCCTTTCATTACTTTTGTGTCACTTTCTTCTACTTCACCTCAGTGAAGAGTCAAACTTTTCCCTCTGAGAGCCTGTTTGTAGGGCTTGGGGAACACTCTTGTGCCTGTACCTGTTTTAGCCATGGTGCTGTTGAAGTCACAAGCAAGGAGGTTTATTGTAGCAGTGGTATTTTTATTAGGAATGGGACTAAAAATGTAAAATGACATTGTCTGTTACTGTTCCCTACTTTGGCTCAAGCTCTCTGGTGTGTTCTCATGGCTGATAACTCGATGCTGTGTCGAGGGACACCAGCCCTCCTTGAAGGCTGCCAAGCACTGAAGGTGCTGTGTGCTGCTGCACAGCTCAGTGTCAGTCCAGTTTGAATTCTGAGGAGCAACACATAAGCTGCTCCAGGGAAATGTATATCATATTAATTAGATTAAATGGGTGGTGCTCCCATCTCTGGCCATGATTTGGATGAGGCAGGAGCTGGGCTGCCCACTCTTCTGCCACCACACTGCTGCTTCAGTGGGGATCTTTCTGACCCATTGGAGCAGGAATAAGAATGTCTTCTTAAAGTATAATGTTGCTTTCAGATTTTTCTGAACCATGATGAGGCAAATTTAGCCCACTAACTCGTAACACAAGACTTCAAATTATTTTTCCACTTACGGAGTTTAACTGGGAGACAGCAGCTTGTTCCAAAGTTCCCAGACCCATTAACAGACCTTTTTTTTATCTGACTTCAAGTGAAAACAGTTTTGCTTTAGTTCAACATGTCTGAAATGGTGTGACAGCATATGCAATGCTAAGCTTTGAAAAGTCACAGAGCTGCATGTCATCAACCTAGAAATGACAAATCACATCATGCTGATTAACAGGGCTACCTGGAGGAAGGGTAGTGACGTGACATTGCACTAGATCTGATCAAGAACCTTAAGGGATAATGTCTGTATAGGGCTGAAGACATAATGTCTGTATAGGTCTCTGATGCAGAAAGACATTGGTTTGTTAAACTAAGACCTTGGTTGAGTCAAAGCAGTGCCAGTCTGACCTGTGATATGTTGCAAAGGGCACGTGAGGTTGTTAGACCTGCAAGGAACACTATTAACTGCAATTCTGATAACCACTGCTAAAATGCTACCAGATTGACTACATTAATAAATCATTAAAAAGCTCTGATGAGCTGTTTGTGTGCCACAACAGGACTGATATCCCACATGATTTCCCCACAGAGATGACTCGTCACTACAGAACAGTCTGAGCGAGCCTCTGTGATATCTTTAGTAGCCAATACACAAAGCAAAGATATTTAATGACCTGGTCTAATAACGTGGATGGTATAGATATGTATTTAAATATGTTAATTAGATTATTTTTGGTTGATTTTGCATCATTCTAATGTTTAATTACAGGGAAGCACATTTCCTGAGAAATATGTAATCAAAGCAGCACATTCTAAGGAATTACTGGGAATACTGGCAGGGTTAAAGTAATACATGTCACCTTGAGATCTGGACTGAGAACCTTCCTACAAAGCACTGTGAGATGATTTGAAATGGCCATAAAGAGAAAATAAAAAAGGAGGGGGGAAAGAAAAGAAAAAAAGAAATGTTTAAAAAGAAAAAAGCAAGTGAACAGAATATTTCCTCTCACTGCTCATTTGGTTCTGACAGATGAAGTTCCCTGTGTTATCATCTCCAATTTTTGCATGACTGTCCGGGTAATATATATAGGAAATACCAAATATGGGAGAATTAGTGAGAAGTGGTTGAAGAGGAGTCATCTCAGTGACTAAAGGAGGAAGAATTATGCTGAAGTTGTTCAGCATTTTCAGACAGAGGTGTGTGTATGTTTAATGAACTTGTTGCATGGGTGTTATTTACAGCTACCCCTGTTCGTGTGCCACAAAGAACATGCTACCAAACATTTATATTTATTTGAAATTCTTTCTGCATCCAAGTAAGGGTGCAGATCTAACATTTTTACGAGCTCTCTCTGGACCTGACCAATACAACAGAGAAGACAAGGAATAATTATTGTAGACATACTCCAAACAGTGCACTGAGCACGTTATTATTATGAGATGCCTAAAAATAGCATCCCAGAATTTGCCTGAAGAGCTCTTGTCTGTGCTGAAGAAGAATGGATGTGCCACTTAGAGCCTATTATTTAATGAGAAAAGCAATGTTGACACAAACTAAATTGCTTTAAAGCAAGGTCAGTCATTTTTCATAAAGAGAAAGCCTTGTGTTTCTACCAGTCAACAGTTCTCACCAGTGACCTGATTAGGCTGACATAGATACAGGGATGGAAGAAATTATTCTACTATATTTAAACAGAGAGATTCTTCTGGTTTTCAGCTTAGCTGAGCTGAACAAATATTAGCTTGGAATGATCTGAAACTGAAACATTTCAATAAATCCAATATTTTTTGTGGGTTGAATGAAGAACTACATCCAGCCATGACTAAATTGAAATTTCAACTGCACCCTTAATAAAAGCAAGAGGTTTGACTGGTAAAATTGAAAAAGCTGAAGTCAAGCTCTAATTTGGAAGGCAGTGCAGCTTGAAACTGTTTTTCTTTTATTTATTATGAATAAACCTTTCCTAGGGAAAAATTCTCCAGTCCTATATTTCAAAAACAAGTGCATGTATTTGGTGGGGAAAAGCAGAGTCTACATCATTCATTCAGTTCTCCCCACTTGCAAAATACAGTTCTTGGTGGAGATGAGAGTGAACTCTTTCTGTAAAGGTTTCATTTTGGGACAGAATGTCTCCTCACATAACAAATCACATGCTCCCTCTTTATTGAATCTTTCAGAATTGGTCAAGACCGGAGTCTCGAAGTGGAGAAATAAATTATAAAGTCGAGTGGAGGTGATGGCAAGCACTGCTCCTTCCTCAGCCTTGCTGCTGGTGGGGCTGTTCCTCATCCTTTTCCTCACCCTCACTGCCAGGCACCACTTTCCCCTTTCTTAAGTATAACTTTGGAGAAACAATGCAGAGGGGAAAGTGGTTTGTCACCTGAGCCATGAGAAAGTATTTCTGATGGTCGTGTTAAAGAACAGAAACAGAATCATGAGAAGGAAGTGAAGCAGAGCCTTGCTCTACCTTGTTAGTTGTAATGGGAGAGCCTGTACTAAATCAGAACTGAACAGTGTGACCCAAAAGGCTGTTAATAGAGGCCAGAGGGGAGAGCTATTGCAGGAGAATACCCAGTCTGTTACAGGAATGAGGAGATGGGAGAAGAGGAAGGAAGGATTTGTTCTAAATTAAAGTATATTGTAGGTTGGGCTTCACTGTCTCCCCTAAGGTCCCCCCCAGCCTCCTGGGGCAGTGGACAAGGGGTGCAGAGTGTACAGACTGTGTTTGGAAGTAACAAGAATTGTGCTCAGCTAGAAAAAAAACTGGGTAAATACTTGCTGAGTTTTGTGTTAATAGTCGAGTCCCCCTCACAGCCTACTCAAGTGTCTTTGTGGCATCATTAATTCCCATGAACCTTGGCCTTGTGCTTCTTTCCTTTATTTCCTTTTGTTTTGGCAGACAAGCATTTATGAAGGAAATCTGGCAAAATACAGTGTGATCCAATGCAGACTGACTTGTGCTGTTTCATCAGATTGGAGAGATGATGCCCACTCCAACTTCTGTGTGTGCCAAAGCTGCAGCCCTGAGACATCACTTTATCAGTGTAAAACACTTGCATTTCCAGACTTTTTCGGCAGAAGTGTCAGGCTACTTGGGGATAATGGACAAAGCATTTACAGTAATTGCCTCTTCTTGCTATTCATGGGTGCACAAGAAATCCACCAGCACAGTGCAGCTTTTCAGGAGGATTTGGACCCTGAAATCCTGACACCGTCACCTTGGGGCCACATCACTGAAAGATTTTCCTGAAGCAGCCAGAAATATTTACTGGGGAGCCTGTGGTTTGAAAGTTTGCAGTCTGATGAAGTGAAAGAAACCAGAAAACCAGCCATGGTAAGAAAAATCAGTTCCTGCACCTCTATTGTTTTTGCCTTAAATTGTTTACATGTATTATATTATTTTTCTATTGCTGGGTACATTGAATATCAACTCTTCCATGATTTTTTGGCAAGTCTTTTCATCTCTGGCAAACAATAACCATTTCCTCCATATCTGTAACAATTTTCATTGGAAACTCCTTTGAAGTGAGGAAGTAAGAGAGAATTTCCTATTTTTCATATTTTAATTAATAGCTTGATGAATTATCCTGGAGAAGAAATAGTTGCTGTAATTGGTCTAGAACTAAGGAAAGAGGAGCTCTGATGAAATGTATTGATATTTACTATTGTCTGCCTACAGAAGCAATTTTTTTTCATTCTTTTTCTTTTCTTTGTCTTCAAGTTAATCTGTGATAGTAAATACTAAATGCTCACCAGTTAGAAGGAGTGGGATTTGCCACAGAGCAGAGGCATTGTGGCATTTGTATAGGCTTTTCCATCACTAAGGGATAATGGGTTTAATGATGGTGTGAACAGATTGCTAACTGCTGTGGTGGGCTTTCCGGGCTGGAGGGAGGAGGTTGGAGTCTGGCAGCGTCAGCAAGTACCTGGCAAGAAAGCACGGTTGGTTTCTGTACCAAATGTCATGACATTTTTGTTTTGTCTTCTTTTTTTTTTTCTTGTGGGCTCTCGTTCTGAGCAGCAGTTTTATGGCAAAGTGCTGTTGTATCACACTGAAGCTGTTCATTGTAGGCTGTGTTGTGCTCTGGGGAGACTGAAAGACTCTGCCCACTCAGGGCTTAAACAAGGTGGTGTTAGTGCATTCACACAGTTAAAGATGCACACTCGAGCCTCTCAGATGCTTTATTCTGCGTCTCCCACTGCATATGGTGTATCTGTGTATGGCAATATGGGCATGGTTTATTTTCAAGGAATTTGTGTATCTAGTGCAATTAAAATTGTTAAACATAATTAACAATTCCGTAGCATCATTGTCTGATGCTGCAAAACAAGCAGCTGGTCTCATTTTAGACCACAAGCCTCAATAAGCCTCAGATAAATAACTCCTCGGTTGACCTGTGAAACGGGAAAGTGCACAGACCACCTTGCTCTGCCACTGTCTGAGGTGAAGACAGACTCCAAATCAAGCCCAAGTACTCACATAGCTTGCCAAATGCCCTTCATGTGCTCTCCCTGGCTTGTCAGCACTGCAGGAATCAGGGGGCTTGTGAAGTGCAGGAGGATTTCCTAGTACCAGGGATTACTTACACCAAATTTCCACTGATTTAAAATGTGTGATGGATGAGATTCAGAATTAGAAGCATTTCTCTAAAGTAGTGTGTGGCTACTTAGTTCTACTTTGAAAAAAAAATCTGCAGAAATTGCAGCTGGAAATTGTGTTTGAGGAGTTGGTGCTATCCACGGTGGTGTTAATTCTTCAAAAACTGATATTGGAAGTGGTGAGTTCCATTGTATTTTCCTGTTATTTGAGTTACCAGCGTTTTTACAGGATCTGTTAGACCTTCAAAACTAAAGCTACCTTGGCCAATCAAAGGTTATTAAAGAGCTGTTGCATCCTGCCATACACTGGTGAGTTTCTTTGATCGAGTAAATAGTAAAGTACCACTGAGCAGTTTTTCCACTTTCCTAAGGGAATCTCCTGCAACAATTATGGACAAGGTAAGGAGCCAAGAAGAGGAAAGTACAGGTGAATTCCAAGCCACAAAAGAGCAGAAAATACAGCTCCAGTCCTGAGCATGTAGGCATTTGTTTTTAGCAGGGATATTGGATCCACAGACAGGTCCTGAGCTGCAGGTTCAAAGCTTGATGTTTTCAGGCCCATGTAAGATAGTTGTTAATATTTGTCTTATTGAATGTGGATATATATTGTACATATTGTGCTGCTGGGATGAGGTGGAGCGCAGTGGGACTTCAGATCCGATGTGTCCACCCTCTCTCCCTACAGGAGTGGAACCATCAGATGGTCTCTGTGTCAGAAGTTTTAAAGAGGTCCAAGCACTTCACTAGGGAACAATGAGGCATCATCAGGAGAGCTGGAAGGATGATGGGAATTTAACTGAATGCACTTTCTTTTCTTTTAAATTTATGGTATGTAAGACACTTATTAGAATATGCAATTAACCTTGAGTTTCTAAAATTGTGATGTATTTCTTTCCTTGGAATACAATTCCAAAATGAACTGCTAACATAACTTCAGAAATGTCCTTGAGGTATTTAATATATATTAATTTAACAGGTGATTTTATGTACAGGTGGAGAACCATATAAATACCCATTCTTGGCTATAAATATTAGATTTAATCTTGGTAAGGACACTTAAAATAAAAGTGAAATATAGGTAGGCATCAATTCCCAGGTCACCTAATTAAGTGGCATCCTTGCTTTGTAATTTTTATTGTGCTAAACAAGGAATGTGTGTACTAATTAAGATGACTAATAGTTATGTTCAATCTAATTATAGCACTGCCAGGAGGCACTATAATAATTAAAGGTCTGTCAATGTTTTTACTACAAAATCTTGGTGTTAGTGGTGTGCAGCTGAGCTCTAATGCTGTACTTGCTGCCTTGTGATGTAGTAGCAGATTTCACACTGCATGTACTGCCTTGATTTGAATTACATTGTTTACTTGAAAGGCATCTTTTTCTTAGTTTTTGAGATGGAAGGTTCAAAGTAAAAATCCTGTTTATTGGTTTTGAAGCACACACAAGCAAACTTCAAAAGTTTACATCACCCCTTGTTCCATTTGCATAAGTATCAATATTTGGTTGTTTATTTTAGTGGAATCTCCTGTGTTAGCCAGACTGAACATGAAATGCAACAGGACCAAGATCTGGGTGGAGCTTTGGGTTCAATATTTTTATCTGGTTCAGACTGGCATAAATTGGAGGATTTACTCTTCATTTTATACACACAGAATATGTCTTTACTGGGGCAGAAATGGGACCAAAGACTGTAAAACATACCTGTGGCTCACACAAACCCTGCTCATCCACTGACTGTAGGTGTAAGCACAGGATGGAATGTTTTGAAATGGAATTCATCAACAAATCAGTATTTATTGTGTCATGTCCTATTCTGAATGGACGAGCTCATGGTTAGGATTAACTATTTTCCATTAACTTTTTTGGTGTGGTCTACTGAGGATTCTAAAAACTGACAAAGATGAAATAGATTTGGGAAGAATAGTAAATATGGATCCAGAATAATGTATTTAAAAGCCTTTTCTTTATCAAGACTTTGGTATAACTCATGGGAAGTCTGTTTAAAACTATTATTTCATATGCTGAGAAAATTATTTCAGTTATAGATGCTGTACATCTGGAGAACCGCAGAAATATTATCAAGTCTTTTAGAAATTAATATGAGAGACGAGTTTCTTTTGGTTGGATTGTGTCAATGTTGATATGGTGTAAAGGCAGGACAGGTTGGACAAATCTCACTTTCAGATAATCTAACCCAATGTTCCTTGGTGCACCTGTGGCAGAGCTGTATTCTCTCTCTAGCAAGAATGACATTTTTGACCTGAATTTTCAGGATGATGTACAACTGGGTGACAGCAAGGATGATTGTCAGGTATGCCCTAAAGTGCATTGGTCCTGCCTAGGCTGGAACATTATCTGCTGGGTAACACCCTCCAAAAGAACAGTGTCAACTCATTAGAGCCCTGCCTTGGCAATCAGCAGTTCCCACATGGCAGAGATGAGCCAGGATATTTCACAGGAGGAAGCATCCATGAGATATTTCATGAGCTGCCAGAGCAAGAGAGAGGCAGTGGGGCTGGGGCAGGAGTGTTTTACTGTAGGCTGACATTCTCAGCTCACCACGGTCAGAAGATTAGTGGTAGGGGTTCCTTTTTGTCACTGAAATGCTCACCTGGAGCATTGCCAATGCCAGAACCTGACCCCCTGTGACCAGCATGGTTTATTTTGTGCTTCTGGTCTCGCTGGCTGAGGAACCTTCATTGAGCCTTCAGCTCTCAGAGCGCTCTCTGAAGGGCCGGGCTGCCTCCTACTCCTTCTGCAAGAGCTTCTCCGAGAGGCCCAGGCTCAGCTCTGCCCAAGTCCATACTCTTAACACGACTCAACTCTGGCTGCTGCTCACTCAAGGTGTTTTTTCTTTAAATCATCCTCTATTTTGTAGCTTCCTCCTTCTCCAAATGGAAGGTCCCTCAAAGCAAGCAAAAGCAGCTCATCAGTCTCAGCTGATTCCTTGTCCCAGCTGTGGTGGTAGCTGGTTATTGACTTAGCAAATATTCCCGATGCTCAGTGTTCACTTTGCGTCATCATGCAAACAGAAACTCTTCTTTCACCCTCTCAGAGATCAAAAAAGTTGACAATTGGTGTTTAATGTTAACTTTTTACACTGCTTTCTTGCTAGAACATTTGTTCGGTGTTAGTTGTTTCATTCAAGAGACCATCGAGAGAGTCAGTGAATAGCAATACAATGCAAGATAACCAAAAACCCCTTAAAATGAGCTTGGAAATTCACTAATGGCTTTTGTTCTCTTTATGGAGTGTCTGGTGCTGCACAAAATAAAAACACATAATCTTAGGAAATGGTCAGCTGCCTAAAGCATGAACTGAATTTGGCTTTGTGTTACAGCAAGAGATAGGAGACTTTTTTTACAATACTATCTGAATAAGTAAATGGAATAAAGAATTCCAACTCTTCATTGTCTATAGTTTACTTCTCTGGTACCAGACTGGATGAATCTCCTCATTTTCTCATGTCAGCTGCATACATTTGTTACCTGGTAAACTTGTGGTTTACGGACTCTTTTACTCAAAAGGTTTAAATTCAGCTTGAACTTGGATATACTCAGAGGTTTATTCTGAATGTAGTTTTCCTTAAAACACGCTAGCTCTGCACCAAAACCACAGGAAATGAGTGTCCAAACAGTTGAGGGACTGTGCAAGAGGGCTGGGCACCAGGTCCTCCCATGTTTGGCAGGGTCATGGGCCTGTCCAAACCCTTCAATGAATTTGAGGCTTGTCCCACATTTGAACTATTCCCCAAAAGTTATGTGACTTCAGGCATGATGGCCAAGGGTGATCTGGAAAAACTTCCACCATTTGACAGCATCTCTTTAGCAACTCCATGTCCTGAATTGGGAAGGGATGATCACTTTACCTTTTCACCAGTAAATACATCTCCTGCCCAGAGTCAGGGTGAGCTTTCCATGGGCCTGGTCCCACTCCCATGTGGCTGTGACCAGCAGCCCCTTGGTCTGTGCTGGGGAGGATGCAAAGGTCAGTGCCTGGACACTGAAGCCAATTCAAGCAGAATCAGACTCCTCACTTCAAGAGCTTAATGCTTAATACAGTATTATTTTATTTGTTCCCTAACAGTATTTAGCTTAGAATACGTAGGTGTGGGCATCTCCTACTTTGGTGTTTACTCTTTGCTCTTATTTGACAGACCTCAGCAACATCCCTGAATATGGAGGTGTTTTTAGGCCACACATATTCCAATTTCAATGTGCCTGTGTTAGGCTCAGCTTGGACTGTGCATTGGACTTCAGTGGCTTTTCTGTGGTGTGAAAAGCCTTGCTCTGGTGTGTCTCCAAAGAAAAATTCAGTCATTGGACATCCTGCTTGAATCTTTCAAAGAGATTATTCTGATGGTTTCAAAGGAGAGGCTTAGGAGTTTGAGGTAGGTGTTTTAGCAGCCTGTCTTGGTGACGATCCCTTCACTCCTGAATTTCATTTGACACGTCTCACAATTAAGAATTACACAGTTGTGAGAATGTAGGTCAGCAGTCTCTTTAGTCTAAGTATGATTTGTTTTCGAGAGAAACCTCCCCCCACGAAACAACTTTAAAGGAACTGAGAGAGAACAAAGAGTAGAAAAAATACTTCAAAACAAACTTTTAATGAAGCTTTCTGCTACACACTTTAAGAACGGGTATTGTGTTTCCCGGGGCACTATTAACACAGATGAATTACCTTTATGTGCTGCCACTTTATGCTGAGACTCTCCTGATTGTTGTGACTGCTGAGTGTCACAGCCTACTAAAAGTCTACTGGGAAAATAGGTCCCAAGATGGTGAGTTAGGGACCAAGGATTTGCAGAGTTGGGCTTTTTTAAAGGAGGGGTCTCTGCTGACTTAATAGTCCAGCTTTGATAATAATTCCACTTCAGCTGCCCATCTGCTTCTCAGATGTCCCTGTAAAATCCTCCTGCCCTGGCGCAGCTCTCCCTGGACTCCTCTGAGCTGGGATATGAGCAGAAGGGGTTCCCCTCTGTCTGGTGAGCATGTGGCTGTGGGGGCAGCGTTGGATTCCCCAGGGCAGCTGCTTGTCACACACACACACCTGAATCAGCAGAAACCGCCTGGCTTCTGAGGTGTTGAATTTAAAATTCAGTTTCTTCCTTCTGCTGAGACCAGGATTACCCTGGAGGCACACAGCTGATTATTTTTCCCTTACAGCAGCACAAGCCAACACAGAATGGCCATAATGGAAGACATGAAAATGCTAAACATTAATATTTAGCATGTAGCAACCTGAATTAAGGACCCTTTATGTGAGACAAGACGCAGAACAAAAGCACATTCCTGTGAAATCCACTGTACTGTAGGTGTGAGAAACAAAAGATGAGTGTACCAAATGGGGGGGGGGGGCAGGAGGCAGCAATGAGACAAGGGTTAGTCCAATAACCCACAGCCACAGCACCCCAGCTGCCCAAAATCATGGCAGAAAAAATTTCGTGTCGTTTGAGAGTAACTTCCAATCATTTGCCTCAGCAAAAAGCCACATTTTTGCATCTTATTAATTACTTGGCCATTTCTTTCATTCAAGGGATATCAAGGTACTGAGTGTAGAAATCAATCTGAATGTATATTTTTGTGGTGCCTGGCTTGTTGCTAGAAGAAAGAGTAGAGATAAAGAAGCACTTTTTGAAGGAGAAAATTTAGTGTGAAATTTAATTTCTCTCTTATGTGGGGCTTACAACACCCTCTCCCCCAAATAAACTATGCTTGTTTTAAAACAAGGTAAAAAATGGATGTGTAACTGATAGAAAATAGCATTCAGACAGGTGATTACTAGATTGATTGGAACTGAGATGGATTGGCACTGAGATGGATTAATTGATTTTCCTGCATTTGGCAGGAGCAAGGTCTGTCATAACAATTCTGAGCGCTTCACAAACATTAACTAATCATTCACCCTCTTGCTGTCAGGTATAATTTTCCTTCCTATACAGATGAGAAAAACCCAGCAGTCAAGGATGAGTTACTTGCCCCAGGTGAAGCATCCTGCCAAACTGGGTGTTGGTTATCACTGTATATCAGCACAGGGATGCCACGAGGAGCCCCATGTCTCAGGGGGCCTGGGAGCTGTGATTTCATCTCATATTTCTGGGTTACAGAGGCCAGATTAGACTGAGGTGTCAGCAGAGCAGGACAGGTACAGTTTCTGCAAATGCTGTCTCCATAGGAATTAAGCTTGTAGCTATTTCCTTAACTCACAGCAGACATTGAAATAAGGTATTATGATTCCAAAACCATGGTGAGATGCAGCCAGCCTTTTCAGTTTTGGACAAATATATAACTAGTTTGGAAACCAGATGTTTTTCCCACCTGTAATATTATCTTTCATGTCCTTCCTTAACTCTGAAAACAAGATTAAGATAGATGACCTTATAAAAGCCTTACAGCACTGAAGACCAGTTGTCCTGTTCATTGGATAGGGCCAACGTGGCTCATCAGCAATATCAAATACAACACATCCACTAAGAGTCTCATCCACTAAAGAGCCTTTCTTTACTCTCTTTCTTCCATTTTGGGCTGAGGTATTAATAAAAAAAATAACAAGTGAGAAATCAATGTCAAATATAGAAAGTGTTTATTATCCACGTGGAACCTAATCCTGCATTTCCTGCAGTGGCAGCAGTGATTGATGAGGCTGACACGTAGGAACATTCTCTTGTTTTGACAAGTTTGATAGAGCCTTTGACTTGATATTTTTTTTCCTGATGGATAAAAAGGAAACAGGTGTGTCAGGCTTAATATGTATAGATATATATATATTTTTTTTAGTGCAGTTACTGTCTGCTGAGAAATACTGTTCTTTGGAAATTAAAATCTTTGAGATCAAGTAGTGAGCTTGTCTCCAGCTTCCCTTGTGGTATCTTTGGATACTTTCTCTCCTGCAGCATCATTTCCTGTCCTTCCACGCCAGTGACATGTACCCTGCTGCCAGCCAGTACATAGTGCTAAAATCAATTGTTGTTTTACTAATTTTACAATCCCTGATTTTTGTTACAAATTTCAGTTGAGGACACCCCCTCATTCCTTTATGCTACATCACATTACCTTCTCCTATAGCCTGTCTCTCCCAGTAAAGTTGTTGGTTAGTGTGCTGTAATCAGGATTATTAGTGTCAGTAAAAATGAGACGGTTTCATGTGGTACTGTTGTTCTGGGAGATCTCTATACGTTCAAAGTGTTTGAGCACTTCTGCATGGTACAGGGAAAAGAAAGATAGACCAGATAAATCAGACTTCGTTTAAAGCAAGGGATAAACTGAGATAGACTTGCAGAACTAGCTCTTAAATTGAATATTTATCTCTTTTTAAAACCTGGACTTTAAATATTAGAAGCACAAGGCAGAGTCCTGCTAAGGCCTGACAACACACAGTGCTTAAGATGAAAGTGCTACATTCATTAAATGTTAGATGTGCTGTTGGTGGGATTGATTCACCTGCAAATGAAAAGACAGTTTACAAACCTGAAAGTTAACATGGACATGGAAATACTGAGAGAAAGAGTGTCTCTGACAATAGCTAATTTCTATTTACTCCCCTTATCCAAAATTTGTAGTTGTAGTTCTGCATCACTTGCTTCCCAGTGAGGGGTAGGGGAGAATTGGGCCAGCTCTGCTGTTGGGATTGCAGGTGATGGGCACGAAGATGATGGCCCATTTCCTGCAGGAGAACAGAGGGAGGAGGCAGGGGTCAGGCACTGTGGAAGGGATCAGGTGTGCTGGCTGGGAAGGCTGGGGAAGGGCAATAGGGAGCAGCCACATCTGGAGACATGAACAGAGCTGCTTCTCATTACTGTGTTGCGTTTTGATTGCTAGAAAAGCCAAACCTCTGTGAAGGAGAAGCTCGGGTTTCTTGTATTTTCTGTGGCTGTGGAAATGTGTCTGCTTTGGGCTCTCAGTCACTTCATGCCATGGAACAGCCACAGGAAGCCAGGAATTGTCATTCAGAGACAACAGTCTCATCGCTGGGACTTTTGGCTACTGGGTCAATATCTTTGGGGTTTTGCTGTAAAGGTGTTATAGGCACATCAAGCTGCATAGTTGGAAAATGAAAATCACTCTTCCCAAGCCACAACAAGCTGCTTTGAAATGAGTGCTCCAGTGAGAATTAACAACACAAAGCATGTTGGGGTTCAACAGTGTCTTTAGAAAACATCTGTGTTTGAGATGTTGTGTTGGCAGCATTAATGTCATGGTTGAAGGTTTTCTGGCTTTCTTTGGTGGTCAAACTGACCACAGCTACATCTCCCACAAGCAGTGCTATGCAGGCTTGCATTCAGGCGTGCTCTACCTGTCTTTGGAGCCTGCTGATTTCAGGGTTTATGATGGGTGCTAGAAAATGAGGAAGAATTCTGAAGTTGAACTAGCCCAGTTCAAAGTAGCACAGTGAATTAGAGATTTCTACAAAGATCTGAAACTCCACGGTTTGAATTCCTGTCTGGTTTTGTTTGAACAGCTATAAATAAAACTAATTCAGAGGAAATGTCTTTACTGATTAAAAAAAAAAAATCAAAATAACATTGTAACATCAGACGTATCATTAACTTTTGTCGTTTGCTTCTGAAGAAAATACCACATTTTTCCTGAGATAAATCAATTATTTTATCATGTGTGAACTCTGCCAGTGATAGAGTATCTGTCATGTCAATGAATTCATGAAGCACCTGTAGATTTTTTTTTTTTTGTCAATACAGCTCTGGGCTCAAAAAATATATATTCTTCAAGTCTCTGCAGCCCAGTATGTCTGGCTGTAGCTCCCTGCCACAGCATCAGAGTCCAGGAGCCTCAGCACTGACATAGTGATCACTGAAACTCTTATTTTTAAAAAAGGAATAAATAGTGCAAATGAAACAGGAATGGTTAGTGAGATAACCATTTCTCTGTTACTTTACCAAGAGCAAGACAGAGGCATCTGGTTAGTGAACTTGGGGCAGTAGCTAAAACTCGTTCACAGAGTTCAAACTCAAATGTGAATTTCTAGGAAGGCAAAAAATTAAATGGTACAGCCCAGCTTTCAGGCTGGAAAGGCAACTCCAGGTGATGAGGCATAACATCTTTCTTTTTTTATTTATTTTAATTTGAGGAATGAGTACACTTCATGTTAGCAACTTGTGGTTTTCTCAAGAGTTAATTTTTCTGCCCTCATTTTCCCTTGAGTTTATTCCAAGTTATCTTAATCACATGCTATAAAGTAATTAAAAATATAGGTCTTTAGATCCTTCTCTCAAAATGGCTCAGAAGGAAGCATGTGGGTCAGGGAAATGTTGGCACCAGAGTCCCATCAGACTGTGACAAAGTAAATTATTCCATCGTTTGCGAGAGCAGAATATAATGAGGTTTGACACAGTGAAAACTGAAGCTCGTTCTGTGCCTGAGATTTTACATATAACAGTGGTTTTGAAACATCCCCAAGAGGTGTTTGCGCAGCTGTTTAATACCACGAGTTTTCTTTATAGACGCTTAAGCAGCCAGGCTTGCAGGAACATCTGATAGAGCTGTGGCACAAAGTGCCAGGGAAGCAGGAGGTGGATCCAAACCCACCTTTTTGCCCTGCAAATGTTTGGGGACTAAAAGGAAAAAAAACACAACAACCAGCATGGTGATTTAGTTGGAATAACCCAGAGCCCCTTGGCTGAGGATGGGGGGTATGGATTAACAGCCTGGCTGCTCTGCCCCAGAGTGACCTTTCCCAAAATGATCTGTCAAAACTGGAAAATTGGGGCAAAACGTGGCAGGTGAGAAATAACTTCTGTATGTAACAGAAGTCCAGAATCTGACTGAAAACATTTCAGCTCACTGCTGAGAAGTGTTGGTTAGAAAGAGGAGCACTAATGCTTTCAGCATGTGTGGAAGTGGGCAGAGCATTTTGGGGTCTGTTAGTTCTGCCTGTTTTTGTGATCCGCAGATTTGGCTTCTGCTGGTAGGAAATACCTTTTTTCCTGAAAACAGAGAGAAGATGCTAATGTGTAGTTAGTAAAACACATCAAAGCCATGTGTGAATTTACAGACATCAACTGCTGGCTGGCTCAGCAGAGCTGCAGCTCTAAAAGGAGCCCAGCCAGCAGCCAGGTTCCCACTGGAGAGGGTTATCCTGGGAGCAGAGCACTGGAGGGCAGTTGGATCTGCCACACTGCTGGGTCCCATGGCTGTCCACCCACGGGCTGGACACACAGAAATACCCCTTTCCAACAGTGCTCCCACTGTGCCAGCCCTGCCATGGCCCAGGAATGCTCATTTTTACTGTTTGTTTCCCCTGTAACTTCACCCTGAGCTGTGAAGACAGGCAGACATGGACAATATATTTACACTTGATGCTTATAGAACAGATAACCAAGGAGTGCCCCACTGTGGCCTGAGGACATGGCATTTCTGGGGAGATGATGCCTTCTCATTGTCTTTGGAGAGAGACTTACGTGGGAGCAACAGCTTTCTGTTAGGAACAGAACCAAGGTCTGTCTGGTCCACACTTTTATGTCCACCCCAGGGGAAGATGTGTTTGGCAAATATGTTTATTGTGTGATAGATTTTCTCCCCCCCCCAGGCAGAATGTCACACTTGTAAGAGCAGCAAGTGTCAGGAATCCCTGGTAGCTGTGGATTTTGTTGGGCTATGCCAAGAGACAAGGATGGCTTCAGGACCCTAAATCATAGAAAATGCCCAATGTGCAAAACTGTGTTACTCAGACTGTACTCACAGTGGGAAAAGATCATGAACTTGATGCCCATGGAGTATCTGGTGATTTTTCAAAGGAAAAAACAAGTCCACTGTAATAGCAGTAATATGGACGATATTTTTCTCTTCTGCAATTTTGAGTATTGCCTTAATTAGTTTTCCATTGTGGTGGTGATATGATCCAGGAGCTGAGTTAGGAGATCCTCAGCAGTCCTGCACTGGATGTCCTTTGGCAGATGAGACAGTGGGGATTCCTGAGACTCTGCAGTGCCAGCTGCTGGGAACAGTCTCATGAATCCAAGAGCACATTGCCCATGTCTCTGAGAGTCTCGTACCCTCAGCTTGTGCCAGTCTCCTCCAAGGGCACAGACATGGAGCAGAGGGAGACGCCTCAGCTGTCACCCTACTGGCTCCAAATATTGCACTCCCCTGCCACCCCCACATAGCAACTGAAGGATTTTTTCAGGGTTCCAGACTAAATAACACCCAGGCTCAGTTGCAGCTTATTTAGAAACACCCCCCAAAATATCCTCCCTGTGCAGCATGAAGACAGACCTCAGCACTGCTGTCCTTACTCCATTCTCCATGATTATTTAACTGTGGTAAACTCTGAAAATCCGATCAATGCTTACAGTGAGAGTCACTTAAGTGCTGTCTTTACATTAAAGAAATTACCTTATTTTCCCTCTCCATCCCAGATACTCCCCTGTGAGGGAATGGTCTGAGCTGGGAAGCTACTGGTCTCTGTCCTATTCCTCCGCTCTTCCCAGTGATGTTTACATAAAACATAAAAAAACCAAACATCTATGCAGTTCTTTGAATTTGCCTGCCTGGAAAACTTCTTTCAGTCATCTATCAAATGAATAATAATATTTCTCCATCTTCAGCAGTTGCAGAGACGTTAATTCAGATTATGATACAGCTGCAGGGCTCTGGATTAGCAGCTTCCCGGGGCAGTGGATTTCCAATTGGACTGTAAAGCTATATCCAGTATGGCTCTCAACCAGAGAAAAGACCCATCAGACATCTGACTTAGAGCACTTGCAAAAAAATAAAACAGCTAGGGAAGGGGGGGAGAGAAACTTCATCCAGGCAGTGTGGCTGCTTCTGTGCTGCACATCTGTAGTTCCCTGGGAAGCAGCAGTATAGCTGGTCAAACTGTAATTAAAGCTAAAATGAGGTGTTTTGTTCAAATAAATTAAATGCTTCAGACAAAACCCCACCATCTTCCAACTCTCCTGTGCAGATACTGTTTTCTCAAAACAGAGTTTTAGTTCATTAGCACTTTTTTCAGAGAGCTAAGCTGTCTTAGGAGGTGTGATGCCGAACGAGTTAGTGGCCTCCAAGGAGCACAGGCTGATAATTGTGCCGTCTGATCCGGGATATTTCACATGTGAAGGCTGTTTCAAATTACTATTTTCCATATAAACGAAGTGGAAGCTGTTCCCTCACCTGAGTGACTGGCCTGTGTTGTGACATTGTTTTGTTTTATGGCGGGAAAGTACTTCTGTAGGTTGCCTATTGGGTAAATGCACAGCTCTGTAAAGTGACCTGAACAACACAGGTGACAAAGGACAACCTAAATGACATGATGAATAATAAAATCAGACACTCTCCATGGCTGATGGCCTCAGTGATGTAGCTCCCAGCTTTTCCATGTCACTAGACTTTTTTTTTTTTTTGAAGTCTAATAGCTCAGTAAGTGCCAAAAGAAGTGAAAGAAGAAAAAGTCAAATTAAAATCCCCAATAAAAAGAACTGGAAACTTTTTTTTATAATCATGGAATGTTTGTCACACTCTTCTGGTTAGGACTCTGTTCTAGCTGCCCCCAAATTAACAGGCAGACAAACCGTTTGGGTTCGGAGCTGGTACAATGCAGAAGGTCTGGACATCAAGAGAGTGGGGGCAGTTCCAGAACAAATTGTACCTGAACAGTTCTGACAGTGGGCGCCAGGAAGCCTGGGACTGGGAAGAAAGTGATATTTTAGGGTTTTTGTTGTTAAATATAACTGTGAGTAACACAACAATTGCCTTCGTAATTTTTCTTGCAGAAATAAGACACGTTGAACTGCTTCCAGGTAGCAGATGGTAAGGATCCCACTTTCATGTTGGCTAGATCTGCAACTGGTTGGAAAGCAGATTTTCCTCTGTGTTGTGGGATCTGTCATGGGAATTCTCAGAGAGAAAAGAAAAGGTACTGAAATTAAAAGACTAGTAAACAATTTCCATTATTCCTGGATGGGGAGGTGGATCCTGCCTCAGCAAAGTTCTTCAGCCCATCTCTGCTCAGACAAACACTCAAGTATTTACTTCCACACTTGCTAATTGGAGATGCAAATTCAAATGTCCTTCTCATAATTTTCTGGGGTTTGTTTTTGTTTGTTTGTTTGTTTTATTTGGATGTTGACAAATAATCTTTCTTTATAAGCAGAATTCAAAGTAAGATAGGAATGTATCAGTATTTCCTGTCTGTTGTCACTTTCAGCTGATGGTCCTTCCACTATTTATCACTGATTGATCTTGGCAGCCCATCTTCTTGAGTCAGCCGAGTTAGAGCCAATGGGAGAAATAAAAATAGTAGCTCTCAGACTTTCTTCTTGTCTTTACAAAGTGTTTGAAGTCATTGTGTGAGCCATGACAAAGTAAATGCTGCTGACTGTGCTGTGCTTTGTATACTTGACTTTCACTGTCAAAGGCTAATGAGAGGATTTCCCAGGAAAAATTATGGTTGCTCACTGATCATGATTTGTTTGGCTGTCAGTTTGTCAAAGAGGTGTTTCAGTTTGGGATTTGCAGTTCTCTTAACTGTACCTCAGCCATGGTGCTGGCAACCTTACGGTGCTGACTGGTAACTGGTGATACAGCAAAGGCAGAATTTTAGGGGTGATGGCAAAGTGTTTACAATTTTAAATAGCAAAACGTGTAAAGTGCCCATGACTCTGTGAAGATGCTGCAGGAATAAATAAAATAAATTGGACCATCTGGCACTCACAACTTTCTGTGCAGCCTTAGCCAGCAGTTCATAGGAAATTAAAACACGATAATATTGTGTCTCTCAATGGTTGTTAGGAGCGATCATTGTGAAACACGTGTAAACACTGAACTGGAGTTTTTGGAAACAGCAGTGTATGCAAAACTGGCAGAAAATCACAATGCTCTGGGGATTAGAATAACTGGAAGGAGAGCACCAGTGAGCCTGGAAAGACTCTTGGATCTGCAGGACAAGTAATGGCTCATGTGGAATTGCTGGCTGCCTGTGCCAAGATGCTGACAGGCTGAAGTGCTGCTGGAGATGTGGCACTGCACAAAGCCATCTCATTCCCTGCAGTCTGTGGGGTTGGATAGGGCTGAGTGACACGATGCTCTGTTCCCAACTCGCTGTTGCCACCCTGCACTCATCCCTCCCAAAGGCCCCTTGTCAGAAGGCTGTAAGGGGTGCTGTGAGGAACAGGCTCTGGTGACTGTGTTCGTGAACTCTGGTTGTTTTGTAAGTGCTAATGAGTAAATCATGGAGAGAGCTTGAGGAACAGGCATCTTATTTAGCAATTTATAACCTATTGACCCCTGGGCTCAGTTCATTTCAAAATACAATGTACCTCTCCTCCCAGGCTCATTTTTTAAATTCTTGCCCTATGCACAATAGGTCTCAAATATTTTCTTCCATTTGAACATTTTCATAACATCAACTTTTTTTTTTTTAATCATAGATGTCAGTTTTAAGATTGAAGAGGAAATCTTCATTAAGCTCAAATGCTTGATATATTCTCCTTGTTCAGGTGCATGGAACTTATAAAAAGTTGGAAAGAAAGCTCAAATGGGTGCTGCCCAATTTGTGCTGAATAAATATATTTGTTTTGTCACCTTCTTATGAAGTTAATGGCACTAAACATAAATTGGGGAAGGAATGGACAACCCTGAGCTTCTAGTCTGGCTGTGTGTAGTAGCTTATGGTAAAAACCAAAGCTTGTTTTTATCTGAGCAGCAACTTGAGGTATAATGCCCAGCTCAAAATATATGAACATAGTGATGTTGGATTTACCATTTTATGGGACTCTTTGACTTGTAACATAAAACAAAAGATTGAACCATAAGGAGCTCAAGTTACAGGATCAAAGTAAGAGGCTGGGAGACAGAATAGTTGAACTCCTGTAGCAGAAATTAGTGGCAAAATTCACTGTGTACCTACACAAACCGATGGGATGGATTGGTTTTGTTCCCTTGTAGTGGAGTTGTGGTACATGCTTGCACATTAGGGGCATGTCTAAAGAAAGAGGTTTTATTTGCTTCCTTTCTTTTATCTTTTTAAAGATGACAGTCATGGCTGAGACTTGTAAAAGGGCCATATCCCCACCCTGGACCCTTTCTGCACTTTGTGACATGGGGAGAACCTTTCTTCCTCCAAGGCCCTGACTGTGCAGGATCCAGAAATGCTTCTCAGTGCTAATAAACTGCTACTGAATTTCATGTATACCAGTATTTCATGTTGCAGTTCTAAAGAAAACTCTTTAAAGTATGATGAAAGCTACACAAGTCAAGCTGATGCTTGCAGCTGGAATCCCTGACATAAGGCCATGAGCACAGGCAGAACTGAGGAGAGCCAAGCTTTCATCCTGCAGTTCCGTCTTTTGGGAGAAGTAGTTGATATCCGGTGGTTTTAATAAAACTGATCTTTGGATAGGACTCATTTCATGTAGCTGTTACTGCCTAGAAATCAGGTGTCTGGTGCAAGCTACATTCAGTAGCCAGCTGAGAGAGACAGGAATCTCTAGGGACCACTTGGTTCCACCTTGTTAGACATCTGTGGTTAAGTGAGCTGAGAGGAGTCCCATTCATCATCCTGTGTTCTGAAGAATTAAATTGCCGATAACACAAGATTTGACATAATAAACAGGCTTGTTTGTAGACAGCATTTGAATGAAAACATTTCATTTAACTTGATATAAGCAGATGAAAATGATTTTTTGGAAGGACTTAAAACGGTAGCTTTTGTACACAAAGTTAATTGAAAGACTTATTTTGCTGCTCCGAATGAAAATAAGGTCTCAAGTGTTTCTCACCTGGCACGTTCTGCTAAAACTGGATGCGAGAAATTCCCATCTTCGGAAGCTGATGAGGAACCTTTTGAAACTTGAAATTAATTGGGCTTGATTGTTTCTGTGCCTTTTTGTTTGTTTCTAAAATGAGTTGGGTGAGAATTATTGAGGGGCAACGCGCTGTTGAAAAGTAGTCAGAGCCAAGGGATCTGAGAGAGAGATATGTTTTATTCAGTGTCAGGCTCCTGCCTGCTCTGTTGTGTGTAACACAGGACTCTGAACAGCGCTGTTGACAGGAGTCAACAAAACATTACACTTTGGCCTCAAAATGTAGAGTGCAATGCTTAAGGAAAAGGATCTTGAATACTTATTTTTATAGGCACATAGCAGTTGAGGTTTTGTTTTCCAAACCTAGGAAAGTGGCTAAATATAGGTTGATTTTCATGGAGATGGCACAAAATGTTGTTGCTCTCGTGCTACTTGTTGCCAAAGCTTGGAGTTGTGTTCTCAGTTGCAGGGTGGGCAGAGCCAAACGAGGCAAAGTTTGAAAGCTTTTTGTTGTGGGCAAAGCAGCATACTGCCTTCTTCATTTTGATTCAGAAACAGCTGTATTGTTTTAGCTGAAATTTAAAAATAAAAAAAAATTAAAATAAAGGAATTTGCTTGAGGCATATGCACAGCATGTAAACTTTCAGCCTAATGCTTGGCAGTGGCGTAAATAACTGACAAAGGGTCTTACATTGCAAAGTGTTGGGCAACTTGAATAATGATGACTCTAATCCTCCAGATACATTTAAATGGAAACAGCCAATGTCCATTGTTTTACTGGGTTTCTTGCCTGCAGCTGGCATTCTTTCTTTTACATAGAAAGAAGTACTGAAGCATTTTGTTGGGTGGAAAAAAGAAATTTCTCTGTGCTGAGAATTGTGCACTTGGCAGAAAAGCAAGAATAACTGTCAAGTACCCTTTTAAGTTAACTCTGGTTTCTTCATCTCAAACACAATTTATTTATTACTGTGTATTGATTGAGCTATTATGGACTTGTTTTAACTTCCATTGAGCTCCCATAACTTACATATGGCATAGATCATTCACAGCTCCCAGGAAGGGGCTGGTGGCTTTGGTGGCTGTGTTTTTCTTTCAGTGACTGTGGCCAAAAGCCAAACGGGCCCTTCAGTTTCAGAGGCAGAAATGATGTGCTACACATGAGATCCCCAGAGACACAGCCCCGGAGCAACAAAGGATCCAGCCGTTTTTCCCATTGCCTTCTGGCCATGCTGTGCTGGAAAGCCATGGCCCTGTCAGGCTCTTGGTACTGAGCTGACACAGAGCTGTGGTTTCCCATTTCACCTCTCACTGCCTTCACACACCCTCCTGCTTCGTGTTGGCGCTTTGCAATGTACAAGGTGAGATGCTCAAGCAAAGGACCTTTGTCTGGTACCAGTGCCTGGTACCAGTGTGAACAGCGGTAACCTGGCTCACTGAAGTGGAGCTTTGCCAGTTTTTGCAATATAGATGAGACCAGAATTTTAAACAGGCATTTTAAACTTATCAAAATGTGGCTGTTGAGTACCTTCAGCTCGGAATTACCCTTTCCTACATCTGACTGTGTTGCAGGTACCCCTCCCTTCAAAGCTGGCTGCTGAGAATCCTTTCCTTCCCATTCTTTAGTGGATTGATAGTGTGAGGGCAGGGTTAGCTGCTACATCTGAGAAGGAAGGAAAGTAAATAAGAGCTTGTACATCATTGGCCTGCGCATAATTGGTAATTATCGTTAACAGACAACTTGTTGCTGATATTTTTTAGTGAATGTTTTTTAAAAACACTGCTGTGCTATTGCAAACTACAGCTATTGCAAGATCAGGCTTCTCATATTTAGTTGTGCCTTCTTGCTTTTTCCACTTCATTTACAAAAAGATGCTGTACACAGCAAAATGGGAGAGCAAATTACTAATTAAATGTTTGTTTGGGCGAGGCAGGGTTAAAAACCCAGCTCCCTGTGTGAACAAAAGCAAGTGGGTTTTTGATTTAGCAATGTCTGATGCAGGGGATGTTCTTACTCCAAATTCAGTCACCATGGAAACAAAACTTCTCTTTAAGCGTGCTGTATCTCTGATGGAGCAAGAGGCTTCTTTTTGGCAGACATTTTTCCATCTTCTTTGTGGATGATGAATACTTCTGGAATGAGGCACTTTCTTCTGTCTCCTCTGAAATGCATTGCGCTTCTACTGTGCGATAGACAGCGTTCCCCTTGAAACAAAGGCAGCACTTTTGAACATATTTCTGAAATCTCAGGAGGTTTAAGATCTTTCTTTTCCTCCAAAAATATCAAAAAACCCCAGAAAGTTCAAATGATGTGTTGGTAAGAATTTCTATTAAAAGTTGCTTTGACTCTCAGAGGTAGCACAAGCATCAAGTGATGTGGAAATTGCTATGGTAACTACTTTTATTGTATTCTTAAGTAAAAAGTCACATAAAACCTGTGCAGACATTAGCAAGTAAGTGAAAACTTGCCTAGAGTGCAGCTCACAAAACCACTCTCTGTGTTGTCTGTCCTATTCCTGGACTGGGAGCTGTGGGTGCCTGGTGTGTGGTGCTGTGCACGTTGGGTGGTGACCCAACTGCTCTTGAGTGGCTCTTGATGCTCCTGCTGAAAGGGCTGACCAGGAACCACAAACAATAACTGGCACAAAGAAAAACAATGTGTGATGCAAAGCACTACTTGGCTGGTAATGTGTGATTTTGAATTTAACAGACCCTGACTTTCCCCTCTCCAGAGATATGAACCACTGCTCTCATCTGATGAGAAGAGAATGTCTTAGTTTTTTCATCTGAAGAACCCCTGATAAATACAGCCATGCCCTTCCAGCAGTAGCTGTGGTGCTATAAGGGTGACATGGAAATGGGAACAGACAGTATGGGCCTGTCCATCTCTGGAGAGGGGTTCTCACCATTTGGCATCAACAGTGAATGTGGAGAAGGGCTTAAAAAAAAAACCCAACCACCCAACCAACCAAAAAACCTTGAGAAGTGCCTCCCTACAGGTATTTTTTCATTTCATGGGGCTCACACTCAGGTGGTTTTTGTTCAACTCATTATCACTGCTGTGTGGAAAGGAATGTCCCTGATTTCAATATATCAAAAGATGTGTGTCTTTTGTTAGGATTTGTTTTGCTATTCCTGAGATTTGTTGATGCTCACAAGCAGGCTCATGAAGACTTTAGGGTTGATTGTAGGAAATCAGTAGTAAAAAGACTGAAGGAAGTCATGGCAGGATTTTAATTGCTTTATGGCCATCAGTAGAATCAGCATCCTGGACCTCATTATACTACTTACTGTGTGAAAGTTAGAAAGAAAAGAGCCAGCTCTAGCTCCAAAGCTTTATAATCCAAGCACAGGCTGTGCATTCCAGAGGGCATGGAAGGGGGATTGGTTCTGGTTGCTGCAACATGTATTTGGCTTCTCAGGTGGTTTTGTGGTGGTGGTAGCACAGGAAACAGAACTGGTGAATTCCAGTCGGTCCTTTATAGCAGGATCTGGACAGACGCGTCAGCTTTCAAGTGTTACTTATGCTGGAAGGACCAGTCAGAAGTTTTTCATATGTGGTTAGTACACTGTCTAAAAATAGTAAAAGGCTCACTTTGAACATATTTGTAAGCCACCACGTTTGCATGTTTTACCTTGTCTGGAATATTATTCATACCTGTTACCTGTTTAAAGCTGTGTGAACAACCCCTGTTAAGCTACAGCTACACAATTTGAATGTGTGACATTTTGGCTTTTTGTACCAGATTTTTTTTTTCAGGCAATTCTGCAAGCTGGAGTGGACTTGATGTTTCATAAAGGATTATAGATTTTGGTTCACTGACCTCCTCTCTCAGTGTGCACAGTTGTTATCAAACTTGTAGCAAGCTGCTTCAGGACTTCAGGTTTAGACTGGAAGGTCGGCGTCTGTTACGGTTCGGGATAATAACAGTTGTGACAGGGTCTTGCTCTGAACAAAAATCTCCAGGGCTGCCTTAGCAGAGACCATTAGAAAGAAGCAGATATGTATCAGTGCTGTTTGGATCGCTGCAGGTATAAATCCTATTGCACAGCCAAAAAGGTGTCTCTGTGCCCATTTCCGGCACAGTCACATAATGAAACATTGGGGTAGTTTCAGAAATTTCATTTATAGAGAGCCTTTCTTTTGTGTTTCCGAAGTTATGTCACCTAAAGCTTTGACATTTTTCCACTGCATTATGGATACAAACCATGAACTTATTGTACTCATTGTATAGTATTGTTCCATGTCTTCCCTGAGGGGGGAATTACTCATTGTCAGCTCAAGTCTTATGCTCCTATTGGAGGTTCGTCCTACTCATGTTTTGCTCTGTGGAAGAGTGTTACCTACTAGCAGATTCTCAATACAAAGAAAGTTCAAGGTTGGTTGATGTCAGCATGAGGTCTGTGCCACATTGCTATTTGGCTTTGCTAAATAATACATTTGCTAAAGGAAACTATGTCAGGAAGAATTTGGGGATAACAGGTAACTTTTAGATAAAGTAGCGTGTTGCTATGTTGGGTGGATTGACTAGTTCAGAATAGCCTGTTATTCCTAGAAAATAAAAGGATGCAACAACCCTGAATAAAATATTTAACGGATGTGAAAACAGTCAGTAGATGAATGGATATAATTGCCAGTCTGGCAGAATTAAGGAAATGGGCTCAAAAGTATCTGGTTTATGAAACAGGCCATACCTAGAAACACAGGTGATGCAAGCACAAATGAGCAGCTTGGGGATATCACTGGAGAAACCTGAGAAATTGGAGAGGCTTTCAGAAGCTGAAATGTGTCGGGTAAGGAAGAAAAAGAGGCTGTACACAGAGCTTTTGTGTGTGTGTTTGAGTGTTTTATTCTTTTCTATAACTAACTAAAAACCTGGTGCTCCGTGAGCTGGGTGGTCCCCAAGGACCCCCAGAAGAAGCTGCAGCTGCTGCAGTGATGCCACAGGTGTCTGGGAAGGATGAGCTGAAATCCAGATACTTGAGTTTATTCAAAGGAACTAAAGCACAGGGATCCCAGGGTCCAAAACCTCCTACTTAAGGGGTTCATCTGAAAGGAATTTGTGTAGTTGTTTCACTTCAGTGTGCTATGTTGGCTCAGGATGGCTGCACGGCTCCTTCTGTGTGCTCCCTGCAAAATGTTGGCACTTATTTGTCCTCTGTCTTTTTAGGAAACTGAGTTTGTTAAAAGGAGAGGCCAAAGACTAGAAATCCTGCATTTTTTTCTTTCATCTCCCTCCACAAGTGGTGTTTATGTATACTACTACTAGAAGTCAGTTTGGAAATATTTCCTTCTCTGGAACTGAACAACTTGGACTTGCAGCATTAAATCCAAAGTACAAAGTGTTGTGTTTGCCAGCTTGCAGAAACTGAAACATGTACAGTAACTGTAAGAGCCAGCAGAGCACATAGTGCTGTGACCTTGAAAGAGAGTGGAAAGGCTCATGGCACTAAAAATTCGTAGAAAGCATCACCCAGACACAGAGTCGGGGAGTGTTGCAGTGGAAAAGTTGTGATATTTCTGTATTTGGCCAAGTTGTCTATGAAGGCCATAGTGGCATAGCTTGGTGTCATTGACCTCTACTGTTACAGAGTGTTTAATGATTCCAGGTAGCTAGAGGTGGCTTCAAGATGTTTGACTTGATTTGTTTCAAAAATGGGTCTGTTTGAATGTCTGTCTCTTGTTGCAGTAAATAATCTAATGTGTAAAGATGCTAAAATCAAATTAAAGGCAGACAGACTTCAGCTCAGCCTTATTGGCTGCAGGCAGGAGGAATGGTGCTATATGCCTTAAATCTGAAAGCCAAAGGGGCTTCCAAGAAGGTTACTAGTGGAATAATGTAAGAAAAATGGCCTATGCTCAGTAACCACGCTGTTTGTGTATTAAGAATCCCATTCAATATTTAACCCAACTTTTTGTTCTCGTAGTGGTAAGAAATGCTCACTGGGGAATGTTACAATGGAAGAATTTGCACTACTGAAAAAAAAAAAGGTTGTAGAGGACAGATGCCAAGGCACGGTGTCTTTTCCAAATTACTGTGAAAACATAGCAAATGCAGTACTTTTTTTTGATACCTTACAATCAGTATTCCATGTACTGACGCCCTGAATTACCCAAGCCACATGTTGTCCTCTTCGGTGGCAGGAGGTGTCAGCATGGTCAGCTCTCACTGATCTGCCAGAGGGTTACATATTTTGGATGCAACTGTTCACTTGTATTCCTCAGTAGTCTGTGGTGGCTTTTTTTTCATACCCATCAGCCTCGTGTTTCACGGGCAAAGGGTTATACATGAGATGGAGTGTAAACATTTTTTGATGCTCACAGCACAGACTCAGTGTTTGCAATACACTTACACAACGCTGTGTTTGGCAATGGGGGTAATACGAGGCCACATGGAATTAATTTCCTGCAACAATGGAAGCACCTACTTTCTCGAGTATTTTTGCCACTATTGAAACATTAAACCACTTAGTACAGCAATTGCTGTTTGCTGTAGCTGGTAATTGCCTACTCGGTGTAGTCAGCAGCGGCCTGGTACCAAGGGGTGTGCTCAGATCTGCAGCCACAGGTTTTGGCATCAGAAAAGATAAAATGACATTCAGGAGCTGCCTGAATCAGTTGGACAGTGCTGGCTGATATCTTGTGCAGGGCATAGAAAAAAATAGAATTAAGAAGAAGAGGGAGCCTTGAGAATTACTTGCATCTAAGTTAGCAATTTAGGCATGGGAGAGGGAGCAAGAAGTGTGGAAGGAAATGGAATGGTGGGATTTAGTATGCTGGGAATGCTTTGTGTGAATGCCAAAGTGTGCGTATGTGACAGAATACAGTTCCTTGCTACTAGAGAAGACTAAACCACTTCAGACTTGAGCAGCAATGTGCAAATCTTTTTCTAACCTGAATCATAATATCATGTTTTGATATTAAAAAGACTTTAATTCAGCTTCTCAGCTCCTGAGATAGCGGCAGAGACTGTGGGCCACTCCCCTTCCATATTTAAGTTCTGAGGTGCAGGTGAATGAGTAGCAAAGAGAATGTGTCTGTAGGTTCAGTGGCTGATTGCTGCTCTCCTGACTCGGCACTGAACCAGCTTACCAGCAGGCAGGAAGGAAACCTGTGGGCTGAGGTTGTCATCTCTTCTGTAACCTTTCAAACCAAAGCCCTATTGAGAGCTTCGAGTCCACAGTGATCATAAGCAGGCTTCAGTGGGCTCCTTCAGGGCCTTCCAAATTGAGGAAGAGTATCAGTTTTCCCCTGATTTCCAGAGGGAATTCAGAGTTTCTGCTGGCCTGAAGCATTGCTAAAGGCTGTTGAACATGTGCTTTTTGTTACTTCAACTTGGACACTTGGATTTATGTGAAAATGGTACAACTTGTCACTGGGTTGAGATCTGGATTTTGAAAATGGATGGTGTGGCTGGTCCTGTGATAGTCAGTGTTCAGAACCTGTCTGTGACTGGTTGCTGAGGTCCTTTCAAGCCTCTTGGCAGGAAGGACAACTCCAGTTCTGTCTGTCTGACTAGTAAAGGTGTGTGTGGAAGTTCAGGTAATTCAGTTTGGAGGCCTCAACTTGTGTGGATGAGGCAACTGCTGAAAAGTAAGACTGAAGTTGTGGTCCATCAGATCCTCTGATGGCAGGTTTGAGAGAGAATTTCATTGCTTCCCCTGCTGAAGGCCAGTCAGCTCAAGCAGGGAAGGGAAGGCCACGCTGCTGGGTAAGTTTGGCCCAAAGTTTTTTTATGTCTCCAGCTTTTCTCTAATCCCCAAGCCAAGAAACTAACTGAACTTTCAGCCTTTTAATATGAGTGGAGAACATCCTGAAAATAATTGCTGCAAACAAAATTAATCTGGCCCTGCCTGCAGAACACCCCTGAAGGATTGCCTCCAAAGTGCTTGGAGTTAGATAAGAAATAAGCTCTCTTTAGTGATGCGTGTGCTTTCTAAATAAACTCCTTTTAAACAGACTTGCTGTTTAAATCTGTTTATTTACTGTGGCACATTGTGCAGATTATGTTTTAAGGAGCTCAGCAACCAACATCAGAGCTTTTACACAAGTGAGATCTGAGGAAAAATGGGAGTGAGATTTCAAATATCCCATTAATCTTTTCACTTTAGGTCTGAGCCAGCTTCAAATTGCACCGAACTGCTGCCAAGCGTGAGTGAGTTTCTGTCCAAATAAAGGAGACTTGGCAGGTCTGAGCTGTGAGGCTTTGTTTGGGGAGTGTTTCAAGGAGAGGGGGGATGGAGTTTTGGTGGAGGCTCTGCCGGAGCGGCGCAGGGCTTCGTGACAGCTGTGTGCCAGCTGGCCCCAGCTGCGCAGCTGAAGATGCACTCCTGGATTTCACGTTTCTCTGCTTATGTTTTTAATCTGTGTTTACAGAGGTAGCTGTTAAAATGTTTGTACATGTGAGCCTGGAGAAAGATGTGACTTAATCCCACACGTGTAATTTGGCGTCTGCCGGTCCCTGTGATTTAGGACTTCATGCTAAGCCTTTACCTCAATGGCAGCTGCAGGATTTTGCTCCTTTTTGGATTAAGTTCTGCTCCTGTCCACCTACAGTGAACCTGAGCTCATTATATTGGTCTTCTGTAATGTGAAGCCAGAGGGGTTAGGATGGAATAACTGGAAACACGTGTTGTGAGGACGCTGCTGGCAGCGCTGCGGCCGTGAGGTGCGTTGTGAGGAGCTGAGGGGAGGTCTGTGTGTGTGAGGGGAGGGAAGCAGCTGGGCTGCAATCTCACAGCCTACCCATGCTAATAAAAAAAGCCTTTTTGGTTTTGCCTTTAATTTCTGGGGTTGTGGTTGGAGAAAGTTCTTCCTCTGAGGCTGGTTGAGAGTCAAGCCTCCCCCTTCACAGAGGGGCAAACAGGAGCTGTCTGGAGGGACAAGCTCTCAAGTTTCTGCTGAGGGAAAGGGAGCTCCCTCAATCCAATGTGTTACCAGCTTGGGATCTGTGCATACAATAACCCTGAAAATCCCTCTTGCACTCTGCCTGCTTCGTGTCCTCCACAATTAGTATTTGCAAAGTCTTCCCAAACACTCTTTCCTTGAATTTTCCTTGAAAGAGGGACTTTATGATAACAGTAGTGAGGAGGCCACGGCTCCTCTTTTCTCCTGCAGGCGTAAATCAGGATATCTGCTGCACAGCTTGAGCATTGGCTAATCTTGCCAGGATTCCAGGTATTAGTCTGGAAGTATTTGGCTGTGATCTGAGTGATGACATCCACCTAAGAGTGCTTGTTTGCTGCAAAGCACTTACTGCTTCTGTGGGGTTTGGGGTCACATGTGGCACCTTTTGCAGAACCCAAGGATGGAACATGGAAACTTTTGGAGTTTTACCAGTCCTCATCCTTCCTCCCCTGTCACGCCCTTCCCGTTCCAGTGAATGTTTTCACTGTGAATATAGGCAGTGTGGGTAAAGTAAGTGATTAAGTACTCCCTAGAAGACATTTGTATTTTTGGCAGACAAATTTTTGTTAACATCTTGAAGGCTTTACTGAGTGGAAAGCAGGTCTTGGTGTCTCTGCTTTGTGTTCACATCGTGGCTGCAGACTCTGTTGTCCTCAACCGGGCTGCTGACAACAGACTGCTATGCTAAAGCACTAAAATAAGTTAAGTATTTTGGTGCCTGCAGGCCTTTTTCTCTCAATAGCCTTTGCTTGATTTTAAGATGATCCAAACTTATTAAAACTGTGTAGCTGGAGAAAACCTTTTCCAGGTTTTTGTATACTTTTCCTTCCCTGTGAGTCACACCTCTTTGTGGGAATGTAGTACTGGTTTCCTACTGTTTGTACCTCTGTGCCTGATGATGCTCCTGGATGGTCCTGGACACTGTTTTCTCCCCCTTTTCTCCCTTAAAACTTGGTGGGGTTGCTGTATTTGGATTTTCCTTCATTCTCAATGTGCAAAGAGTGAATGTAACAACAAATTGTGGAGACGGGGTGGTACATTCTACCATCTAGAGCTTTCCCACATTTTATGGACCTCTGGATTGCCTCAGGCCTATTTCTGATATTCCTTCCTTTCCCTTTCTGCTGACCTTGGCACTCCTCACACACACTCAGTTAGTTATTCCCTGAAGTCAAGCAGCACATCATCTCTGGTGCCTGTGTTACGTAGAGGGAGCTGAAGTGCACAGCTTTTCCACACCTCCAGAATTAGGTGTTAGCCCCTCTGCATCCCTGTGAAAAGCCAACACTGAGAGGAGGAGGGAGACTTCGCCATGTTATCACCTGTCTGGCCACTTAGCTAAAATCCAGTCCAAGTTTTGCTGAGGCAGAAACTTGGCCATTGAAGCAGCAGATGCTGCTGAATTTCTGAATAAAATGTCACTGTGTGTTGGCACAGCAAAAGGCATGTAGCGTCTTGTAGACCAGCCAGCAAGGACAACATTCCTGGCTGGGAACTGTGAGATTCAAAAGCAGACTCGTGTTTTGTGCTCGTGGTACGTGGGTCACTTGTCTGCCTCCTCTCAAGCCAATCTGTCGCTCTGGCAGGGCTGCCCCAGGTTAATCTGTTCTCAGAGAGATTCAGAGCCAAGCAGCAACTTAAATGGACAGCCCAGGGAGGGCTTTTTCCACAAGATTGTCTTCCATGGATGCTACACACTGACATCTGCTGAGGCTTGTGTTCCTCACAAGGGCTGCCACCTTCTCTATATTTAACATGACAGAAAGGACACTCATTCTGGCATCTGAGGGGGTTTTGTGGGGAACTGTGCTGTCTTTGGTGCCAGCACAAACAAGTCCCTCTGTGCTAGGTAGGAGGCTCTGCTTCCCAGAGCATTCTTGTTGGGACAGGGAGGAATTTCTGTAGAGGAATTTCATCTTGGGAGAAATGATGAGCTGTCTCTTTTATCACTCAACTCACTCTTGCAGTAAAGGTTTTTTCTACTAAAAGCTGTTTTGTTCTCAGAGCAACCTTGGATGTGATAGGTTAAAAAAAAAAAAGAAAAAGAAAGGATTCTGGGATTTACAAAGTGCAAATGTTTCTACACTGCACACCTGGTGATCCCTGGAAATCCAGCTCCCAGTGCTGAGTGTTGTTGCAGTAGCAAAATGCAGGTGGGTCAGGAGGTCTGGTGTCTCTCTGACTTTTAATGCTGTGCCAGCTGCACCTCTCTTCCCTGGCCATCTCTGGCCTCCACGAGAGTGTGTGTGTACCTCATTGCTGTATTAGGTCCTGAAAAGAAACCCAGAAGTAGAGTTTAATGTTGCTGGGAGAAGGAGTGAAAATCGCATCTATTTTCATGGCATAAGAATGCCAACAATCCCTGCTTGAGCAGCGAGTGTCTGGTCGGGGCCGGACTGGTCCTCTCCCCTCAGCCTTTCTTTTTATCTCTTTGATGTTTATATGTATATGCCTTGTTTCTTCCTCCACCTTGGAAAAAACTACCATCCTCTACTGAATGCCTGTTGGGCAATTGTCCCTTAGCAGTCCCTCAGAAAAAGGTTTTTCACCCAGAGGGTGGTTGGGCTCTGGAACAGGCTCCCCAGGGAAGTGGTCACAGCACCAAGACTGCCAGCATTGAATAAGCACTTGAACAATGCTCTTGGGCACATAGTGGGATTTTCTGGCTGTCCTGTGCAGGGTCATAAGTTTGGCTTTGGTGGTCCTAGTGGGTCCCCTCCAGCTCAGGATATTCTGTGATTCTATTACTTGTTTTTTGGCATTTTTGGATGGCCACGTGCAATCCTATCCTTTCTGGCTGCTGAACTTGTTGGAGGTGTCATTGTTTCTAGGCCTGCAAAAGTGGGATTCAACCAAGTGAAAAGCACTAAAAAAAGTTGTCATTTGTATGTTTTCTTTTTTTTCCCCACAGTGCAACTTGTGTGCTACCTTTCTGCTGCTTCCTACAGAAGGCAGATTTTTTTTTTCTTTTTTAAGGCTGGAAATTTTAGGAAATATGTTTTTGTTTTGCTTGGAGGTAGCTAAAAATTGCTACATTAATTTTAAGTCCATTGTTGAATAATAACTGCCTGGAGGTTTGTTACTTGTGTTGTAGCAGGTTGGTGCCTGATGTGATTTTGAAAATGACCAAGACGTAAAACCCTGAGAGCACGAATTTATAGAGAAGAGATAAGAAAATTTTTATTAAGAAGAGGATGTGCTTGCCTTTCAATTTATTTTTTTTCCTCCTTAATATTATGTGGGGCCAAAAATGTCCCAGCATTTGGATTGCCCTGAATATTGGCATTCTCTCAACAGCACTTTGAAGGGCAGACACCTCCTGAAGTGCTGAATAACAGATCTTGTACCCTTCCTTCAGGGGAAATCCTGTGCAGTACCCTGAAATTCTCACTTGTTCCACCATCTACTAGCTTGGAATATAATTTTCCAAATGAAGCATCACTGAGTCTGCACTCAGGACACAGAACACTGCAAAATGCACATTCATTATGGTGGGATTTGGATCCTTTCTTCACTGGGGACTCAATGGATGTTTTGGGGCCACCTTGGTGCACCTTAGTCCTTGTTGGTACCTCAGGTACTGCCAAAACCAATCTCCTGACCAAGCCTGTATGAAATTGTGCCGTGTTCTGCTTCTAACCACTGGGCTTTGGGGGGTGCCCAAAGAGCCTTTTCCATGGCAACTTTGATGTTTCTGTAATGCTACCTATTATAAAATGATTTCTCTGGATGCTGCATGAGGCTGAAGTTTGGAAAGAAATATAAAGGAGTAGCTGCTGGGATGTTTCAAGCTTAGACTAGTGTAACTGTAGATAAAAAAAGATTTTTTTTTTTCAAATCTTAGTTGTCCTGAAGTGGATCTGATCTTATGAGATAAGGAAGGATTGCTTTTGAAGCAGAAAGGGAAACAAATACGCAAATAACAAATGATTGAGGAAGCACACACTAAAAAACCCCAATCACTCCAGCAGTGTGTTCAGGAGAGCATCCTGCATATTCATATACGCAGTCAAAGCTAGTGATTTGTACTAGGGGGAAAACACAAAGACAGCTCAAGTGCTATGAGAGTGACCTCTAATAGTTGCTCTATTTTGAAATCCAGGCCTGCAGCTCTTCTGATTTCTGATTAATGTGTATCCTATGCATACTGGGGTGTAATGAGAAGGCTCTTTGCTGAGCAAGGTGTTCTCTGGTTCATCCCTGCAGCCCTTGTTAGCTGGGGCTATGGATCCAGATGGTCTCTGGGGATTCTGACAAACATTCTGCAATTGTTCCCAATTAAGTGGGATAATATTTACTTTAGTCTCTTTGATCCTTTTAAAAATAGCAACAGCAATTTAGATGTTTATGGCACATGTAATACACTTAAGTGTTTATGCTGCTTCTATATCATGTCTGGAAATACCATGCACTGTATTGTAAACAGCAAATCATGGTATTGGCATTTCATTCTAACTCTTGTCATAGTCTCTTGCAATTCTAACACTAATGGTATCCTGGATGCTAACAATAAAGTGCTGTAAGTGTAACTGAGAGCAATGTCCTTTCCAAATAGAACTTGGGAGAATAATGTGTAATAAGAGCATGAGAAGCATAAACAAGCACCATATCCTGGGAGCAGCACAATCTACACCCTCTGTGATCAAAAGGATCCTTGCAGCTGTGGTAGATCTGATGAAATGGGATTTTTAAGTTTTGGCGGAGAGAATTTTTGCTTGCTCGCTTGCAGCCGTGGTGCTGCTGTTGGTCCCCAAGGGTGTTGATGTCTGGACATCATTCAGAGAAGGCTGCACAAGGGCATCTGCAATTGTGAGAATTTGGAGGGATACCAGTGGCAGAGGTGACTGCCCTGCACCCTCTGCAGTGCTGCTCGCAGAGCTTTGGCTGCTCAGGCCATGCTCATGAACCCTTCCACAGCTGTTTATGGCAAGTCCTCCCTGAGGGGATGGTTGCCAAGGGTTTTGCAGCTCCAGGGATGTGGTATCTCACCAGGGACTCACTCTCCAAGGCTTTGCTACTGTTAGACAAGAAGCCTCTGAAAGAGGTTGGCAGCAAAGAGTAGGGATACAGGACTATAGGTGACTTCTGTCCTTCAGCCCAAAAAAAAGCAGTGTCTTGGACTGCTGCCTTGCTCCGCTGCCAAATGTAACTTGGATAAGAATTAGAGCTAGGTTCTTGATGGGTTGTAATCACATAAGATCTCATGATGGTTTCTGAAAGTGTGTAGCTGCTAACCCCAGTGTCCTGGCCACTTGCCAGCTCATATAATTACCGTCTGTCTTTCTTGCCCCCTTCCCTCTATGCCTCCACAGTTTCAATTAGACAAGTCATTCCTTACCTCTCTCCAGAATAATGCACATGCCTCTGTTCTCCCCACAGAGAAAACCTCCAACACCCACTCTATTTTTTTTATCTAGACATCAATTGTTTTACATTGTACTTTTATTATCTAATTAGTATTATCATGTCGGTGTACCTGATGCAACCTGTCTAGTTCTAGGGCCTGAAGGTTTGTAGGTAGTGCAGCATACAGTTAATTTATTGATTTTTCTAAACTCTGGACCCAGTCAATTATTTAGACTTGTACCAGGCTTCTCAGGAGTGATTTCTGTCAGGAGGATGTCAGCTAACTCATGTGTACATGGCAATACAAACATCAGAAGTTGGAGTCCTTAATGACTCATTTCTGGCCACCGTGTGGTTTTTGTGCAGCATTTTGAAGAGCACTGTGGGGATGCTGAAACAGCGTTTTCTTAACATGCTGGCAAGCAAAATAATGTGGTGTTGGCTGAAGCAGTGTTTTGAAGGCAGTTTGGGAGCTGGTGAGTGTTTCAGAGTGGCTGTGGCAGTGCCTGGCACGGTGACATGACACTAAAAGAAGCTGACCTTCGTTCGGCTCCAGCAGCGCACGTGGCAGCCTCAGCCCAGGCTCCGGAGTGGGAGATTTTGAAGTTCTTAAATGGCTAATTTTTCCTGATATGCTGTGGCAGTGCCCCTGTAAAACAGCCTGAGCTCCGTGGCTCACTGCGTGTGATAGCAGAGGCATTTCTAGTGCTTTTTAAACTCAAATGACATTTTACACTCCAGCAAAGAAAGCAAGTCCTTTACCCTTGGATGTGAGCTGGGAGCAGATGGACAATGATTTTTCACCAGCCAGTCTGTTGTCAGAGCAGTGATTCTCATTGACAGAGAAGTTAATAAACATTAGGAGGATATTCTACAATTGACATCTCCAGTCCACTGCTTTAATACTGGTTGTAATTCAGCTCAGGACCTTACAGAATCTTGTGTTTCCTGACATGTCATTTGAGTGTGTTGGATGGAATTAAATCCAGTCTAGTTCAGATGTGGCAAAATTGATCTTTATTTTCTGTACTTCACTGGAATTAGTCTGGGATTGTAAATTTTTGGAAGGAGCCTGTGCAGCTACAGTATGCTAATGGTATGGTACTTAGGTTTGCTGTATGGAATACACAAAAGGTGTGATAGAAATAAGAAATGACTACATACAATAATGGAAGGAAATCAACTGGGAATAATAAATTGTCCTCAGAATCCCTTAAGAATATACTGTTTGCTTAAGGAGGAGAGTTTAATTAAACTCCAGGGTGAAATACATCCCTGGGGAGAGGGCCAGCACATGGCTTATGAATCAGCTGCACATTAACCTGTTTCTTCTAGTTCAGGCACAGATGTTTGGGATGAGAGTTTGGTCATTGGGGAACAAATCCTCGCCCCTTGATGTGTGCAGGAGCAAGGTGGCTGTTAGGACTTGGGGTGGTTTTCTCCCCTTTACCCCCTCTGTTCTGTTCCTCTTCAGCAAATCCCAGAAGATCAGTTCATTACAAGAGCATGGAGTGACAGGACAAGGGGGAATGGCTTCAAATTGACAGGGAGCAGGTTTAGATTAAATACTAGAAAAAAATTCTTCCCTGTGAGGGTGGTGAGACCCTGGAACAGGTTGCCCAGAGAAGCTGTGGCTGCCCCATCCCTGAAGTGTTCCAGGCCAGGTTGGATGGGGCTTGGAGCACCCTGGGATAGTGGAAGGTGTCCCTGCCCAGGGCAGGGGGTTGGAACGAGATGAGCTTTAATGTTCCTTCCAACCCAAACCATTCTGTGATTCTATGATTACCCAGTTGCTGCTGATTATCTTTCTCCTTTCAGTTGCTCAGGAGAGCTGGTGACCTCCACTCCTGCCTTCTGGAAGTTTGTGGGTTGCTAACAGTCCTATGGGAGACACTGAGCACTGTGTGCTTGGAAAAAGGAGATGCAAAGGCAACACCCAGAAGTGTCTGAACTCTGCAGAGAACTGGAGCAAGTGACCTCCCTGTCCCAGGACAGCTATACAGACCTGTCAGTCTGGGGATCACCCTCCACCTCAGAAGAAGGTAGGAGGAATCACACTATTTACCCTGTAGAGAGCAGCACCTGCTCTGTGTTGCAGAGTTCTCTTTGTTTTGCTGAGAGCCCATGGAAACACTGGAATAAAACCATTAGGATGTCGTGTCTGCTTCCTGCCTTACTTTCTGCACAGTCTGTTGCAGATGTAATGAAAGCAAATGTGGCCCATTGGGCAACTTTCTGCTCAGGGTGGTACTGTGCAGGCTGTGATACCTATTAATTTGATGAAAATTACTATGGGGCAAATCTTGATCTATTCCAAAGCCAGCCATGGAAAATGATACATTCCTAGTCAGATCTGCTTCCTGTGGTTTTTCAGAGAAGTGTCTTACCGAGCCTGATGAACACAATTATTTTATGTCTATTATAGATGAAAAGACATTATTCTGTTTCAGAATAATGGTTAAATAAGTGAAGTTCTTAGAAAAAGTCAGCTCTTTACTAGCCCTGAGTAGTCTTGCTCATAAGACAGACAGTAGCAGGGAACTGGTAAACAGTACCAGCAGAACTGTGTTGGCAAAAAATTCATGCTTTGAGATTGAAGCAATATCAGTGAAAACTTATATTTGAGTGTGAAGAGAACAACCATGTGCTAGAGAACAAAATCTTTCTGACTAGCAAGTGCCTCAGTGAAAAGACCAAAACCAGACCTTGAAATCCTACTGATCAGCTGCAGTGTGAGGTACAATAAGCTTTGTAAGGCATTAAAGTGGCTTGAAAGAGCCCTAAAAGTGAGTGATAAGTTTTTTGTGGCAACTGAGTGTTTTTCTGACTCCTATTACCCGGGGCTTTTACAGGAAAAGTGGCTTTTGTGTAAGCTCAAATAAATTCTGTGTGTGTGTGTGTATGTATGTGAGCACAGGGATTGTACACTGCACATCTGGGAACACAGGGATCGCTAATTCCTGTATGTCCTGTATGGACAAACTCTGCAGGTGAAGGGAGAGCTCTGGAGCCCTGGGCAGACAAACCAATCAATAAACCACATGGAGTCCCAACATTCTTAAGACAGGTCTGAACAACCTTATTAAATGTATGCTAGTCTGAGCTGAAAAGTCACAGCAGCGTACAAATCCACATTTAGTTCTCTCTGGGTAAAACTTCACTGTAAACATAAGCAAAAATCCATGTCTGTTACTTACAGCTGATTTAATCTTTCATACAAAATGTTTCAGTAAGAAGGAAAAAATTGGGCAGGGCATTTTCTATGTATGTGGGCTTTGCAGCACAGCATGTGTGTAAATAAGGGCAGAGTTTGGCATTTCAGAGAATCAATGAGGCACATTATAGAAACTCAGAGCCAGGAGTGTTTTCCATCCTTTGTGTATGGGTGAGTCTGTGAACCGATCAATGGGTTTCTATCAGCATTCAACAATGCCACAACATCTTTCTGAAGTAATTGGGCAATTCACAGAATGAAAGATGCCATCCAAGGCCTCTAATACTCGTTTCTGTAAGAGGAACATTTATTGGTATTGAGGTGTTCTATGGAGACCAGGCAGTCATGCTTTTTTTTTTTTCTTTCCTTTCCTGGAGGTAATTCACTTCCTTTTAGGGTTGCAAGTAAACAGACTTCAAAATGACAGCAGAAAGGAAAATGTTGTCTTTTCACTGCTTCGTCACTGTTGAATAGAACTATCTTAGATTGGGTCACTTCTTTTTGCCAGAGGACTCTTTCAAAGCAGACCTGAAGCTTTCACACTCCAGTGCTTGCAATACAGATGGAACAGGGAATGTCTCTATGCTTATTATTATTCGTGTGTTTCAGTGCTTGGCAGTAAGATGTGGTTGGTTCTAGCAACTGATGGTTATTATTTCATGAGCCCTACACCAGCCTCCTTCTCCCCTGCCTTTGCTGCTGAACTCTGAACAGTTGTACTTGAGGGGAGGAGGAAGAACGGGAAGTGTTTATGCTCAGGACTTCCCCAAAGGTAACACAGATCCTGTCTCTGTGGGTACTAGTAAAAATGCTGAGTGCTGCATCTCTGAGCAGGACACAGGGAGCAGAGCATCCCCAAGTGAAGGAAAGCTGCTGGGAATGCCAAACTGCTGGGTTAAGCCAAGCTTGTGATGAGAGGAGGGTCTGCATTATGTTCCTCCTCTATTGGAAAGTGTCAGAGCTGCTTTTGACTGAGACTTGCCGTGGATGTCTGGGGGGAAGAGTGTGGAATAGCAAATATGAAGGGTCCTGAGACTTGTCGCTGTCTTACCCTGGTGCAGAGACCTCAGGAGTTTTATGGTGTGACCAACAGAGAATTGAAAAACTTGTGTGCAACATCCCCTTATTGTTTCAGTCGTGCTCCACATATACTAGAGCAGCACAGGAGTAACCTCAGGACAGCTGTGGGCGTCTCTGTAGTGTTCAATGGCTCTTCCTTATGCTGTCACCCTGTATAAACTGAATGTCAATTCTTGGCCTGAGGAAAATGGTTGTGCCAAAGGCCAAATACTGGAGGTCTATTCAAAAATAGGTGTAGTTCTTGTACTGAATGGGAAGGATAAAGCTGTGGGAGAAGTTTCATTTCTTTTGCAAAATAATCAGTACCCACACAAGTCCAAATGATCAGTGTGTGTTTGGGAAGTGGTGTTGGAAGGGCAGCAAGGCTCAGGCTGTGCTCCAGCACAGTGGCCTCTGGTCTTATTCAGAGCAAGAACTAATGGAAGTGGCTCTTCCAGCTTCAATTCATGTCTAGAAGGTACATTAAACGTGTCACACTGGGAACAAACTGGAATTCTTAAACGCAAATCAACTTTGAAACCCCACAAAGCTGAAATGATTACGTAGGCTTAAGATCTAGAAAGTCAGTGTGTAACAACCAAGTGCAAGCAGCGTGAGTGCATGCAATGGCTTTTGCTGAATGTTGTTTTTTCTCCAGTTTGTCTCTGGAGAAGGGATACCCAGAGGGTGGATAAAGGGTGTTTGTGTCGCTGTTTGAAAATTAAAACCAGAAACTGAGTTTAATCTCTGGAATAAATTCCTGTTGTGGAGCTGTTTCAGGAACTGCGCTGACTTGGTGTGTTTAATCCCTTCAGTGGGTCTAATGATCTTTTCCTTCCTCACTGAATGGAAACTGCTGGTTTAGTCCTTTTTTTTATTACTTCCACTTGCAAAGGAGCATGTGCCCACCATTGCTTCTTTTAGTGTTCTCAGGCATTGCTTTTAGGAAGTGTATGGCACAGAAAGGGATGCCCTTCTCTCTCCTTCCTCCCTCAACCCTGGGAATCTCCTTTCTCTCTTATCCTTATCTTGACACATACCCTCTATCAAATGGTATTTCCCGGTTCAGTGCTTGGATGGGCCAGTTTGGGAAGTACAATAGCAGTGTGGTGGCATCCTTGGTTCTTCTGAGCTCTTCTCCTACAGCAACCTATGCAAAATGTCTGCAACATGAGCGTGTCAAGCACAGTGATAGCACAGTAAGTGTCGGTGGAAACACGGATCTAGAAAGAATATTACTCGTTGCACCATTGGGAAAATAAAATCAAACCCTGTTTCAGTTGTTGAGGTAGGAGATTATTCCTCATTGTACCAGCAAATTCTTTATTTGCCTCAATGAAGTATTCATCCAAGGTCTAAATTCTGAATGGCCCCAAAATAAAACTAATTTAAACTGTGCCAAATACTTTCTGTCGTTCCGTCCTCATCATTCACAAGTGAATCCCTTTGTTTTTCTCAGCCTGCACACACAGGTGTGGGCCACAAGAGATGTTCGGGAAATCATTTCTGAAGCTACATTCCTTGCAGTGCAGAGCAGAAAAGCTGCAAGAGGAGTGTAGTGGGGCTGTGGTCCTGCTCCAGCCTCAATACCTTCTCACACTGAAGAAGCAATATTACTGGTAAAACCATAATATGGTTTGATTTTCTGCCTAATCACTCATCTTCAGACACAGGGGCAAAAGAGTAGGCCGTAGAGAGAAGGCGTCATTTAGCAATCACATGTTTAAAAATGACTGTTATTAATATTATTTTTATTTTATATTATTCAGCTAAAAGTAGCCTTCTGTCTCCTTGCCTCCTGTTCTCCTGCTCCCTGGCTATTAGCCAACTGCAGGTTGTTTTTTTGTTGTTGGTTTTTTTTTTTTACTTTTCTCACTAACTGGGACATAAATTGTTTGAGTGAGAAAGAATGAGAGTGGGACAGATGGCACCAACTGCTGCTGGTGCTTTGCTCCTTGAAAGGCTTCCTAGCCACTGAGTCTGTTTTGGGCAAGACGAAGAGGAGACAGTCAGGTTTATCTGCTTTCCTCAAGTCCACAGAGAGTAACTGGATTATTCTGGTTCTCCTTCCCTCTCTCTCCTGTAAGCAGCACTGCATCCCATCTGCCAGTGGCAGGAAGGATATGATCCTGTTTTCTTTAAGGCTTTGTGATCTTCAGGTTCTTCTGCCATTTCTGCTTATGCTGCCAGCTCTGTGCCTTTTTGTCTATCCCTTCCCCTCCTTGAGAGTCCAGTTGTGGGCTATACCAGCCCCTTAAGGGAGGATGCCAAACTCAGGAGGAGAAGAGGGAGAAAAGAGAATATTAAAGGAAAAGGTCAGAAATTGCTGTGGTCCTTTGCTCCTGGGAGCGTGACCTGTGTCTGGCAGAGCTGCTGGTCCTGGAAGGGAGATCAGGCTCTCCATGTGATGTTCATTTGGCTCCCTCCCAGGGCTTACAGGTAGTCCTTCAGAAAAACGATACTAAATATGAAGAGTAGGGCATAACAACATTTTTCCAAACCAGCCCATTTATCTAAAGCCTTTAGTGAACGTGATTATGAACAAACCACAAGAAAACACCTGATCTCTCTTCAGAAAAATTAATAATTCAAATAGAATCAAATGAAAATGGGAAAATTGTGCATGGGAAGCTCTGGAGATCCTGAGCAATTTTCTTAGCTGAGTTGTACTCAGCAGAATGATTTCGGCTTGAATTTAAGTGAGGATCTAGTAATTTATCCAGTTCCATGCAAAATACTCACCAATTATGTGTGTCTCTCATCAGGAGCCCTGTCAAAGACCCCAGGCAGACTGGAAGTCTGGAAGCAGCTATGGTTAGTCAGGAAATGAATGGTAGAATATCCCAAATTTATGTGAGCAATAAGCAGTCAGAAACAAATGAATTTTTAATAATTGCAAGTGATGGCTGAAATTTTTTTCCCCCCTTACTTAAAAATGGCATCTGCAGCTTCTAAAATGTAGAGAGACATTTGTTGTTGGGAGAAACATTCTTAAGATGTGGTGTTTTCTTTGGAATGAGCCAGAGTAATGGATCTTACCATAGTCTTTATGTTCCTTGCTTATAGAACACTGAAGAAAAGAGTTATTTATGAGAATTATTAAGTTAAGAGAACAGCAGCAGCACTTTGAAGGGAAGGCTTACTCAAATAAATAACCATGTAAAGAAATATTAATTCTAATGGATTTCCTGTACATGCCATATGGAGGCAGGAATATTCATGAAGTGACTCACCTGATAGTCCTTATCCCAAGTGCCTGCAGAAGAAGTAGTTATTAGAGAAATGTAACTTTCTTTTAAAACAAAACAAAAAATCTCCCAAAGAAACAAAAGTATGAATAGGCAATTTAAATATTTTTTTTTATTCTGAAGAGCATATACTCATCTCATTCCTAGTGGACTTTGCTTTAGATGTTTTCTCCTAGAACTCATCCTACTTAGCATGCTGACTGTGATTTCCCACTCTTTAAATTGCAGAAATCACCCACCTTGTGATTTCTGTCAACAACTCAGTGGAGAAATGTTCCTGGAAATTCCAGCTTTTTACCACTAAAACTACTTCAAATCTGTCATGTGTATATTCCAAAAACCCCCCAAGAAAATATTTTTTTAAATACAGATATATCTATATATCTCCTGCAGCCTTTGTAAGCTAACTCCTCACTTTTGTCTACACTAGTGTCTCCCAAATGGGGAGTAGGGACCTGGAAGGGCAGGTTGATACTGCTAAAAGTTGTATGATATTGTCAGTAATCTGTCCCCCAGCTCCAAGTCCTTTGCCTCAAGGTATAATAAAACCATGTAACAATGAAAACTCTTTTCGTTTTCAATGAGCTCAAACTGTGCTTTGGGTTACAGCTGCAGGCTGATTTACTTCCCTTCGTCACTCATAGAGCTGAGAGCCCTTTTGTTTCTAGTAAATAAACAGGAGATCTGGGAAGATCCTAAGTGCAAACATGCTTCTGCCATGTCCAGCACCAGGTACCTGTTCAGGCTATGTTATGTCAGTCCCGTTAAAATCCCCTGTAAGCTCCTGTTCTGACACAGCATTCGCTTAATCTTTGCCCTATTGATTAAATCTCACAATCCATGTGGGTCCCTGCCTGCGAAAACCTGCAACGAAATTGATGCCAAATGACCATTCCTGAAGCCTGCAGAAGAAACGCTGCATAAGTTGAATCCTAACCACGAAGTCCAGTTTTAGTGAAACTGTGAATGGAGAAGCTGGGCAGTCCATCTGGAGGAGGCTGCCTGATGCATTCATTTCCCATTCCACGGGCTCTCCCTACCTGCTAATGACGCGCTTGGCTGTGGGAGGCTGCCCTGCTGCCTGCACTGCTCCCAGGAGAGGGCAGCTCAGCTCCTTTGGATCGTGAGCTGCAGGAATTGCCGGTAAGTTTCAGGGTCGTGACCAAGCCAGAAAGCGAATCCTGGTTTTGCATCCCGGTGGCTGTTGAGAAGTGAGGGGTAGTCAGAAAGAGGCCCTTGCTTTGGAGGGAAGGAAGGTATGTTGCCAGCTAGAGTACAGCATTCCTAATTCCTGGCAGGTTGTTAGTTTTGTGATCTTTGTGCTGTAGCTGAACTACATGACTCCTGTCTTCCTTCTGTCTTTAAAAAAATGATCTCAGTCTCTGTGTTTTGTCGTTCTTTGTGATGTCCATCCTGCCGGGGGCAAGAGAGCTGCTCATGGCTCCAAAGCACTTACTTTTGACAGGACAAGGGGGAACGGCTTCAAACTGACAGAGGGCAGGTTTAGATTAGATATTAGGAAGAATTCCTTGCCTGTGAGGGTGGTGAGGCCCTGGCACAGGTTGCCCAGAGAGGCTGTGGCTGCCCCATCCCTGGAACTCTCCAAGGCCAGGCTGGATGGGGCCCTGACCAACCTTGTCTAGTGGAAGGTGTCCCTGCCATGGCAGAGGGTTGAAACTTAATGATCTTTAAGGTTCCTTCCAAACCAAACCAATTCTACAATTCTATGAACATCTAGATAGGTAAAGGCTCGTGGTTTCTGAGAGAAGGTGAAAGCCATTGGAGGCAACTGCTGAAGTGGATGTGATTATTGTAGCTGCTGCACAGATCGCAGGGAAGAGATGTGATTTTTTTTTTCCCCCCCCATTCATAATACTTTCAAAAAAGTGAAAATTGGGGTCTTGGGAGCATCAGGGCCCACTCTTTCAGTGGAGCATCTGACCTCAAGTTTCAGATGATTAGAGGAACAGTAAGGGCCACTAGAAAGTGCTGAATGCTGAAGTAACCCAGAAAGGAGAAATGTGTGGCAAGAGCTTGATACAGTTCTTGAAAACTCTTTATTTTCTCATTTGGTATTTCGCTGAATACAAGTTGGAGTTTTCTTTAGACTAAAACTGTGGTTTAATGCCTATTATTGAGGAAAAGTTACTTTGTTACAGAAAAAAACAGATGTTTTCACTCTGTAAACTGTCAAAAGAGTGATGATAGTATCTTATGAAATGTAGTTTGTGCTTCAACTCATATTTGACTACAGAAAATTCTTTGAGCACTGACAAATGGTGTTAAAGGCAGTGTGATCTCCAGTGTTTGACTCCTGGTTATGTTCTGTGGGCTTCAGTGTGAGTCAGTGAATGGTGCCTCAGTTTCCCTCTGAGACAAAACATGTAAAACACCGAGATCGAAAAGTAGTTTTAAACTGTAAATATTGTTATAATTATTAAAGCATTTTTCTTTTTATCTTTCTTGTCTGTAGCCTCAGGAAGTCTGAGTTAGTGCTGTGTGAACCTTTTCTATAGCTGGAAAGAAAAAGTCAGTTTTGTCTGGATTTTAACAAATACTTCTTTTCGTTAAGATGAAAAGCAAAGCAGAAATTAATTTGGATCAAATCCTTGACGTATTTTTTAACAGATTTTTAACATCAGAGAAGCAAAGGAAATAAAAAGCTGGATTTATACAGAAATGGGAGGGAGAGAGGTGGGGAGCAATGAAGACACTCCTCTTCCTCTGGCTCTGCATTTTGGGGTGGTGGACTTTGCTGAATATATAACAAAATCCTACCTAAAAGGACCTCAGCAGCCCATGTTCAGGCCACCATGGTAGAGTCTGTAGGGCTGTTCTCAGTCTTTTATTAGTACTCCTTCAGTTTGTCTAAAGAGCTTGAAAATTCACGAGGGCAGAACTGGCACCTCGGTGTCCTGCCTGTTAAGTAGGTGCTCTAATCAGGCCGGGGAGACTTTCTTTTCACTGCCAGCTCAGCCACTATAAGTCTCTGTTACAAACAGGGAAGCTCTGAAGTTTGCTTTTCTGCTTCCCTGGGCTGCCCAAAAAGACTCACTTCTTGGGGCTTCTCTAGAGACATTTCATGTTCATGAAGGGGATGTGCTCGGTGGCTTGCACAGCACAGCCTTGGGACACGCTCCTGGTCCAGAGTGAAAGCACTTCCTGGGAAAGGGAAGACTTGTTTTAAATCCCTGTTGTGAAACAGGGCAGGAAATTAATGGTTTTTCCATATTCTGTGTAAAATGTCCTTATTATGTTGGGTAGAAGGCTGTTACCGTCCTCCTCCATTCTGGGAGTCTAGCCTGAAAATAAATCATTCAGCTGAAAACTATGGGAGAACTCAGGCCCCTTTTAAAGTATCAACACACAGTCTCCTTCCCTGGGATGCCTTTTCTCAGCATTAGGAAGAAATGTCTGTCCCCGGCTTGGCTAGCTGATATTTTGGATAAGAGTTGAGTCATCATATTCCCAAGCTTCTCTTTCTGCTTTTCCTATTTCTAGATAACTCTGTAAATACATGTTAACAGGACTGAATGTTTAGCTGTTCTGTGCATTGTCTTCAAACATCAGTGTTTTATACTGGGCTGACTTCCCAACTGCTTGTTTTTTCAGTAATTTACATTGAAAAAAATATGTTAATTTTTTTCCCTAAATATTAATTTAGCAGCAGAAAATAGAGCACGTTGTGGGTAACCTTAGATAGCTGAGCTCTTCTAGAAACTGATAAGAGATAAACTGGTTCTCATTATATTGCAGAGAGAGAGCAGAGGCCCACACATCTTCATCCAACATCCCTGACATCAGGAGCAGTAATCTGGGTAGCATGTAGAGAATTAGTAAAATTCAAGGCATCTGAGCACAACAGGAATTTTTGCTTTCCAATTGAGACTTATAAAAGCAATGATATACTGTTTAAGGTGGTGCTTCAGCAAGCTTTTATCCTGAGTATTACAGTAAAGTCTCTTTCAATCCTAAGGTTTGGTCTTATATCGTAGCAAAATGAAAAAATTAGGAAGCAAATTCTTAATTGTTTGGGTAATAATAGCTTCTGATCTGCCCAGACCTTAACTATTGGAGAAGTCAGGTAAAATCTGGTTGCATGTTCCCTAATGCACCTAGAATTATTTGGGAGCACAAGGAAACACAAAAACGAGGAACTTAGGTCTTGGGAAAGGTTTGTAGTGAGACTGTTTTGGTTGGTTTTTTTTTTTGCTAAAAATCAGAAGCATCTGAAAAAAAAACCTAACAAAAATTAATTAATGAAATTAACAGTCAAATTAACCAAGTTCTCATCTCAGCCATAGTGGGGTATAAGTGCTGCCTCTGTGGTCACCAAGATGACCTGCCTTAGAGCTGACAACACAACCCTGGCAGCCTGGGTCAGTGTTGTGGTACAGGTATCAAGAGACAGATGAAGTGGGCAATAAACTTTATTCAGAGATTTAAATAATCACAGTCCCATCCGGGAAATTTACGATGATAATTTTGTTCTTAAAATAGTAAACGCCACCAAATGCTGAAACATCTCCAGCAACAAAGACTTCAGACTCTTCCCCAAGGCCACGTAACTCGTAGTTACTTTACACTTGACTTAAATTACTCCAGTTAATATATCTTTGTCCTCTAACCTTTGCTAGAAAGGTCAAAATCATTTGCTAGCAAATGATAAACTCATTTCCTACCCAAGGACTCCCAGGAGTATAATGATTTCTTCACCTTACAAATGTATTTCTGACCAGTGTGGGTAAACCTCGGAAAGGATTTTACTTTCTATCCACCTGCTGTGGCCCGTGTGCTAATCCACTTCTACGGGGGCTGCTCATGAGCTGAAGAGAGTGACTTCTGCCACTATTTAAAAATAAATAAGTAAATAAATTCAATGCAGTTAGATGCATTTCCATCTCCTTCCCTTTAGATGTGCCACGGGCCCTGTCAAATTACACCATGTGAAAGGCCAAGATAAGCAGGTTTCAGTCCTGCACCAGTGACAGGTTTTCCATGCATAAACCCCACAGCTTTGAAGTCCATTATCTTGCAGTTCTGGGTTAGAAACTTCTTTTCTCCTGCAGAGAGGTCTCCTTGCATACCACATCAGCTGGGCTTTCGCTCTGCCACGGGAGGGCTGATCAGCACCAAAGCCAACATAGTTCTCAGATCATTTGTGAGAGTACAGTGTGTTTTATGAGTCGAAATCACTAAAATATCTGGCTTCACTTACTTAAAGTTGTGCAGGAGCAATGCCAGAACAGAGCAGCAGTGCTGGGGCTGTGGTGCAGCACTGGTGTGAACAGCAGGTGAGAGGTGGGAATCTTCCCCTGGCACTGGCCCTGTGGATGCTGCAGAAGTTGTTCTCCCTTTGGTCTCTCCTCTGCTCACCCACAGCAGAGCCTGCCCATGGTTTCAGAGATCAGGGTCAGCATCGTGCACCCGTGGCTCAGCTCTGGGTGTGAGACTGGCAGCTCCCCAGGGCAGGTGTTCTGTGTAAGGAGGAGGTTCAGCACCTGCCAACAGACTGGACTTTGAGGTGCCAACATTGCTGGTTGCTACTGGAAATCCTCCTTGTGTGTGGAAAAACTGCTGTTGCCTGAGGTGTGAGCAGTGCATGACTCTGGCTGTAGGTCTGCTAATGTCTTACACTCTCCTGTGTATTGGAGTGTAATGTAGTCATACACTCAAATGTGTTCTGTGCAGGACACATTTATTTTTTTTATTTGTTTTTCAGCTTTTTCTGCAGTAGCCTTCTGAAGTCAGGCACGTTCTCCACACAAAGCAAGCAAGAAAATGTATTTAATTTGTTTTCCTTTAGAAGCTACACCCCTTTGGCGCAGCTTTCATTTACAACTGCAGTGATAAGTAAGTAATTCATCTTCAGTGCAAATCAATAGGAGAATCTTGTTTCATCTCCGTTTCCTTTCATTTTGTTTTTCCTTGCTACACCACTTTCCTCCTACCTGTCTAATCCCTCTGATTGGAGGCTCAGCCCTGCCAAGAACTGCCTTTGGGTAATTGAGTCACTCAGTCTTTCTCCTGCAACCTCTGTAGTGCTTGAGAAGGGTTGGAGCCCTCAACTCACATGTACTTAAATTTAACTGAATGTAGTTGTGTGTATGGACAGTGACATGAAAAACTATGTCTTTTTACTTCCTAAATTACACTGAGCTGGCACATGGAGATTATCCTCTGGTAGCCTTGTTCTACAATCACTGCTATTTCCTCCATGGGATTTTTGCTCCTTTGCTGAACATCAAGGATGAATTTGGGAATAAATCGTGGCTGGGTAGTGAGTGGAGCTTGTCTCTGTGAGATCTCTGCCTCCACTTTAGAGCCTGGGGTTTTTGCAGCGTGTGGAAAACATAGGAAGAGATCCCTGATCCATGATCAGTGGTCACCCCAGAGCTGTAGATTCCTGGTCCTACTGCAGTGTGGTCTTAGGCAGTGCCTGTCAACATGAACTCTATGCATATGTGAGGAAAATGAGAAGGATTTTTTTCTATGTTCCAATTTCAGCAGATCACACAGTAGGTTTTAGGGGTTTTGTGGTGGATACTGGTGTTTTGAGATTTTCTGGTCAAAAAATGTCCTTTGCTGCATGTTTGCAGTGGTCTTAAACAGTTTTTGTGGGATTTCATTTGGGATTTTTCCTCATCCTTTTTCTAAGCATGTTGTTTTCATCAAAAACTTGAAAACTTTTTATTTGGATATGCTGCCAAAGCAGAAGACAGAAACTCTGACACATCAGTGGGGTGTCTCTCTGCCTTCAGTCTCTTGTCTGAGCAAGTGTCCACATCCAAATTGTACTGTGGTAAACTGTTATGTGGAGTTCTCTGAATACTCTGCAGTGGCCAACAGAGAGGAACTATTACCTGCTTTATTACCTAAAATATACAGCTTGGTCATAAAGGAGAATAGGGACACTAGATACAGAACCATAAAGCCACCAGGATTGGCAGTGAGAGCTTCAAGATCTACGAACGTAATTTCAAAATGATTTGTTCGAAATGTTCTGCTTTTGCTTAAAATTTTCTTGGGAGTTTAAAATATTCAGGTCAGTCTTTTCCTGATGGAATCCAGTTGCCATACCAGCTCTAAACAGGATCTTCTCTGCATTTCCTCCTGTTAGTTTTCTCCTGTGCTTCATTCAAATGAACTTGTGAGCTGATGAGCAGAACTGCTGCTTCTTCCCTGTTGTGGAGAGCACTTCTGATGGGCAGTCAAAACAATGGATTCTCCTTCCAGTTTAAATTAACAGTTGTTTTAATGAGGTAACTGAGCTGCAGTTAAACCTGCCACTTGTTAGTCCCACATCATTTCAGTTGCTGCTGACATGTAGCATAAATATAAATTCTATTGCTGTGAGCTTCCAGCTGGAGAAACTGTCCAGTTCAGAGAACATCTCTACGTGTCAGTCACATCACTACTGATAATAAATAATAAACATTGGTTGTTTACTATCTGTAGGTAAAGACTTCATTAAAATTTCCAGAAACAAACTTTCAGACCTAAAATACATCCTAAGCTTTCTACTCGGTGCAGGCAGTACAGTAAGTTATCTATTGAGCCTTCTGTCCATGGGTTTGGGGTGTGCTGTACTGCATACAGAGAAGGAACATCTATGTAGTAAAACTTTGGTGTGCTTTAGTAATTCGTTTTCAATAAAAGGAAAAAAAACCAACAAAGCAGGCAAAATTAGTCATACTCCAGCAGAGGACAGGGTGTGCACTTGGCATATCACTGCATAGGATTCAAATGTTCCATGTGTGCAGTTTTTGCTAGGAAAGATGCATGCACTGTTTGCTATTTTTAACTCGTGGTTGTATGTCAAATTGTTAAGAAAACAATCAAAACCCGTGCTGAACCAGACAGCATAACCAAGAGGGGATAAACAACCTCTCACTTTTGAAGTGACATGTTGCTGGGACTGGCAAAAATCTAAAGATACCAGGCTGGTTCTACTAATTGCTGCTTGAGCTTGGCCAGTCTCTGGGTAAGGTCCCTACAGGGAACTTTCAGGGGCAGTTATTAGAAGTCTCCTTAGCTTACTTTATGGACACCTGGGCAAACCCACTCATCTTCAAACACTTCTGTGAGAAAAGGATGGTGACACTGGATGCAATGCACAGGTGTATCTGAAAATGAGTCCTGTAGTAGGAGAAAATCTGCCTGAGAGCACCCACCAGCTGAAGCTGGACTGTCCAACACCACTCCCTACCCTGCAGCGAGACCCACCCTGATCCATTTGGGAGTGCCAGGGTTTGTCTGTAACACTTCTGAATTTTCACATAACAGACTTTGTTTAGCTCCAGTGTGGAGTTTCCTCTCAGCTTTGGGATGCCTTTCAGCCAGACTCTTGGAGGAGCAGCATCACGGACGGCCGACGCTGATGCCGTAGGCGATGGACACGGCACACACATCCCAGCTTTGCTCTCCCAGGTCCTCCCCCCCTTTCAGAGCTGACTTTAGGCTGGATGCCAGAGCACAGAGCAGGACTGTGCCCGTGAGTGGGAACCTTGTGTGTGGAGGAGTTGCTGTTGGCAGACTCTGCAGCAAGGAGCTGGTGGGGCCTTAAGTCGTCTTCAGGCTTTGAGCATTGGCAATGCAGGTTTTATTCTGTGTTACACTTTAGAGCTCTGAGCCTTAATAATAGTTTTCAAACATACTCTTGGTGATTCTTACATAAATGCAGGGCCTCTAGAAAAAAGTCGAGGTGTGAAACTTGAGATAAAATGTTGACAATGGGCACTGCTGTTCTTTGTGGGAATATCTGTCACCCGGTGTGGAGGTCTGGCATTGTCACTGTTCCCCATTTGAGACCAATTATTGCTGGGCAGGGAAGAAAGAATATGCAAGAATTCTATGTAATAACCACTTTTAAGGTGCTTTTGTAGTCACTTTTTGTCACTAAACTGTGGCTTTTTGTCTGCTAAACTGTTTACCTCCTAGAGAGCATTTCTGATGAAAGGCTCAAGGTAGTTTTAACTGTAGCGTTTTGCAAATTCCCCTCAAAAAGACCCTTCTCTTCTCATTGTCACCCCTTTTGTTACCTATTTCTCACTCATTTTCATGGACATAACCTGATTTTTTATTGGAGCAAGCAAGGTCAAATTCAACCTTACCATCTCTGCTGTGATTTGGGAACTGCTTTTGTGTTCAGGGAGTTATTGTTCTCCAGCCTCTGCTTGGAGAGTTCTCACAAGGATAATGCTATCTCATAAAATTAAAATCCATGCAGTCAATTACTGGGATTTTTTGGTTAGTAATTAACTATTTTGACTGACATTATGTCTGGGTTTTGGGGAAGGATTTTGCTCTAAGGAAATCAGTCTACGCATTTAATAGCTTGGCACTGAGAAAGCCTTGAAATATTAAAAAGTTGTTTTAATATAGGCTGTAGCATGGCTTGAGGCATCAGAGTGTTTTATAAAAAAGTTTGGTGTTTGGTTTTGTGGTCAGAAACTCAGAAGTACTCAGCCCATATAGATGGAGCTCTCTTAAAATCTGTTTACAATTAGGAATACCAGCTGTTTTGCAATCTGACCTTCAGTTCTTTGTTTTAGACATTAATTTAATTTTCCTTAGGCTGAGAGGGCCATGATAGAAGTCTCTTTAGCTGTCAAGCACGTCCTTTGCTTGACTTGGTTGCCAGCAGCAGTGACAGGAACTCTTGTTCATCCTCTGCCTCTGTACAGGAAGCATATCCTTGTAAAAAATCCTGTAAAACCTGGGATTTTTCTAACGTGCCAAATGCCACGTAGTTGAGGCTATATTGGGTTAAAGTAAATATCAGATCCAGACTGCAGGACCTCTCAGAGGGCTCTCAGCTTGTCCATGTCCTGGCAGTCTGACCTCGGTGCTCGTCCTCACTTGTTTTTGTGGGAGGGAAAGGCAGCAGCAGCAGGTTACCATGATTGCATTTGACTTTTTGGCTGTTTGCCTGAGTGTTGCCATTTCCTCTCCCTTAACAACCTGTAGGTACAGACTACGGGTAACACAAGAATAACGCTGAGCATATCACATCATTTGGAACGTGCAAATGGGGGACCACACGCTCACATATGCAAAATCCAAACTGTCCAATACAGTGTGCTTTTACTTAAAAATTCCAAAAGGTTTGTACCAGGGAAATTAGCCTTTTTTTTTCTTCTAAGCAAGTACATTTTAAGTGCTAAGTGACTCCAGAACCTTAAAAAAAACAACAAAAAAACCCATTAGGAGAAAGTCTTAGACATTCATCTGTGTTTTTGAAGAAGCACTCTAAAATTTTGACAGTGGTTTCAGACAGAGATGTTGAAAAGTGTTGTTATAGGGACAAGTCATTGTTTAATGATGATACTTGTGACTTGACTCTCAGTAAGTTGCTCTCCCGACCCTAAAATTACTTTAACCATTGTTTCTAATCACACTTACTATTTGTTCACCGTGACACTATTTCTCTTTCACTATTTTGAAAAGGATGTGTAGGAGTTATCACTAGGATGTGACAAGTGCCCCTAAGGAGCAGAGAGTGATCAGAACTCACCTAAAGCATTTATTGTGAGATTTACAGGAAAAAGTGCAATTTACTTATTTCCTTAAGAAAGATTTCTGAATGTTACAAAAAGTTTAGAAAATGCAATATAAAGGAGTGAACAATCTTAAACTGACTCTGTGTTTATCCATATAAATGCAGCTTTTTAGGTATGTTAAGATGGGCAACAGGAGTGGAAGCACCTGCTCCTCCTTTAAAATATTTGTGGTTGTTGATATTGTTTGCTTTTGTTTTCTTTTGGTTTTTTTAAGACAGCACTTGATGTTGGTGCTTTCACAGTGGTGGATAATTAAACTCAGCAGACAAACTGAGTCTGGTCTTCAGATGCCCATACCCTTGTATATATATTATATATATATAAAGAATAAGGATAGCTTTAACAGTTCAGGGAATCATTTGGCTGGGATTACTGGAGTGTGGAAAGAAAGACCATTTCAAAAGCTTTACTTAGATAAAAAGCTCAAGGAAGGACCATCAGTTGCTAAGAGAAAAATCATCATTCAAAAGTCTGGGTGTGATGCTTTAACACACCAGACCAACTTTACAATGCAGAGAACAGTCAGCCCTGGCAATCAAAACATCAATGCTTTATACATTCCCAGTTTTCTGCGAAGAATCAAGACATCAAATCAAACAAATACACTATGTTCAGTCTATGAATGTTGGTTTTCTTTTAAGATGCAATTACCTGCAGGTGATTTTCAGTGCCTCCAAGTTTGCCAGCTTGAATCCCAGCAAAAACACATCCCTTGAGCTGAATGGGTAGTTTAGCTGAGGAAAGAAAGCACATCTTTTCTGCTGGGGAATTTTAGACACATCAAGGGTGAAGCTGGGCACTTACTGGGACTTGGGGCAAGCAGCTGAGTGCAGATTCCTGAAAGGTGCTCAGGGGTCCACAGTGACTGCATGTGGTCAATGCAGATTTTGGCATTGTATATGTTAAAGGCATAAAATACCGGTGTGTATATAATATAAATGTGTACTAGGTATTTGTTTGCAATATGCAGCATGCGTATAAAAGGCAGCATGTTGCCATTCTCCCAAGGGGAAATGATTTCCTTAAACAATGAAGAAATACTTTAGATTATTTTTAAACCAAAGCAAGAAAGTTTTCCTGAGCAATTTCAACATGCCAAACCCACAGCAAGTGTACATTTAGTGCTGAGGAAGGTGTGTATTGAGAGGACTGAGTGACTGAATGTCAGCATCAAACGTGAAACAGCAGCTGACAGTGAGTGAGTGGGAGACTGGGCTGTCACATCAAGGGGGAAATCAATGCACGGAAACAAAAATGAAGTAACATTTTATCAGCTAGTTGGATAACTTATAATGATGTTCAGCTTTTAGACACAATGCCTTAGGCAGACTGCTGATGTGTGAGGAGCCCCAGCGTAGATCTGCCAAGTCATACATATTTTTAGGTGTTCAGAGATTTCAGGGGGTGCAGAGAGAAAGAAGAGGTGAAAAAAAAAGAGATTACAGTAAAAAGTGCTGCTGCTCTGACACCACGATTTCTGGGAAATTATTCCCCTTAGAGAGGAGTAGGGCCCAAGAAGTACAGCTGGTTGGTTGACAGGACAACAACAATTGCATCTGTACTCAGTCACTGCTCTTATATAAAATGATAGCTGGCAAAAAATGAGTGGCTTAAAGGAAAATCTGAATTTTAGACGTTTTCTTCCTCTTGTTAGTTTGCTTCCCAAGGACCCAATTATCTGGCTCATGAAAATAAATGCTTATATCTTCACCACAAGCAGTCAGTATTTTTGCAGGTGCTGAGCCCCCTTCCCTTGCCATGGTTTTCACCTGCTGGAAAGGCGAGTGGTTTGTGACCTCTCCAAAGGAGAGCTCTGTCAGTGTGATGCTCTTATTTGCTTTGTTTAACGGTTCCATGTGCACCTACAGGAAAGTTGGCTCATGGCTTATTAGCAGGACGCAGGAGTGGCTTCTCTCCATGCCCCAGCATTGCTCCAGTCTGGTCATTCTTTTTAATTGCCCAGGAGGAACGAGGCAGGGAGAAGAGGCTACTGGAAGGGCAGGGACAGCCTGAGCAGCACCTTCCCTTACAGCATTTGGGTTATATAAAAGAATTTCATGCCTTAGGTTGGGCTCTGACATAGATGTGGGTCTGCTGTGAAACAGAGGTCTGGATTTAGGTTTGAATAATATCCAGAATTTCTGGAAAATTGATACAATTACAGCTGGTCCTTTCTCTTCATGTGGCTGTCCTTGGAGGGAGGTGGGAGCCCTGCAGCTCTGTAGTGTTGCTGTTTGCTGCTTGGGTACCTCCCTGTGCTTTCACCTTGGAGCCCCCGTTTCCTCCATCCATCCAAGAAATACAGCTTCACTGTTGGGAGGGTTCACTGCAAAACTTGTAAACCTTTAAAACAAACTAGTCCTATTAAAAGTCCTAATTTAAAGTATCTTTCTCTCTGCTCCATGTGGGTCCTAAACTGGAAGTAAAGCACCCTATGCACTTGTTTGGCCTCATCCTTGCAATGTTTGGGTTTGGGTTTTTTGGGAGTTTGGGTGATTTTTGGTTTGTTTGTTTGTTTGTTGTTTTCTTTTGGTTTTTTCTTCCCCAAATTTAAAATCTGTTGTTGTGTCTAAAGGCCTTATCTCTAACTTGTGTTCAGGTTTTGTAGGCTAACAAGTTACTTCAGTCAATGATGCCTATAGGACTGTGACATTAAACATTTTGAAGTTCTGACCATTCAAGCACTCATGTTACCCACCTGAGAGCTTTGTGCTTGAAAGGTATCGCTACAGACAGGAAGCCAAGTGCAAAACAGCTGCTTAGGCTGATGGTTCCATACTGTTGTCCTTGGATGTTAGAAATAAATGCATGTGAGCATCAGACTGTATAAAAATGAGCTATATTTTATCATCTGATTCCATATTTCACTTCCAGTTAGTTTCCTGTGGGTGCTCATTTTGACTGACCTCTTCTTATTTGCATTAAAAGCTCATGGAGTAATTTCCATTTCTGAGGACCTTTGCTCATATGACTCCTGCCGTGGTCTTGCCAGGGCTAATGCACTAACCAGGCTCAAGGCACAAGCAGTGCCTCGACCAGGAGCTTCCAAACAAAACAGAGATGCTGCTGCTGAAATAATGATGTTGCTCAGCAGATAATACTCGTTTGCTTCAGTGCTGACTGAAGTGGAAGTTGCAGTTGGTATTAAAGATTACCATCCTGGTGATAGATGAAATAGGGGAGGGATAAGAAGTGTTGTTTCTTCTAATCTCTCCCTTTGAAGTATCTGCATGCATAAAAATGATCATTTTGGAAAAATTCGTGTTTGAAAGCCAGAATGTACTAATGTGATGCTTTTCAAACCAAATGACTTCGTGTGCTTTTACAGAACATTGATGAAGAGTTTCTGACATGAGAGAGAATGCAATGGTTTTAAAAGAGTCTGTTTCCATTTTATCCTGCAGAGATATTCTGGATTGACTCTTTTCTGTTGACTCCTTGTTAATGTGGCAGTTCAGGCTGAGAGGACCTTTATTCCCATGGTGCTGGAGCCTTTGGTCAGTGCAGGTGGGAAATGATTGTGTGTCCAAACAAGCTCCTTCAGCTACTGGGTATTCTCCTGCTCATGCCCTCAGCTGACAGACATGGCCAGTTCAGTTTAGCTTATGGGACCTAATTGCTTCCTCTGATGTCAGGCAGCAGGTCTCTGTAGCTTCTAACTTGTTTTACATCCAGATCCATGAAAAAAGAGGCTTTTGTGTCACATTTAAAAAGTTTGAATCATTTCCATGGAAAACACTTCAAGACTCTGTGAAGCAAAAATTCTCTGTATGTGTTCTTTGCAAGATGAGAAACTATTTTAATACCTCAAGGAGAAATACCTCGAAAGAAATCCATTTCATGACAAATTACATCCATCCCAAAAGCTGGCATCAGGGAATAGGATCGTAACTCCTTAAGACCTCCATGGGAATGTTGTAATCCAGACCTTGTCTAAAAGTCTCAGCAAGGAGAAAGTACCTGGGAGCCACTGAAATAGAAGTTCATTATAATGAATAGAGTATTCAGTGGAAGGAAAACATATTTTCAGTTGTAGCGAGTTCAGGGTATTGTTGATCATTAAACACATTGTTTCCATTTGAGGCAGTTTCCATCATTATTGCTCTTCCTTGTTCCTTGGCTCCCATGTTGTAAGGCCAACAGGTCCTTGTCTGTAAGTGAAGGGTGACACAGTGAAATGACTGAATTCTTTAAGAGCACGGACTGCAAAGGGAGTCAAAGACTGACAACTGCCCATCTTCACCTGCTGAACATCTATGTAGGGAACAGGCAGAGGTGTAGCAGCCCCAAGACATGTTCTGGGATGCCCCATGCACTGCAGGCTGTCAAAAGAGACGGAAGTGACTGGGCTGGATCCACCCAGCCTGCAGCAGGTACCAGCTCTGGGCCAGTCCTCACCCACAGTGTCGTGTCCATCAGTGACCCTGGTTTCCTGATCCTCAGCATCTCAGCAGCCCCAGCAGGATTTCTAACCACCAGTGGGGTTGTGTCACCAGTTTGGTCACAACATGGGCATGTGGTGGAGCTAAACCATGGTTGGAGTTGCTGTGAAACTTCACCAGTTGAGCTCTGACAGACACTGAACAGTAGCTGACAGGAGGGGAAAATGAAGAAGCCAATAGGGCCAGAGATGAGCTACCTGCCAGATTTTGCATTGGCTAGGCTTGGTCTGCAGAGGGTTTTATTAGTGACTAATGTTCTGGGATAAAGTTCATTTTCTTCCTAGTAGCTGGTACAGTGCTGTGTTTTGGATGTTGGATGGGAATAACATTGATAACCCACTGATGTTTTAGTTGTTGCTGAGCAGGGCTTGCACAGAGTCAGAGATTTTTCAGCTTCTCATCCCACCAGGAGGCAGAGGGTCTCAAGAATCTGGGAGGGGACACAGCCAGGACAGCTGACCCCAACTGCAAAAGGGATATTCCAGACCACGTGGCATCATGCTGAACAAAAAGCAGGGGAGTTGTCCAGTGGGGTGGCTGCCTCTGCTCGGGGGTGGCTGGGCATCAGCCAGTGGGTGGTGAGCACTTGCACTGGGCATCACTTGTTTGGTATATTCTTTTATCACTATTATTGTTTTTCCCTCCTTTTCTGACCTGTTAAACCAGAAAACTATTTTACCTTTTTTCAACATCTCTCCCCATCCCGTGGGGGGAGAAAAGGGTTCTTTGGTGTTTGGCTGCCAGCCGGGTTAAACCACAGCACTAATTAGTGCTGGTGAAAAGGCTCCTTCTTAACAGCCCCAAAAGTGGTGTGGGACAAAACGCAGAACAGAAAGTTTCTTTTTGAGATATGATCAAAAAGTGCATTTTTCTTTTGAAACTCATTATTTTTACTCCTGGGTTCTTTTCATTTTTATATGATTTCACAGCCTGCTAATACCAGGGCTGGGGGCTGTTACATGTCAAATCACGCCAGCATTTGCAATCATCTCACATGGTGTAATCCCAATAGTGTATTTAATTTTTATTTACTTTAAACCTTGTAGGCAGATGAACATTACTTTTATTTTCAGCTCAGAAAAACTGTTATGCATTACCAAGAAATATTTTTATGCTGTGATTAGATGCTGTGATTAGAAAGCAATGCTGTTACTGCTGTGTCATATAGTCAGGTCAAACAAGAAAAATAATTAAGTAAAAAACTGTTTCAAATTACCACAATATTTATATGGGGGGGGGTTATTTTTTTTTTCTCTATTTTTATTTTAACGTCTTCTCCTTTACAGGGAATTTTGAAAATGAACTGGGTTTTAATTCCAACTGGCAAGGAACACTTGGGACTGAAATCAAATCTGGAGCTAGTCACGTGTCAGGAGAAGATGAAACCTCACGCTCCAGGTGTGATCATAAGACTTTTTGCTGCAGCTTCTAATCAGGTGAGAACTCCAGCTAAAATTGATAGAAATCCTGCCTGTGGAGTTTTGGCCTTGAGAGTGAGCTGTGAAGCAAGAAAAAAAAAATCAGGGAATCAATGTCAGAAAAAAACGTGGTATTGCAAAGAACTGTTTGTCAAGAAAATAACTGCATGGAAAATATTCATGACAGAATACAACTGATGTCTCAAAAGAGGTAATACAATATCAAATGAAATAAAAACTGAAATAACATAATTTCACAGAATCACAGAATCATAGAATGCTTTGGATTGGAAAGGACCTTAAAAATCATCTAATTTCAACCCCCCTGTTATGGGCAGGGACACCTTCTATATCCTCAGGAGGTAATTTCATTCTCAATAGGAGCTTAATTTTCTGGTGTCGTTTTAGAAAGAATTGCATGATCAGGTGGAAATGTTTTGGAAACTGGTGCTGGCCAAGCTATATTCCAGTATAAATTACAATCAGCAGTAATTGTATGCTTAGGAAATGCTATCTGATATTACATCCTGCAAACTGATATTCTCCTCTGTGCAAAAAACCACTATTTATGGACCAAGAAGTTCTTTGTCTCTCTTGAATCTTTTATAGAAAGTTGTCTCTGGAAAGTTTTGAAATTTATCCATTGTATAGAGATGAACTGCATATCCAACCACTTGTTTCAACTCCAGCTATCAAAAATGAGTTTAAAACCGCTTTCCTGCTCTGGGACAGAAATGCTCCTCTAGAGTAGTTAATTCAATCAGTTGTCAAGAGTCAAATGACCTCATAAATCAAAAGAATCTATGGAGAGATCAGTGTGGAAATTGCAAGAAGATTTATCAGTGGTAAAAGCTGTCTTAGTATGCAATTCAGTGTTCCCTCTGGATGTTTGGAAGGAGTTTCTGATGTGTGAAGTTAAACCCTCGGCTCTTCCCTTGCCCTCCTGACTCACAACAAGACCCAGATTTCTCTCTCTAGTGTGGGGCTGCCCCAATACACCACAAGGTGACTTGGGATAAAAGGAGTCCAATGAGCTCTATTTTCAAAGCCACTGGAGGAAGTTGGTCAATGCAGGCTGTGTCCCAAATGATTGTTTGTCTAATTTAAGTCTGAATTAAGAAAATCATAAGTAAAGGTAAGTTATTAAAACACAAGGAGGATAAAGCAAATGGCAAAATATGCATCTGCAAAAGCTATTCCACTTGTGTGTATAAATCAAGAGACTCTGCGCTCAAGTAGAGAATTAGGCTGAGTTGCCTGCTGTTATGCATTTAAATTAAGCAGGAGTCTAATAGCTTTTTAAAATTCTGGCCCTAAGTGTGTTGTTTTTTTCTCAGGGAAGAGATCACCTAATCAAAATAGTGCTTTAGAAGGAAGAACCATTTAATACTGAATACAAGTGAGGAGCTCTCTAACTACTAATAAAAACTCTACTGCTTGGGGAAGATTTGTTACTGTTGGTAAAAGCTTGAAGAGGCTCTTTGGAGCCAAGTTGCTGGTGGAGCTGGGAGCAGAGAGGAAGGATTCCATGATGCCAATGGAAGGAATGGTGTTTCTGTCCTTCGGGGGGGGAGGGGGGCGCTGGTGTAAGGGTTGTTTTAAGTTTACTTGCATTCTTTGCCTTCCATTCAGCTGCTGCAGAGCTGTGCTGAGGTTTTGTTCCAGGTAAGCCCCTGGATGTCAGCTCAGCAGTGCTCAGGCACAAGATTTCTTCCCGTTAATGCTTCGTTTCCACAGGCGGTTGCAAACGGGTTTCTATAGAATTCGTCTCCTTTGATCTTTTGAACTGTGTTCTAAAACAGGCAGCAGAAATTTCCTAGAAAGTTTTGACCTAATTTCTTGTCCGTATGAAGAGATATGGTGGTGTTCAAATCAGCTGCTTCGAGGCAGGGCAAGGAAAGCAACCTTTCCCCCATCCGTGTAGCAGAGGTCGTGCTCCAGGCACAGCACTGCAGCTCTGGAGACTCGTCCCTGTCATCTCCCTGGGTTTCCAGCAGTGTGTTTCTCTATCTGCAACAGATCATTTTTCCTCTTTATCAAAACATCTTTATCTAAACATGGGATTTCTGTGGAAGCTGAACAGGATAGCTCATGTGAAAAGTATTTTTGGTACAAAGCACCTGTGCCTTCCGCCTGCTACTGTTGTACTCTACAAATACCTGAAAATCAGAGTGAAATACAAGCAATTCTCCTGCAGACATCAGTTCCTAGTGGGGACTTTAAAGTGAGTTCAGTGTAATTGCTGTGGTTTTGAGCTTTACAGAATAGCTAATTTCACTTGACTTCCAGGAGGCGGGGTTAGGGGTTTTGGGTCTGCAATTAGAAGATGTGAGGGCACCTCCACTGTCTCTGGGAAGGATGTGGCTAAAAAGCCAGTCCAAAATTCAAACTACATTCCCTTTGCCTGCCCCTATTTGGGCCTAGCATTTACTCTGTGCATCTGCTGCAACTGGAGATGCCCTGGCAGCTGGAGAGGCAAAGGATAAAGGGGAGGCAGAGATGCTGAGCCCCTGCTGTCTGCATGTTTCTATGTGCACCTGGGAGAGAAGCAGGGATCTAGAAGGAAGAGCTGGCCTGGACATGGACCATATGGGACCAGAAGCTGGTTGAACAATCTTCTGTGATTTTCCCTGCAAATTATGTCCTGGGCTAATCTAAATTACAGCACAGCCATCTTGTCTACAGCACAGAACATCACCTGGTAAATCAGGCCTCTGTTCAACTTCCCCATTATTATGTTTCCTCTTTTTTTCTGCTGCCCTTCCCAGTGCAGAGCTGGGAACCTCTGGCCAGGGAAGGGGAGCCCTCTACACCCCACAGCTATGGCACAGTCTGCTGGAGCCTGGGTGTGTGATGCTGCTCCCTGCTCAGTATCTCCAGCCTTTCTCAGCCTCTTGTGTGGCTGCACCTATTTATACCTTGTTAGCAGCTTATCCTTGATATGAGGAGTTCGAGGCCTGCTAGTCTTGTATCATTTGTAGTCCTGTCTAAATTCTGATCTTTACAGCCACTGCTCTAGAAATAAAGAGATTAATCAAATTCCAGAAGATTACTAGAGCTTCAAACCAGTCAGAATCTGACTGAGAAAACATGTTAATCACTTCTCACTTAACCTGAGCACATTCTGCATCCTGTATTTCTCCTCCCGCTCTTGCCACTGATGCCCTGTATAATGTGGAGCTCTGACAGATGCAGAAGAAGTTATAGGGATTTTTGCCATCTTTTTAAACAGATATGTTTGTGTTGGTGCTTTAGATATTCTTTAGACATCCTGCTCAAACCTGTATACAGAAAAGGCAAGATCTCTAACCAAAATTCATGTGTAGAAATATGATTGCAGAGAGTTATGGAATTATTTGTAAGGTTTACAAAGTACTGCAGAAAAGTAGCGAATAAGTCAAAGCAGAAGGATAAGCTACACTATTCAACAACTCATTTCTTATATTTTAGTAATTTGAACATAAAGCTGTTACAGCAGTAAGCAAAATTTGTTTCAAATCTTTTATTGTAAGTGCATTTACTTAAACAGGAAAAAAATATTCCTGGACCTTTATTGCCATTTTGAGCATGTGAATGAAAAGAAATTAAAAAAAAAATGTGTCACTTTTCAAACACTTTAGTTTTTCATCAGAACCCAGTGAATTAGTGTTGCTGACACAGCTGCAGTTGCAGGATTGCTGCAAAACTGCCCCAGTGTGGAGCTGAACTTAGAGAAAATCCTCATATGCCCTTTTGGCAGCACAGCCATACCAGGGAAAAAATAAAGAATCCAGAGGGGTTTTTGTTCTTCAGGAGCTTGTATATGTTCCACACTACGACAGACCAGTCCATGCACACTACCTGACACTGATATGGGTATCCCAAAGGATGCACAGTGTACAAATAGATCCTCTCTTTTGAATGTCCTCTAATTAAAGACATAATTGGCAGGCGATAAAACAGGAAAAGATATTAATTTATTTTGCTGTTGCTTCCATCAAGTTAGCTAGTGACACACTCTGTCTTGGTTTTTATCTTCTTTTTCTGGTTTTAAATTTACAGATGCCTCCATTCCCCACCACACTTTTTGCTTTGGTTTAGAAAGGGTGAAGTTCCCTTGGCTCAGCTCACACACAGCTCAGGTGAGTTCCATGGGCTTAATTTTCTTCTTAACTTTTTGAGTGATTTTATACAGGGAGATGTTCCTTCATGTAGTCCTCTAAAACTATTGATAATTAACTTTTGGGGCCCAGAGGAGTGTATATAACTATCTGGCTGCAGCTCCTGTAAAACTTGCAGGTTTATACTGGGTGGTGGCTGGATTTGTGAAAATCCTCATTTTGTGATGGGACTGTGTCTGACACCTCTGGTCCTGGCCCAGGACCACATCCCACATACAATGGTACTGCCCAAAACTCTCAAAGCTACTTTGACTAATCATTATTATAAATGCATAGTAGGCATTTCTGTGATTATATTATCTAAGTAGCTTCAAGGAGAGGCATTGGAAGGTAGAAGGTAGAAAAGGGACAAACAAAAAAGCCATTATAATAAAGAAAGTTTCTCATGCTGTTTCTGTCTGCTGCAAGGAGGGCAGGACTGTGCATGTATAAATCACAGCCTCATAAGTAAAAAGGAAGAGTGTGAAGAAAACCTAAGCTCATCCAGACTTTTTCCACATGGAAAAGAGTCTGTAGGATGGGAAAAGTATTTGTTGTCTTACAGGAAATAATAAAATGTCCCAGAGAAAATATAGAAGCCAATTGATTTAATGTGTCACCATTTGCAATCTATAAATATCCCCGTGGCAAACTCAGAAGATCTCAGTTTATTTGTGGCTGGGAAATGGAGACCAAAAGCAGCCTCATATATAAATACAATGGATTTCACAACCTCAGGATTTATTGTCTCTCCTTCAGCAATGGGGGTGACACACTGAAACAATACTGAGCCATAATGGGAAAACTGTCCTACTCAGGATTTATGAATTTATAAAGGATAGAGTCAGTTTTGTTGTGTGATTCAGCAGTAAATCACTGCTTGTGGGTGCCAGAGTTTGCATCAGGTGGGAAGGTGCTCGTGGAAGGACACAGCACGTTTTCCAATGCAGCTGTTGGGCATGGAATGGTAATAAAGGGAAGAAGGACCTGCCCCAGATCCAAAATGCTCATTGAAGCACGTCAGTAGCCAGCACTAGAAACATAAAGCTTCACAGCCAACGTTTGGAGGGTTTATTTAATTAGGAAATATATTCTGTCAGGCTTGTATTTAACTTTCTGTTTACCTCACCCTTGGCTTACTTTCTGCCTGTGGGTAGATCAGGACAGGTCACAGTTATATGCAGCTTTTATTTACCTGTGAATTTAGGTTTCCATTACTTTATCTCTGAATTATACACAGTGTTTGATGATGTGCTGTAGCATCTACGAAAGGTTTTTCCTCTTTTATAATTGCAGCTGGTATATTCAATGTAATAAGGGGGGTGGAGTGTGTGGTGGTGGAAAGAGAGGTTTCTATGCCCAGTCTGACTGTGGCAGGAGGGTTCTGCTTTCATCCTCACAGAGGATGTGCATGTTGAGAGACATGTTTCTGAACAGCAGGCACAATGCTGTGTACTGAGGCTCAGACTTCAAATGGGGCATAATCAGGCATTTCAGGCCCCTGCTTATGCTCCTGAAGAGTTGGCCTGATTTTCAAAAGTACCAGGCAATCAACATCCCCTTATTGATTTCAGTGGGAACTAGTCAGCCTTCAACACATCAGAAAAATTGGGCTGGTTATTTAGAAACCTGCTTACGGTTTTCAAATCTATACTCTGGGGCTGGTTTTTTATTTTTTTCGTTGCTGGAACTGGCCTCTGCTTTCCTCTGCTGCATGTGCTCTTCATATGCTCAGTAATGCTTTTGCTTACTCTGCAAACAGTGGCTTTTCTGGCACACTTGGCCCTGGAAGTCCTGTAGATTAACAGGTTTTTTTCCTCTCAAGATCTGCTTTGGGGAAGAGGAGTTGAGGAGTGTGGTTTTGGTAATCAAAAAGTCATCTGCCCTCTCTTGCATTTCTCCAAAGTTTTTCTGTTACTTCTGAGCTGGGAGTCCTGGTTTTGCAGTGAAGAAAATGCAAGGTGGATATTAGGAGTGTTTCTTGACTGTTGTGGGTTGAGAGATAGGCAGGTTGTGAAGATTTTGGAGAACCAGTTAAACAAACAAGTTTTGGGACTGTGGGGCGTTGTTTGAGTCTGCAGGTTGAGGAAAGTGGCTGTCTCAATTCGGGGAACTGCAGATGCAGGACATCCATAGAGGCTTGCAGCTCCTGTTGGGGGACATGCAGATGGATCTGAGCAGAAAAGAGCCTGAGAAATGCAGGTCACTAGAGGAAGAAGGCGAAAGGGGGTGACATTTCCCTTACCGGTGTGACGGGAGTTGTCGATGGCTGTTACAGCCGGGTGCTGGTTTCCTTCCATCTGACGCTGGGAATGTCCTGCTCTTTTGACTTACATGTGTGAAATAATTCACAGGCTGGAAGAGGAGGAGCACCCAGGGATGCTGGACTTGCCTGTGCACTGAGGGGTCCTGGGCTGATCCCACAAGGCCTTTCCCAGCTCTCAGCACAGGAGCACCGTCCATCAAGGCAGCGGAGTGCCACTGAAACTAAACTTTAAAAGACAACTGGAAGTTTGCAGGTATTCTTTCAAACCAAAGAGCCAAACAGAGCCTTTATTCCCACATTAGCCTGGTACATGTTTTTGTAATCATAACAGCAGAACAACTTACAAACAACCTTTCTAAGGGCTTGTGGGGGGTTAGAGGTCCTGTCCCTCTGGCCTTGGTCTTACAGCTTCCCACACCTTCCGTCAGAGACTGGGGGAAAGAGTGTCTTTTAGGGTAAAACTCTCTATTCTTCATTCCTTTAGCAGCTTCCCGTGCTGCCAGGCAGCAGCATGGGGCCTGTCCAGGAGCAGAGCAGGAAAGGAATCATTGCCAGGTCCTGATTTCTCCAGGGCATCTCAGCTCCTTACGATCCTCTGTGCAAAGCACTGAGCAGAGGTTTTGTGTAGCCATCATGAGACTAACATTATGAAAGATGCTATTGATATCATTCTGACATAGGAAGCATGTAAAGAATTAGAAACAGACTCCCCTGAAAGAAGCAAGACAACGGGATATATTACAATATCAAAATGTACTTGACAGGTGGAATTTATATAGCACATAGTGAAAGAAGCTGTTTGGTGAGTGATACATTTCATATTAAAACATATAAATCATCTACTTGGAGAAGAATTGGACTCTCTGGGCAAGTAGCTTAGCTGCTGCATCTGACATGCTGCCTGTTACAACAGATATATTCATTTATGAAGCTGATAATCATTGCCTACTTTTTGTATTTATTCCAGGGTAAAATTCAGAATTAGATATATCAGTCACACCATCTGACAATACTCTGTCTGTTACTGGCTTGATTGTGTTATTCCAATGTTGCAGTATAGTTGATACTCCCTAGTTAATCAGTGCATCTATTGATTAATATATATTCCCATTAGAGTAAATATAAATCATATTAAATTAGATAATATAACCATAATAAACCTGCTGTATCCAGTATGTAACATACTAAATCAAAATTAGCAATTACTAATTGAAATTATATCCCCTCGTATAGCGTTATATAAATCAAAGGCATTTCTCTAAAATCCATGCATCATTCAGAAGATTAATCCTCCAGCAACTGTAAATGTTTTTCCACTACATTCATTTGGCTAAGCTGGATAATGGTAATAGCCTGGAGGTTAAATACACAACGCTCTGTTAGAGCTGACAGAGTGGTTATTGCCACGTGTGTCCTTAATGCCCATCACATTGTACCAGTCACAGAGCCCTGGGGATGGTCAGTGCACTGCACCCACCAGCTCCTGGGAGCTGGGCTTCCTCAGCTCATGGAATTAAGGGGAGGTTGTCTCTACAGCACACTTGGAAGTCTTTTACTCTCTGCCTTGGACACAAAATATGGGGACACAAAAAATCACATGCTCATTTGAAAGAAACATCAGTGGTTTGGATGTTCTCAAACCCACCAGTGCTTTTCCCTTCCTTACTTCCCGCTTGAAACTCTGAAGGTTTCAAAGGGGTGTTTTGAATTTCACTCTCCAACATCCCAGAGAGCACATGGGAACACCAACAGGAACTGCTCTCCCATGAGCAGGCAGGACAGTGACTGGATTAATACTGCATTGACCCAACAGCCCTGCATGGACAACATCAGGCCTGAGTGAGGGGATCCTGCCAGGGTCCAATGGAGTGTATCTGGAGAGAAATACTTTTATGAATGATTTTGGAGTGCATTTCTGTAGGCATCACCACTGGCCTGTCAACAAGCACCTGGAGAAGCCCCACTTTGCAGACAGTGCCATGGGGAGAAATGCTGATTGCTCTGGGGTGAGGAAAGGGTGAGAAGTAGTGGGTGAGGCAGCCTGAGCTCCCTTCACGTGCAGCAGCTTCACAAAACGTCCTCACCACGCACAGAAAACCAATTGGAGGTTACACAAACCTCTCATGCTTACTCTGCGTTTTCCAAGTAGAAGACTGGGCACGAGTCCAAACACATAATCTGAGCGAGGGCATGTCACAACAAATAGGAAAGGGATAATTAGAATTTTATGAAGTGGCTCTCTATAATGCTACCTACTGTTTACTTACCAACAATTTTAAATTTAGCAATTGATGCATTTTTAATACCAATTAAAAAAAAAACATATTTGCTCATATTTGCTCTTAGTTATGTGGGGGTTTTTTTAAAATAACCCCGTTTCCCCGGTGGGACCGATGTGTGTGCACGTGTGTGTGTCTGCTCATAAAATGGTACCGAAATGTGTGAGAGAACAGGAATGTGGCTTAGCAGACAATAACTCTCGATTTCATTGTTTCAAGTGTTGTGTTTTTTTCTAAAAGTCAAGGAAAGTGCAGTTCACTGAAGACAACAGCAGTGAGAGAACCATTCCTGGGCCTTCTAGCAGTTTGGAGGAAGATACATATAAGAGGTAAACCTAAAAGCAACATGAGATGGAATGTTTTCTTCATTGTCCTTCACCACAGGTGAGTAACTTTGCTAGCTCGAGTGGTTGTTTCTTTTACCCCAGGCAGGACTATTTCGGTGGTATCTAACACCTCTGCATCGTGTCCAGCAACACAGTCATTTGATGTATCTTTGGGGAAAAAAGGATGCTTTAGCGAGACACTGCATGGATATTCTTATCCATAGGCAAATCTGAGAGTATTAATCTAACCACAGCCTAAATTACACCCACACAAAGATTTATTTTAAAAGCAAACACACAGAATGTAGCTCAGCATTAAGTATTTTTATCTTCCTAATAAAGCCTCTGAAACTTGAAGCAAAAGAAAAGCAATGTGTACAAGCAAGTAGGCATCTGATAATTTCTCTCCATAAAATCAGAAATTCAACATTTCAAATCCTTTATTGCTTAGTTACTTTTAACCCAATTCACATAATGCAAGCATCTTCTTTTCTGCATAAGTAGTCAAACCCAACCAGATAGCTAATTGCTTTCCCAAGCTGTGGTCCTTATGACTTGTGCACATACAGGTAACCCCATTAGGCATCATCAAGGTCCAGTCTGTGCATGTAAAAGGTCACATGTTGAAATGCTGAGCTACAGGATTCTGAAAAATCTGAAAGTATTGCTTTGTGGTGCTCGTGATTAATGTGTGTAATAGGTTTTCACAATGTGGACAGGGTGAATGGTGAAATGGATTCAGGTCTTTCTATTTTCTTTTCAGCATGGTATTATCTAGAGAAAAAACACTAATTACTAGAAGCTAATAGCTAGTGTGTTACTTACCCTCTTAATTAGTACCCTAATTATTAAGTGTGGTGACAACCACTAGTTAAAATGTATTTGCTTTTTAAGACTTTGTTTATCTGTCTTCCCACTCCCTCTTTTTAATGACACTGACACCAGCAGAGTTGCTGGAGAGGGAATACCAATAATTTCCCCCCGGGAAATGAGTCATTTTGAGTCTCCTGAACACTGTTATGATTTTCATTCTGTTGTAAAATGCTTTTCACCTTTGAACTGTTGGCGTGTGTTAGATTTTGTTATTAAAGTGCTAACATTTGAAATTGTGAGGATGAACTCAGGGGACTAGAAAAGGTCACCTCAGCAGCACAAGAGCTCACTGAATGTCTGCCATCTGGGAGGCTGGAAGGCTTCAGCTGTCCATCCCTAAACCCTGAAGCATTCAGTGAAGTGTTGCTCATCATGTCTGTCTAAAGCCATGATGTCATGTTGGGATGGACTTTGTGCAGCCCCATGGATAATCTCCCGCTCTCCATCCTTTGGAGCAGGAGGATGTGATATCTGGGGGCTGCCGTCCCATGTGTCTGCACTGAGCCCAACACCCACTGCAAGAGGAGGTCTCTGTCCAACGTTCATCCGTGGTCAAGTGAAATGTCGAGCAACTACATGTGGATTCTTAATAAAATAGCTGCTTAAGTAGAAAATTAAGCATAAATACCTGCCAAAAATCCTGTATTGAGGTGATTGGTATATATGGGCCACTGCCAGAAGTTGTAATAATACAGCCTTTTTATGGAGTCTTATTAACTTTTTCCAGGGAGCAGCACATTGTAAGTGACTGAAGCCGGTGATTTAAGATGCGTGGCAGAGGGGAAGAAAGATCTCTTGATTACAGAGCAGAGCATATGGCCATGCTTGAGTTGGATATGCTGTAGCATACCAGAAAAAGTACTTTGTTAGCTGTAAAACCTAATGGAAGGAGCGAGACACCCCTGCTCTTTCTGCCCTTGATTCTTGGCAGTTTGGATTACAAAATACTTAAAGGATGTAGATTAGGAAAGATGTGTTAACTGTATGTACAGTTACTGTTTCTGTGGCCTCATTAGCATGCAGGATGCTTCACACTGATTTGACATTGTTTCTGCCCTGAGGAGCTTGAAATCTGAAGGCAAAACCCTGTGACCATCTGAAATCTGAACATTTCAAGGAAGGCTCTGAAGAAAGGATTCATGAGACTGTGAACAAATACGTTTTAGTTGCCATGTCAAAAGCAGGGAGCAGGCGGGGAGGCAGAGGTAAACAACTGGAGCGGAGGAGAAAAATAGCGAGAGAGTTCTAATTGTTGTCAGTTTGATTCCAGCCTTGTTCACCCCGACAGACTTGGCTGCCTCTTTGTCAGTGGAGGCTTTTCTGATTTACACTGATCTAAGTGAGAACATCTTCCCTGCTTTTATCCAACTCAGCTGCTGCTGGAATGGTTTTAACCCTTTGGTCCTTTTGCCTTGTTCAGTCTTTATGGGTGTGCAAGGAGGAGGTGGCAGCAGCACGGGCAGGGGCAGGGTGGGCAGGCAGCTGGTGATGCTTCTCCATGCGGGGACCCTCTTGGAAGAGCTGCAGGGGTTGATCTGTACTCCTGCAGACAAGGCAGCTTCCTGCAGCCGATCTCAGGTTTTCCTGCAAAGTGATGACCTTCCCTATCGGCATCCTTTCCCTTGTGCTTTTCTGGTCATAGTCCTTTTGGTCCATCAGATCACGTTTGTGCCACATGTTGCACATTCCCGTGTTGTGTAGACATACCCTCCACTCAGCCAGGGAAAACAACCACCTCAGGATAAAGCCAGTGTGCACTGGGGATAATTAGAACGTGCTCGATGCTTTCCTGGGAATAGCAGTGGCCACAGAAGTGTAGTCAGGATAAGAGGCAAAGGGAGCTTCTTTGATCTGTGACCTGGTGGTCTGGAAAACAAAGAAAACCCCAATCTAGTTTGTTAATTAGGCAGAAAATTCTCCGAGGCAGTGAATAAATGCCTGGGCTGGGGTGGAGGCACCCTGTGGAGCCGGCACACGCCTCTCTGGCTCCAGCTGAGCCTCTCTCCCTACAGCGCTCGGTGCCATCCCGCTGCTGTGCCCAGTGCTTCTGAGCCACACAGAGCACTGGGTTTGGGCTGTGACAGGAGTGCGGGTTGTCTTTCACACGACTGAAAACCCTTTTCTCTTCTTCCCTTCTGATTTGAGATGTAAGCTTCATTACTGGCAGTAGAAAATGTTTGGTTTCCTTGAAAGACACTCAGCCTGGGGCAGGTGGGGGTTTCTGCGTGAGAATAAATGTGACCAGCCCTTTCCTATTCCCCCTTCTTGGCAGGACTGCAAGAGTCAAAAGGCTTTAAAAGCAGCTCCCCTTTCTGTGCTGGTTTATAAATGTCTTTGTAGCTACACTAATAGCAGAGCTTGTCCTTTTCATTTTTTGTTTTCTTTTTTTTTCAGGTCTGTTCTGCCAGAGAGGTACTGCAGCAGGATGTGGAGAGGAAGGAAAACTCCTTCTGTTGAGGTTTTGGCACATGCTGTCAAGACCCCACTAGTTAGATGGGACCCAGCTCCCTGAGCACTGGTCACTTGAGGCTCACCAGGACTCAGCAGAGTGTTCTGTAGGGTTATCTGTCCCACTGCCAGGTAAAAGCCCCTTTTCCATCTCACCTGAGACTGGGGTGTCTTGGTGTCTCCCACATCTCCATTATTTACTCTTACAGGCTTTCCCAACCCTGCCTACAGCAGTCAAGCTTTAGCTTTCCTGTCTGTGTTTTTGTATCCATACAAGTGTTTCTGTGCAGTGATCAGGGAAGCTTTCAGCACAAATTATTTATTATCATGCTCTAATATAACACTTCCTTAAAACATTATGTATGTTGATATGAAAATGTGAGATCACTTAAAATTAAAAGATGCCTGTTGGTGTTAGAGCATTTCAAAGAAGCTAATGATTACTGGGGTGGGGACAAATAGCACAGTGCTCTCTAGTTTTGTGTTAATTTTATGCTTTTTAGCCCAAAAATTGTATACAACTGTAAGATGTTTGCACACACAGAATTAGATGTGCTGAAGCTGCCACCCATGTTTCCTCGAGGCTTCTGTGTGACATCTGTCTCTGGGAACATTTGTAGTCACTGTACTGATAAATGGTACATAGGAATATTAGGGATAAAGGGTTCTTCTAGGCTTGATGTGCTCGGAGTGGCCTCAAATTTCATAATTATTCACAATAATGGCCCATGGACAGAAGACAGTTTCTCTATGGAAGTGCCAGGAAACTAATTTCTGAAATTGTGCTGCTCTGTGCACACAGCATTCCCTGGGAAGGAGCCTGGATTGGCACAATTCCTATGCACAGGGCTCTTGTCCTCACTGGCCACTGGCAGAACTGAGTTCACAGGGATCCGTACATTGCACTGGGTTTCTTTCCCCCTGAGCTTTAGAGTTGCAAGGAAATAAAATCATAAAATTGTTCCAGCAGCAGGGGTCCAGTGAATGGGTAATTGTCACACAATGTGCAGGTGTTTGAAAAGGTGGAGGAAAAAGTAACCTAAATGTCCTCCTTTTACTGGGAAAATGTATTCTTATTTATGAATAATTTTTGCTGTTGAAGGAAAGTGTAAGACACAATCAAAGAGACCATAAAAATGAAATGTATAAAGAGTTATTTACATTATATTGGAGAAGAAGGAATCACTGGCAGGGAGAATGCTGGTTTATTTAAATAAAAGATCGAGTTATTCAGAATTGCACACTTAGATTAACTGCTGTACAAAAACTAGTCCATAATTCTTCCCATAGTAGAAATAGGAATTTTAGTGAGCACTGCTAAGGCTCTGTGTTTGTATCCCCAGACCACACTGGAGTCTGGTGTCTAGCTTCCCACAGTGCTGCTCTGGTGGAACAGCCCTTCTCTTCCCTTCTCCCAGCCCTTTGCAATGCCCACAGTTTTGAGTCACCAACTTTGTAGCCAAGGACTGCTTTACCCATACAGAAATATGCTCCCACTGTACAAACAAAACACTTCAGTGCTATAAATGCTGCTGTAGAGACCAAGTGGAGCCCTGTGCCTATTTCCTGAAGCCATCCCCACAGCCAGATAAAGCTTTTTGTGTTCCCACTGGCAGGTAAAGGAGTTCAGAGCCTCACAGTTCCTGGATTGTCATATGCCTTGGGTTGGTCTAGAGGCAGATGCTGTCACTGTCCTCCTTTCTCTTCTTAAAGAACGACCGATTTTTACAATTTTTAATGAGGTTTGCTAGTAATTGTCAACATCCAAAGGCTCATCACTAGACCCAGACATTACATTATCCCTGTAGATGCTCTTTGGACTGTCAAGCCTGTGTAATTGGGGTTACATCTGGGGTGCTCTCTACTCTCTTTATCCATTCATTGCTCTTGCTACAGTGCTAGAAGCAAGGTATGGAAAGTTCTTTTGCATGTTCCTGGCAGACAAAGTTAGCACAGAAAGGAGCAAAATACCATGTTTCTTTAGTTTTCAAGATGCATTTGGAGACTGGTGCAGCTGGACTTGTGTAGGTGGATGTTGCACCTCATTTGTACGACTGGTGATCGGTAAGGAAAGTTTCTTGCATTTGCTGTTTCAGTCTGTCAGTAATGGAGCATGAACAGGCATGAAATGTCATAATCTCAGATTTTTGCACTCCTATATTTTACCATAAAATTGATTGCTTGCTCAGATTTGAGGAATTGGACTGTGCTGAACAGATTAGAGTCTGTTAGTACAGGGCAACCCTGCCCATCCATTAAACAGAGGAGCACTCAGAAGGGGTTTGTGCTCTTGGAAGTTCTACCCAGAAAAAGATGACTATATCCATAAAGAGCATTTTTTTCATATCTTCCTGTTGACAGAAAAACAGCCCAAATAATGTGGTTTTATAGTGTATCAGATCCCTGCCAAGGGACAAGTGTTGCTTAAATTCAGCTTGAACTTGCTCTTTCCACTGGGAAAGGAGTTCTTACCAACATGCAAACTTTGTTAGATGCTTTCTGCTTTTCATGGCAAATGACAGTTCCCGAGGAAAAGAAAAAGTGTTTGACTTGGAGGTTTTGGTTCTAATAAAAATTCCAAAGTTTTGGTGAGAGCTGAAGGAAGTTTTATATTCTGACCTAGCAGGACAGACGTGCAAGGAGCAAATGAGGACTGTGCCTAATGAGACACTGCTTTAGAAATGTCCAAAAGATTTGTTTCCCTTGACACTCTGTTCAGTTTTCTGTCATGATCAGCTGCTTCTTCAGTCACTGCTTTTATGCCTTCAAGGAGAAATTCCAACTGATGCTCTGGGTTACTTGCAACACTCTATGTGTGTAACCATGCTTGGTAAAAGAAACTGGGGGAAAAATAAAAGGAAAAGCACTTTTTCTTTCCACATTAAGAAAAGTTCCTCCTTCTGAATGCTGAAATAAAGCTCAGCATAACGTACAGATGAAAGACAATTCTGTGTCCCAACCCTCCTGAGCCGTAGGGCTGGTGGTCCTGGATGCTCAGACCACCTCACAGTGAGTGCCTGGATTTTATTCACACAAGAAACTAGACCTTGAGTGGCCCATGTATAAGGCTGTGTGTAACTAAATGTCTGTACAAGGCAAACATGACAGCACAAGCAACTCTCTTTTACCATCACAACCCACCATGCATAATGCAGAGCTCATGAATAATTGGAGCAATGGTCTGTTCCCAAATTTATGATGTTACACAAATTTTTTCACTCCAAAAGCAAACACAGGGGAAGTGTTATCTGTCAGGAATAAGTGGGGACAGGCAGCCACAGGAGCTGGAGATGTGGAGCAGTCCCTCGAGGAAGGGACTCTCACAGCTCGTGAGCAATGCCCACAATCCAGGGAGAAAATGAAAGACAGCCAAAGGTTTAAAAATCATCCCCTTTATTACAACATTACTCAGTGCCTGTAACTTTGGGAAATATTGTTTGGAAAGCTGATTGTTCAAATGGGTGTGGATATGAAATCAAAAAATATGCTGCCCTTGGAGGCAAGGCCATAATCTTTTATTTCAGTTAGAAGCAAATAAATAGTAACTATTACTCTTCAGCCTTTTGAGTGCTTTTGTGCTCTTAAATCCGTGAATGATTGTGTGGGAGAATAAGGAAGAAAAAGGCAACCTGCTTAAGATAAAAATAAGTTCTGTGAGTTTTCTCTGTTAATTTTGGCCCAAGACTACTGCTGAGCCTGAAGAAAACACACTGATACTGGAAGAAGTTGAATATGTTGTCAGGGGTTTTTTTACACTCGTTATTTTTATTTTTCCTTTTGGCCCTTCTGGATTTGCCTGGGAGCACCTGCTAGTCCCTATGAGCTAGGGGATTTCTCTTCCTTTTTTTAAAGCTCATTCTTTCCAGAGTTAAAAGGTTCTGGTTACTTCAGAGAGAAGTCAGACTTTGCCATGCATTGTCCAGAGGATGCAGCCAGAACCACTCCTCCCTCATGAGAGAAACAACCCACGCCAACTCCTATTAAAATACGCAGATGATTTCAAATTACTTTGGTGCCAACTTCCATTTGGCACTTTCATGTTTCATATTAACTGTCCTGCTTAATTTCAGCCCACTTTTCTTCCTCTGTTTGTTGCCATTGTTTTCATGTTTGCTGTAACTTCAGCAAAACGGGAACGGGGCACTTCATAAAGTTCCTTAGAGGAACTGTGATGGTAGGATGCACAGGAGAAAAGATCTGGCTCATCTGTATGATTTGAAAAATTGGTGTTGGCTTACAACCTTTGGACATAGCCTTGAAAAAAAATCCTTTGAAAATGAAAGCAGAAAGTGAGGATTTCAATTTAAATCATCCTGAGAAATCCTATATTCAGTCATCACCACTGAAATGTGAGTCACTTGTTGGCGAAAACATGCGAAAACGTCTGTTCTGTGTTAAAACACAGATTAACCAATGTCAGCTTTGAGAAACTGGGAGGTCTCATCAAGCCTTCCAGATAGCACAAGTGGAGATGAGTAATTACACTGAAACCTGGAAGGAGGAAGCTGAGGCTGCTCTCCATTTTTCCCCACAGGCCATTGCTTTACTTGATAACAAAGGATCCTTTCCAGCGTAATCAAACTTTTTAAGTTTTCATTTTCAACATTCAATCCACTTTGAAATTTTTCAAGATGTATTTCAAATTAAATTTGGCTTTGGTATTCTGAGCACAGCATGGAGAGTTCATATACTATTTAATGTGATTTGCCAGCTTCTTTAGTTTGGAAGCTTTTACAGCAATTCCAAATCACTACTGAAAAGTACCGGTATTTACATATATATAGATGGAAATCTGGCTGTAATTTTTATTTTTCAGACCTCATTTCAGAACCAAGACATGATGGTAATGTCTGTGAGAGATGGACTCCTGGGTTGCAGAGCCAGGTTGGTGTATTTCTTTCTAATAAATTTCTAACAGTATACATCTTTACTGAGATCTTCAAATATGTCGTTTTCTAGAAGGCTAGACAGCAGTTGTCAGGCTGTATTTTAGAAATGCAGTTCTCTATTATATTTACCTTCAGTCTAAACAGATGCTCTGGGTGGCATCCCTGCCCATGGTCTTTAAGGTCTCTTCCAACCCAAATCGTTCTATGATTCTAATTTGAGCTGACAAAACAGTAGATCCTAATCTTTATGATTTTTTTGGGTCATACAGTTAATTTGTCAATATTCCTACCCAGTTAAGGACAAACTTATGTACAGAAAGGAATCATAGGCAGGATCCTTTGTCTTTATTTTTTGGTACCGGTGGGGCATGGATGGGTACACATATAGTTCAGAAAGCAAATCTGTCTGTCCTCTTCCATTTTATAGAATTTCCGCCCATCTGACTGTTTTTATCTCACAGAAAATGGGAAGAAAATTTCCCCACTGAGCTTTAAAGGCTTCCATTGAAATAACCAGCCCTACTCAGCAGAAAGTTACCCTCAGTGGGTGCGTGCGTTCGAAAGGTTACGAACTAAAACAAAAAAAAAAAGCAAAGTCCTAAATTGGATTGCTGGCAGCAGCTCCTCATGTTTCATTTAAGCCAGTTCAGTTAAAATGACTTTCCTTTTTGTTTGCCAGGAGAAACGAGATGCTTTGTTTAAGTTCATTACCTCTAATATTTTATGAGTAGGTGGGTACGGAGCTTTGCTCTGTTTTCTGTGAACTGAACTCTCAGCTGAAAGCATCGTTGTCTGAGAAGTTGCCACTTCACTCCTGTTTGGATGCAGAGCACCCACCGTTGTGCACAGGCTCTCACAGTTCCCATTTGTGCCCTCTCATTAAACTCTGTGCCTGGGTTTGCAGCCTCAGCAGCTGTGCTGCTTAAATAATGGGGGAAAGGCTTTTTTCTCCCACTTACTTTTACTCTTTGTTTCTCCATGTTAGGCACAACTGAGATGTTTCTCTCCTGGGTCACGAATAAGGTCAGACTTAAGGCACAAACGTGGTCTGTGCTTACCTGTCCAGATTCCCCAGTGCCTGTAGAGGTGTAGGAGGTGCTGTTAGGGTTGAGTCACCTTTCCTATTGGATACAATGGACAAAATGCCCAGTGTTGCTCACCTGCATGGACTAATGTGTCCACACAGATGTGCCCACAGTGCATAAATATTCTGCATCAGGCTCTGCCCCATTTGTCTTCTGCCTGAGGCTGGCTGGCCATGGTGGGCAACAGGGATGATGGGATGCCCTTTCACAAGGATTTATTTCACATGAGAACTAAGTCCTTTCCCTGTAGGCAGGTCGGGCTCAGATGTTACTAAAGATACGTGACTTGTCCCAAATTGTCACTAAATAATGGCTCTTCTGAGGAATAGAAGAATTTTTGACTCTGCTCCTGGTTTCTCATTTGATTTAACATGGGTGCAGCCACACTGGAGGAGTAGCTGTGGGTCCCTGCAGTGTTGTTCCTGGGTAAGCGGGGCTGAAGGCACCTCACCAGCTCTGTGCCAAGGAATGTTTAGGACACAAAAAAGGTTTTGCTGTTATGCAATAATCTCATTTCAGAGCAAGATAATCGAGAAGACAGAGTATCACAAGAAATGATGGAGAGTTAAAGAACAACCTCAGTAAAAAGACTGTGAATAACTTGATGAAGGCACATCAAAGTGCTCTCTTGGCATAAGAAGCAGTCCAACCTCATCCAGAGGCTGTAAATAATATTGCCCCCAGGGTTCTGCTGCTCAAGCAACAATACAACACAATCCTTTCTGCAGAGCAGGGGCTCAGTTTGGATACTGGTATGGCTACAATTTCCAGAAAGTATAAGCACTGCAAAGACAGTGGGAACCAGCAGCTTGGCTTCTTCCTGGCGCCTGCCCGGAGCCCACACAAACTGGGTAACTGCAGCTGCAAAGTACTGCAACTGTGGGCCAGAACAGCCCTAAGTCCTCCCCAGTTTATACAAGAGCCTGTTTCTTCATTTGAAAAACAAAACAGAACAAACAAAAAATACAAAACAAAACACATAAATCTGCTACTTTAAGGGCTATTTCTTCAGTTTTAGCACTCTCTAAAATACTCAAATGAACTTCGAAGGCAGATATGTGAAGTTCTCTGTGGGTGAGGATTAAGCAAGCCCAGTTTAATCCTACAAGGAGTAATCAAATGTGGAAACACCCTGCCTGTTGCCCTTGGGGGCTTTCAATGAGCAGCAGTGTTCAGAGCAAGCTTTGTTGTTGGCTGGAGCCACCTCTGAGCTGGTTTCCAAATAGCAGTGCAATCGTTGATGCAATCCTGCCTATTAACTTTTTATTTTATGTTCTGTATATTTTTATTACAGAAGACAATAGGCAGACCAGTGTGCTTGGTTAATCAGGTTTATTTATATCCAGACTTCGTGTTTCCATTATAACTGGAACACACAGAGTAAAGAACAGGGATCTTTTGGTTTTTTAGAGAGAAAATACCAGGTGCTTAAGGCAAGCTGTTAGGTGACATGGTGAGCAAGTTTGATTTTAGAAATGTCACTCCGTGGTGCCTGGAAATTGAAAACATCCCTTCCAGGTACCTGTTTCAGCTTTTGGAAATGATGGTCACCCAAAAGCTTTGACCCAAGTTTCACACAGAAGGCAAAATGAGTAACAGTAACTAAATGAAAATGAAAAATGAATTGTCTTTTTCTCCCTGGAGAAGAGATTCATTCTGCTGGAGCTGGATAACACTTGGAAGCTCACAGAGCTCCTTTTCATTAGAGAAACGAAAGCCTCATCATCCCTAGAGCTCTTAATTAGGCACCTTTTGCCATTCACACAAATCTGTGTCTCTGCTGTCAAGTCCTATTTGTTTTAAAAATTGATTCATTCATTTCAGCTCTTTTGTTGGGCAGCAGAAATGGATAGACCAAATGAATCCAAACACTTTGTAAATCGTAAGGGGTTTAATATAATCAGCGTGGCCACGCCAAGCTCAGAGAACAAGTGTACGCCAAGGCTTTGGTGCAAAATGCTCACAGAGCAATAACAAAAACCATGTTCAAAGCAGAGAGGGCTACAGAGGACAGAAAAAAAAAAGCACATATGGAGTATTAGCTCCCTGCAGACCTGTATGGTACTCTTTCATTTCTGGGGGCTATTAATCTGCAGGAATTATGTATCAGATAGGTTGGAAGGGTCAAAATGAAAGTGCTCAGTTTTAGAAATACTTCGGCTGAATGTTTTTAGTGCAGGTTTTCTGATGAGGAGTGGTTTAAATGTTTTATTTAAAGGAGATGGCAGCTCTTTTTTCACCACTTTCTGAAAAATAGCATCTTTTAGGTATTGAATATAAATTTCTATTGAGATCAGCTGTGTTTGTAAGCCTTCCTTTGAAGCACTTCTCCATATGATAACATTCAATGTCTGTTTACAGGGAGGTTTTTATTTCATGCAGGAAACACTTGCTTTTGTGTAAACATGTAAATATATATATATGAATGGGTCTATTTGCATATGAATGTTTTCTCTTCATTGTTTTCTTGTTTTAAAAATCTCAGCCAGCGTTTAAACAGGAAAAAAACAATAACCATCACTGGTGGGATCTGCACAAAGGGTTGGGGATGCACGACTGGAGCTCATCTGTGAAGCCAAGCAAAGCTGATTTGAGTCCCACCACCCAGGAGGCTGAGCCTTCCATGTGGCTGGTTGCTGCTTTCCAGGTTGAGAAGAGTCTCCAGTTATCTCCATTTTCAGGTTTGGATGATCTTTTCAAGAGGTAGCACTAAATATACAGAAGGTTGGGTTTTTTTCTAGAATTTTGTGCAAATAGTCTAGGTTTGTCTGAAACTTATCTTTTAAGTTTAAAGGTGCTATGAAGTTGTTCTTTACATGGATAGAGAGGCAAATGGCCTGTTATTAATCAGCGTGCTGCATTTTGAAAGGGGGATACAGGGAAAGGTAAGTATTTATCTTGTGTGGAGACTGTATGATCTGGGGAGAAAGAGTTTTAAATAAAGACCAACATGATTAGAGGAAAAGAATAAAGATCATTGATTGGAAGTCTTATAGGAGTAGTTTTCACATTGATTATCTGATTTTCTTTCCAGTATGTACATCTTTCTCTTTAAAAGTGGTATCAGTTTGAGTCATTGTTTACTGTGTTTTGTGGTTGCTCAGATGAGCTGTGCTGTGAGAAAGCCCCAAAGCCTTTGCTCACATGCACATAGAGGAATATAGACCATGTGTTAGATGCAGGATGTGTCCCTGCAAGCTCTCATCAGCCAAATTGTGCCCTCACTGGTGTCTCAGCTATCAGTTTGGAGTTTTATTAATTTTTTTTTTCTCGACCTCTTAGAGAAGTTATCAACAAAAGTATCAGTGTATTAGAAATAGCTCAAGAAATTAAAAAAATCCTCACCTCTTGTATTGCTGTGCCTATGTGTTGTTGCTGGTGGTTTTACAAGAGATCCAACACAAATACCTTTATTTAGCTGAATACATTATGGTTTGCTTTTTGGTTCCTTCTTTTTCAAAGATAAGCAAGTCTTACTCCTATTTTATTGATTGAAAGTTGAAATCTCCATAACCACACTGAGAGTCTTGCTGACAAAGCAGTGTAAGCAAATTGTCTTAGAGATACTCACTTCCCAGAGGATGGAATCGAAAAGGATTTATGAAAGGGCTTCACACAAGAAGGAGCTTTGCTCTTTCCCATGTGTGGACAGTGCTCTCAGTGCCCAGCTCAGGTTGCTGAGGCAGTTTGATCAGGGCCTCTGTCAGCAAGGCCTCCTCAATTGCAGCATTTTATATACACTCTTTTGCCCAAGGTTATAAATGTGCCTGCAGTCTGTATTTTGCTTATAAACATGAGACATGATCCATGCACATATTCTACATTTGCAGCACAAGTTCTTTTGAATAATGGCAGCAAAAGCATTAAGCATTAAGCATCAAGGCCTGATGGATCTGTGTAAAACCCAGCAGAGACACCCTTAAGACTGTAACTTACTTAGTTTGCACTGTACAAACATCCTTGGGTCTCCACCTGCAAAAATTCAGAGTGAAACTCTACTCAGAAAAGCAGTTTCATGTGGTAGTGTATCAGGGCCAGGCATCTGGTGGTGTCAAACTGAAAATGTGACATGTTGTGTTTAGCCAGACCTGAGATGAATTTTGAATGTTGCCCAAGCTTGGAAAGTTTTACATGGTTTGGGAGGAGGATGAGCTGCTGAAATGCTCATCTTAACTCCAGCAGCCACTGCAGATCTCACATATGTGTTGAGCAACACAGGATTAAGAAATCTCAGGCCTGACAGATAGAATTCATTGGGGGAGAATATGATGCACCTTGCAAAGCCTGAACTGTTCCTCTCTTGTTTGTATCTGGGTGTTGGATGGCTCCAGCAAACCACTGAGTAGCTGGCAAACCAGTATGAAAATCTGGTATGGCAGCTCTTTGCTTTGCCAGCAGGTTTGTTTAACCCCTAACACAAACACCCCAGGAAAGGTGCAGACTCTGGCCAGGGCTTCAGTTTCTAAATTTTAATCAAATGTTCCATGTTTATCTCAAAGCTGTGTTTCAGATCATAGTACATCACTATCTGGAGCTATGGTTTTAGGCTTCCATCTGAAATGTTTTTAGGCTTCCTGGATATTCAGGTTGACTTTGTCCCTGCAGAGCCAATACCTCTACATGTTCCTTTGCTGTGACAGAGGGGGAGGTTACAAGCCTCTGTTTACATCTTCCCAGTTCACTCAGCTCCAGTAATTACTGACAGGTCTAATTACCACCACATGGCTGTATTTCAGTGGGGGACAGTATCAAAGACCCCAAAAGCTTCTGTAAATGCGTAGTTTTTTTTAATCTCACAGAATCAATTAGGTTGGAGAAGACCTCTGAGACCGTGAAGTCCAACCTATGGCCAAGCATCACCATGTCAACTAGACCAAACAGTGATTTGTGAAACCAGCTGGAGCTTTGCTGACAGATATCAGATATTTTTACATTCTAAAACCAGCTACAAATAAAATTGGTAGCATTCAATTAACCAAACGAGCAGAAAGGAAAATGTGTTAGGGAAGGGAAAACAAATGCTTCCTTTACATAACAATAGAACTTGAAAGAGAAGAAAGCAATCTGACAGTATGGAATACCTCTCGGTATTGCCTGCCCAGGACATAATGCATAATAATGCAGGACTGAGTAATGTCGCGTGAGAGATGTGATGTGGTGGGAGATGCAAAGGATGAATTAGTCACCGTGTTCTTTGCTAAGTGACTCAAATAAAAGACTATGTGAGAGCCACAATCAGAGGAAGGAAGTTATTGCCAGTCCTGGGTACTGAAACTGAGTGGGTTTACATTTTTAAAAGTTTCATACATTACAGCCTTCTGAAAGATTTGTTGGTTTAGGGATCCTAAACCAACAAACAACCCAGTGTTATAGACAGCCTGGGTGAGGGACAGGTACAGTTTGAGACCCTGCAGCTGTGGGAATGTGGCCACAAGATATTGATTTTGTCCTGAAATGCGTTGGATCCACTACCATATTCATTACTGCTTTAAAACAGAGCCTGAAAATGTCTGTGTCTGGAAGAAGCAATTCTGTGCTGAATTTCCCTGGCAAACTCCATCACTGACTCTGAGAGAGGAGAAGTTGCTGAACTCGCACATGTAGGGAAGGACAGTGAATTACAGAGGTTTGCAGGCTCATGTGGAGAGAAAATTTCAGGATTCATAAAGCAGTAGCTGGAGGAAGTGTGTACAGATGCTTCAGAGACCTCTTGTGCAAACAGACACCACCTTAACTCACAGATTTAGAAGCACAATTAACTTTGTTCTTCAGCACTGGTTCTCTTAACTACTTCACTGCCACCACATATGCTACTGAAACACCCTCTGGGATGACTGTTTTTGTAGAATTGAGTTTATGGTAAGTAGTATCTTCCCCCAAACTAATCACCTTCTTCAGCAACTCTCACTGGATTTAGTGGCTGGGCCCTGGTGCTGTGTTCATCTTTAACTTCCAGTATCTGACAACTTATTGTTTTCCTAATAATTCACCCTAGACATATAGGGTAGTACCTAACAGACCTGACCATATGCACTTGATTTTACCCCTCTGCTTTTCAATTTAGAAACAGCTGACTCTAGATGGGCTTTATTGCAGCACGAAATACCTGATTCAGCAGGTGGAACATCACAGTGTGCCATCCTCCTTAGCTGAAGTTTCCTGAATTCATTTTGAAGTTTATAAAAGACACTGAGGAAATTAGGGGATGTGATGATCCACAGGTTTATCCACCCTAAAGCATCACAGCACTGCCCGGTATCACAATGTGACTCAGAACCTGTGATCACCATCACATCAAGTATCAGTTTGGTCAGTGTTACACACCCTGAAGCAGTCAGGTTCACTCAGAGAGCTTATAACATGTTTGCTTTTTATTTAGTTCATGCAGAATTTCAGAGGATTTTATACTAGTTAAATAAATATATTTGACTTCATAGAAGATAACTCCCATATATTTTTTAGAAGTTCCTTTGTGTGTTAGTGATGTTCACATATCCTTGCCAACCTATATCAGTCTTATTTCCCTGTCACCCAGGTGCTGTGGGCTATTAATGTATAAATAGATTCTTCCTTACTTCTTTTCTTCCTTCCTTTCTTTCCTTTTATTTTTGTAATTATCTGATCATTTTCCCTGGAGGTGAACACAGACCCCTGTGCTTCCCCTGCAGAAAATGAACTTCATTAAGCATGTGCTGTGTGTACCTGTGGAAGCCCCTGGAACAGACCACCCTTATGAGGCAATCTCTCATCAAGAAAGCTCTGTCAGCAGGATCTCCAGATCCCATTAGCAAACCTCTCTGGAGTAGGGCACTTAAATAACCAGCTCTGGACATGCCCTGTGAAAGCTTTCCAAAGAGCACAGTCCATTGAAAGCACTTCTCTGCTCTATACAGAAAGCTGCCCTAACCAGGGCTGTGCTGCAGAATGTCCTGGGTGAGCTTGGCAAAAGGGGTGTTCTGAGGAGAGTGGTTTCTAAACTGCTGGGTTTTGAAGTTTGCTTAGAGACCTCCTCAGCTGTATTGCCTCAGTTCCCTCCTGGAGCTACTGCACTGCAAATGCCAGGAGTGCCTGCACAAAGCCCCTGAGGCTGCTGATCACCCCGGGTCCAAACCCTGCCTGGAAACTGGGCTTGGTCCTGGGGGCTTCTCGTGCCATAGTTCAGCCATGCAGGATCTTGGGGCTGCTTGTGCTGTGGGGCTTTCACCAGCTCACCCCCTGCCTCCTCCAAGCCCTGCTTGAGTCTGCCCTCGCACAAAGAGCTGCTCTGAAGTGTCTCTGCTGTACATACAGAGCCTTCTAAAGCTCAGTAATGGCAGCAGAGCACCAGGCTTCTTCCAAGCTGAGCAGTGGGTGATGAAAGCACACAATATAGAGGCTGCTGTAAGCAAGTGTCTGAAGAACAGGCTGAGGAGGTGGTAGAGATGAGTCAGATGTGCAGCAGGCTGAACATGCCCTTTGCTTTTGTCAATAAGAAAGGTTGTGGCACTCTGAATGCATCTTTTGAATTTCTGAACATGCTTTTGATTTGTCCAACCTAAATCAGGGAGCTGGGTGAGCTGGGCTGAGTGGTCATTCTCAGAAGGAAGAGGCAGTTGTGTTCAAGCTCTTCCCCTGACCTGAATTCCTGCTTGAGAAACAAACCAGTTTCTTAGCTGAAAACTAAATGTCAAAAGATACTAGAATTAAATTATTTCTTATTTCCACCTATCAAAGAAAATTAAGTGAGAGGGATTAAGTGGATAAATGTATCAAGTAAACCAGCAGTGAAAACAATATACTCCCTTTCTACAACTGTAAACAATTACTACTGTGTGATTTGGAAACTGTCAATTAGCCCTAACCACAGTGAATCAGAGCTGCTTTCTGGGGTAATGAAAATAGAGCATCTCCCCGTCACATCAGTATAGATTGCATTAACCTTAATGACTCCTGTAAGGCTAAACCTTGTCCTGCCAGGCAGATTGAACACTGTGCCTTGTAAGCTTTGCCTTTAACTTATCTTTGTAAAACTTCCATTGATTCTACTCTAATTTAAACTAGAAATACAGAAATTGTCAGGTCTGAACAGACCACTGGTGCAACTAATTTGATTTTTTGTTGCTAACTGTAACCAGTGATGGATGGACTCAGGGAAAAGAAGAATGATTCATTCCCTGTCCCCTCCCCCTTTCTCTTTCCACTTGTACCCTTTCCCTAATTTGTTTAATTAAGTGTGATGTGATTTCTTTACCCCCAGTTGATGACAAGTTTGTGTACTGAAATGGAAATATTAACAGCTCTTGTATCTTCAAACTCCATAGTATTACTAGAGATATTATGCTTGCTAGTGTAAATGTCAAATCCCAGTTTGGAAATAATTTTTCTGTATCTCCTCTATTAAACAGATTATTCTAAGAAGTTTCCAAATCCATTGCCAGGAGCCTTCTTTTTTTAAATCATTGAATGCTTCCTTTCAGTGGGAGAAAAGGTAAATAGGACCATGTTATTCCATAACCACCACCATCTGCCACATCTCCTGTTTCATTATTAATCTCTGACTAAAGTTTATTTAGTGAATTTGGTAGAAGTTCCTCTTGGACTTATCGCAGTGTAACGAAATCTAACCCCCTTTCCTCCAGTTAACAGGAATCTCTCTCTTCGTGTTGCACTTAGATAAAATTTCTAACTCTTCATGGGAAGAAAGATATAACTTGATCTCTCAGCTAGAATAATGTCTTCTTGGTCTAATGGTTGGTATAGCTTTATTGATTAGCTTCTCCAAAATATCCGTTGACTTGAGTTCCCAACATATGACATAATAAAGTGATTTTTCTATGGGCAGTTGCTCGGCACTTCAAAATTGGGCCCATTAGGGTTTCAAACTCAGGATTTGAAAATGAAGGTACCAGAACTTAATTACTTTTTGTATAAAAATATAATGTGGCTTCAATTTCTGAGATATGTGAGTTTTACTGCTCATGCCATGTCATGCTTTCTCTTAACTTAATCTCTACCACACGTCAGAACAGTTTATTAATACAGCAGAGCCACTGTTCTTGTCAACCTTATTGTTGCACAGATTTTTGCCAAAGCTCTGTTGCTGGAGTTCAAAGAATATATATTATCAGCTTATTTGTTCCTCACATTAGCAAAAAAAACCTGCTTATGAATTAGAAAAAAAGCTCAGGAATATTTTATTACCAACAACTACAAATACCACAACCTGCTACAGTGCAGGTTGGAAGGATGCAGCTGTACTTGAATTAGAGAGGGGAAAGAGTCTTTCAAGCTGTGAAGTTAACAGGGAATCTCTGAATAAAGCATTTTCCTACTCAGCTGGGAAGCTGGAGTATTCTGCTGGCATCTTGCCACTCAGCTTTGCAAACCCAGCTATGTCTGAACAGTGGCACCACTGCAGGCAGTGTACTGTGATATTTTTAAAAATTCAAGTATAACTACTTTTCCTGTCTTTATTCCTTGCATTGGTATGTGCAAAAGCTTCTCATTCAAGTTGGAGACTAAAAGATAAGCAAGTAAGAATGAAGCAGTCGGGAGGTTAACCTGACAATTCCCAGACCAAACAGGGGAAATATTTAAAAGTTGATCACCTTCAGTATCATGACAGAGGAGAGAAAAACCTCAAAGGCCACAGCCACCAGAGCTGCTCTGATGTGGTGTTAATAGCAGGGCTTTGCAGTTCTCAAATTTGATCCATGTATTCTTTTCCAGTCTCCCATATTATTTCAGTCCTGTTCCCCTTCCCTTCATGCAGCAAATCAAACAGGACATATCTAAACTTTTAAAGGTTGCCAGATGTTTAGGTTCTTGGGAGGCAATAACTTTCAAAGGGCAGAAGAGTTTTGGCTATAGAGTGAATTTAATCAAAACAGATGTGAGAGAGATTGTGAGGCTGTGTGAGGACAGGCCAACATCAGCTGTGCACTGGGAAGAAGGAGAGCAGAACAACAGAACTGGATCAGGAGTCCCCTTCTGCAGGGACTGTCTTGGGCTTGGGCACGTGCGGTACCTAAACAAGGTCAAAAACATGTGACAGGGAAGCTGTGATATACATGTGACTAAAAGATGCTGCCCAGAGATTGTTTTTTGGCAGGCTAAAGGGGTTTGGAAGCTCCGAGCTTTCCCAAGGTGCTGCAGTTCCAAGCCAGTGGCCACAAGCCCGGGAGATCTCCTGATGCTGCACCCAGGTACTGCTAATATCACATGGGCTCTTTCCCTGTTTTCTTTAGTTAAACTGCTTCTCACTTTTGCAGCCTCCCTACAACAGTACTTGCTAAATATCACAGTGGTCACAGTTCACTGAATATCACAGTTTGGTCAACTGCAGTTCATTTGAGCTCATATCTTCTATTATAAATGTCTAACTGGTTACCTAAAATAACAAAATATTGTTCTCATTTCTGAGGGCTGAGACCGCTTAAGCAGAGGCTTGAATTACTTTTGAACACTGTGTAACAGACTTTTGTGTAGAGAGTTTTGTGTCATATGCTGTAATTTATTAGTCTCCCAAGCTATGCAAAATTGTTCTGTGATATTCAGTAGCCATAAAATATATGACAAAATACAACTACCCCAAATTTCTTTAATATCTTTTGTGTATAGGTGTATTGCCATTATTGAAATGTTTATGTGGCTCTAGGACATGTATTTGCAAGACACAGACTGCTTCAGTAGTACCTAGAGTCCCTTAACCTTGGCTGGACTTGACTCTAGGTGCCTCTGTAACACAAAACTAAAATCAGATCAAGCCCTAACTTCAGTAATTGAATTTTAGTAGCCAAATTTTATGAAGGAAACAAATTTCAGTTACACCTGTGTATTTATAAAAGATGAATTTTCAGTTGTTAAATATGTATTCATAGACAAGCTTGTGCACTCAACCAGGGAGAAAAGAGAATCAATATCACCCCTGAGCAGCAGCTCAAATTTCAAATATTCACAGCTTGTAAAGTCAAACTTGTGAAGTTTAATTGACCAGGAATAATTTGAGGACAGTGATCTTTATGCACTTCATAGGCAGAAAGCAACCGAGTTATTAACTGGAAATTGTTTATTTCACTTTAGAAATTATGGGACAGTTGCAATGGGGCTTTGAATTTGCTAAAATCTGAGCTTTAATTTGCTTATGAACACTGCATGATACTCAACAGAAAAGGAACAGCAATTAGGAGCTTGTTTTCATGTAATTCCCTCCCACCGTTGCTCTTCGAGCAGTTCTCAGAATGCCTAACCTGGCTGTCAATAAGCACATCCCTCGTGCTACAACCACACAGCACTGTAGCTGTAAAGGAGAAGATTAACAAGGGATCCATGATCCCTTTTGCTTGTGACTTTCGGGTTCAGAGCAGAATTAACCTGTGATTCGTGCCTCTGTTTCTCTGCTTAGACCGGTGAACTAAATGCCCATTTTTCTTCCTCTACTGCCAGTGAATATTTACTGCAGTTTTTCCTGTAGAGCCTTGTCCCTTTGGCAGAGCTGAGAGTTTGGCTCATCCAGTTTCTGTGTCATTTTTTGTAACCTGTGGCAAAGCTTTGCTCCTCTGTGCGGTTGTTTAATATTTTGTGTCTCTGAAAATGCCAGGCAGGAATCAGAGTCTGGTGGGGAAAGTGCTTCTGGGGAAATGGAACAATCTTCAACTCCCCGAATATTGTGAGTATTCTGCTCAGGGACATAAGAGCTCAGTGAAATGAGTGTTGAGAGGAAGAAAGGTAAAAATAAAGTGAACAGAATACAGAAGATAAGTGACATTTCAGTTCTCAAGTTTATAAACTTAAATTCTGGCTTAATTCTGAAATTGCATATTGTTTAGGAATATTAGTGTTGGCGGAAATAAAGTCATTTGGAGGAGTCTGTTGTGACTTAGAGATTCATATGAAATATTTTGCTAATTTGGGCTTGCAATCAATCTATCCTTCTTCTTGGTGTCCAGATTTACCACTTCTGTAAGCCTGTGAAATTAATCCTCAGTCAGGGCCCTTTCAGTAGCCAACACACCAGGCCACCTGTGGCTGGGTTTGCCAAGGCAGCTGAGTTGGAGAGGCCATCCCATCACAGAGCTGTCGTGTTTGCAGACCTGGCATCCTGCATTGCACAATGTCTGTACTCTTACGTTGCAGATCTCAGGCAACTGTTGAGGCATCTGTGAACCAGCTCGTGAGCCCAAAGCACAAAAAAAGCACAAAATGGAACCAATTCTGATCAATCTTCACCCCGTGCCCAGGTATAGGTACAGTTAATATAAAAATACATACTGGCTAGAGAACAGATACAGCGTGCAGTGACACTTACTGCTGGAAAAAATGTCACATCCAGACTCCGGGATTTGGATTTTACAGGCAGGCAGTGGTGGCAGAGATCTTTCCTTTTCAAAGCTAAAAATGAAAACTGAGCACATAGCAGTTTCTTTCTGCAGGTCTACCTTAGTGCTGTGTTTTGATCTTTAGGATTTAAGTGGGTAACAATGCTTGTGCCCATTAAAGAGGTGAACTTAGGAGTCCCTAATTAGGAGTTATGATGCCTGGGTCCCCCTGCCAAGGACTTGGCATCCTTATCACTGTGTTCAGCTCTTACTTCCACCTGATGAATGTTAAGAAGCTCTTAATGTTAGGAGTCTTATTTGTTGTGTTTCAGTGACAGTGCCACAGGGTTGTGAGGTGGGAGTGCTGAGCACAGCTGCCTGCTCTGGGCTGACCCTCGAGCTGGCTCGCTGTGGGTGCCTGTTCAGCCCTGCTCAAACAGCCTGGGCTCAGCATTTTAGTCTGTCTCACCTCTCTGTTAGATGCCTTTTTATGTCACATTGCCTACAGGTGCAAGCCAAGCAACTGCTGCGAATTATAAGGAGTTGTTTGTGCTTTGCCCTATTTTAAAGCCCTTTGTCACTTAACTGGACACAGTCCCTTTCAGTATTTAAGCAATATGGTCTGGGGGCTTTTTTGGTTTACTCCAACTTGTTTGAAGGGTTGTCAGTGTTTGTTCCCTGTTGAAATTCTCATCCAGATTGTACAGCTCAGGTTCCTTGGTGTCAGCCATCCTGAGAAGCTAACATGTCCATTTTCAGGTCTGCCTCAAATCCTGAGGGAGGGCAGCCTTTGGCCAGGCTGACCTGACCTATGTGACTTTAAAGCCTTAAGCAGCACAGCCCACTCAAACCAACACATCTGTTGAGTCTGGGCAGGAGCACAACACAAGCCTCAATAGCAGTGGTTAAACAAAAGCTAGTGATCTACAGAGAACTCATCTGAAGGAAATAATGTTTGCTTTTTTTTTTAATACTTTACAGGATGAGCCTCCTACAGGATGGCAGTTCTTTACAGCTTTATGCGGTACATTGAATGGGAGTCCTTCACCAGCTTCTAGACATTTCTTTCACAAGAAAATTGACTGGCAGGGGTGTATTTTTTGCCTGTCACTCCAAGTGAGATGACTCCATTGACTTCTGTAGTTCACTGACTGAGAAACCATCAAAAATCAAACTTATCTGGGTATCGAGATTATTAGCAATGTGAAGGGAGACAAAATGATGCAGATTTCTATCCTTTTTGTACAGCTCACCAGGGAACATTTCTTCCCATCCATTCCTTGTTTTTTCTTCTGGAGTGGACAAGGTTGTCTTCCTTGACAGTGGCCTTGCCTTCCAGCAAGTATCCTACCCCCTGGTCGCAGCAGAAGAGATGCTGTGGTCTGATGCCTGTTCAGCCTGAGCTGGACTCAGTGGCCACAACCAGACTGTGATTACACCGATATCCTTTTTGCCCTTGCTGTTGAGAAATGCTGAGTGATGTGCGCTCAGTGGTGGCAACGGCATTCATACATGTGTTTCATTGTGCTCCAGTACCTCAGTTTCCATGGCTACCACAGAAATTGCAGGTTTGCTATACAAATTGGTAGGAGAGATTCAGAACACCAGCCCATATGCTGCAGCTTCCTGAACCTCATTCTCCTCTCCTGGGCTCAGTTGTGCTTCTCTCTGTCAGGGGCTGTAATGCTGGTCTCCATCAGGTACAGCAGGTCTTTGGCACTGCCAGGTTGTTCTGGGGAAATTTGGTGCACACACCAGCCTGTCCCCTTCTGGGTTGTCAGGTTTTTGAGCAGAGAAGATGATCTGCATTTTGATGTGCAGCCGAAGGGCCTGGGGGAGGTTTTCTCCCTGATGGTTGGTTATTCTGCTGCTCCCCAGGTGTAAAGCAACTGAGTAAAGGCATATTTTAGCACGTGATTGTGGAGCTTTATGCAGGAAGACTTCAGGTAGAACATAAAACCAGATGGAATAGGTAAAACAAAGCCCCTCCTGGCCAATACCTGTCAGGACTGGAGACTGACAGCAGGGTCCGTAGGGGGAAGAAGCATCAGAAACACTCTCCCTGTGCCCAAGTAGCTGCAGCTCTGCTTCCCTGACTCAGAGATGGTATCTGTGTCTTTATTTGCTTAGTGAATTTTTTTTCTATTAATTTGCCTAGTTGTGTTTGAACTCATATCCAATTTAGCCTCTGGAACAGCTCAGCAACAGCTTCACAGCTGAACTGTGCACTGAGTGACAAAATCCCCTGCAGTCAGATCTTTCCCAGCATTAGCAGTCCTAGTTCATTTAGTCATTTAGCAACCAGAAGCCATTCCATAACTGTGATTATTGCCCATCTTCATGTCCTCTCCACTCCTGGTAAATCATTTCTGTGAGGGATGGTGACCAGAACAGCTCATGGTTGTCAAGATGCAGGTGTGTTATGGATGTCCCTGTTCCCTTCTTAGGATATCCCAATATCTGGATTGCTCCTGAGCACTGAGCTGGCACTGTCTGTCAGAATACAAATATTTCTTTCTTCACAGGTACTTATGGAGGCAAAGACCATCACTCTGTGTGCTGACACAGCTGTCTGTTTTAGGACTCTGTTAAACTCCTTCCTTGGGACCATCCCATCCCCTGACATGCCCCGTTCAATGGGGTTAAGAACAGGGCCATTTTTGAAGGCTAGACCAGACTTTGGACTTGTGAGGCAGAAGTTTTGATTCACACTCAGTCTGAGGTTCCTTTCCATGAGTGATTTGTATCAACATGAGATTTCTTGAAGGCCTTGTCTTTCACCAACTTTCTCAGGAGAGCAGCACTCTGGGCTCCTGTTCTGCAGCAGAAATGAGTTACCTGCCTGTCACAGGGGGTTTCTAGTGGGCTCTTCTGCACTGTGGACTACTTTGGTAGTCCTCCAGCTCTGCCTCCTTCTCAAGCCAGAAATGCCACCCTCTACCATGATATAGCCCAGCCTGAATTTCAGGCAATGCCGACCATCATTTGTTTGAAGTGAAAGATATCCTGAAGGGGAGAGTTCTGGTGCTCTTAGAAAATTGTCCTGTTGTCACTAGTCATGTGAGATTGCACAGAGTGGTAATTACAGGCTTGTTCTATCATAGCCTCTGATGTAATGTGGTCACAAAGAACACTCAGACCAAGTTCCTTGCAGTGTGGGCACTGCCTGGCACGTTCAGCCAACCAAAAAGTGTGTTTATCTGGTGATAATCAGTGTGTTATTACATTTGAGTCTGCTATTGCTGTTATTAAATAGATTTCCCAAGGTTTATAAAATAGCTATTTTTCAATAACATTTTTCATCATACCACCTTGTGAAAAAGATTTCATGAGGATTTTTAAAAGGTCTGTTAGCAACGTACCAATTTAGTTAAGCATTGTAGTTGAACTCAAATCATGAATAAAATATGAAATAGATTAAGAAAGATGAATGGAGTGTTGAAAGAAGATCCAAAATCTGTTTTGGCTAATGCTCACAGCATTAATTTTCTAGAACTACCTTCTTCACACACTACTAACTGAAACTGCTTCATCCATTCAAATATCTACACTGTCACAGAAAAGTTTCTTCTACATTTTAATTTTTTACCAACTTGAAATTGAAGGGAAGTCACCGTATAGGATGGCTCCTAAGATACATAATTCTAGCATCTATGAAATTTAACTCTGTCCTGTGAAGTCACACAGCACATGTTTAAGATGGTTGAAGATTGTGTGACCAGATTAGAATAAATTACATTAGGGATATGGGAGTTTGAATGTTTTCTTCTTTTCATGGCAGGTCTAAGTACAAGTGTCTTTGCAGTATTTAATATTTAAATTCTTCTTCTGAGAGAAATTCTGACTTGGCTCACTTGCATTATCCTGTAAGTAATATAATTTCAGTTTTATTGTCAGAAATGTTTTCTTTTGTCCCTTATGATAGTGTTCTTTAGGCTTTTACTTAATTTTGTGTATTCTGACTAAATCTGTGGAAACACAACAATACCATGGCCTATTTCTAGTAGTTTGACAACACATAGCATTGACCTTGCTAAGAAGCAAGGATACCCATTCTTTGTTTCCCAAGCTAAAGAGCATCACCAGGTTTACTCACTAGCCAGTACTGCTCCCCCTCCTAATAATGTATTTTGTGAATTTGTCCTCCAAGTTTAATGGAGGACAGTGCTAGCAATCTGGAAAATTTGGCAACATTGCTCATTGTAAAAAGCCTATTTACATATATTAAAGATGCCTTGCTCTAAAGTCTAACAACCAGACCTCCCTGAACATCCCAGCAGCGCTGAAGCTCCCAGGTACCCACGCAGCACTCAGCATGCCTTTGCTGTTTGGTGAGGTTAATTTATGCAGCTGAGTCAGCTAATAATCCCTGCAAGGGAAACACATCCAGATGTTTGCTGTAAAGCACCGAGTTCTTTGGACAGGGGCATTTACCATCACTGCAGAAAATAATAAAGCATTGAGTCAGAAAAAGACCCATTTACTATAAAAATCTGTCACTGGCCTGTACAAATGTCAGGTGAACAGCATAAAGACAGGGCAAGCATACCCTTAAAATAATGCTACTCAAAATGCTCTCCCAGTCTTCAGTCATAATTCCTAAACCAAGGACTGTTCCTGTTTTGAAAAGTCTTTCTTCCATTCTTCTGTCCAGTAAGTTTTGAATCTCTGTACACTTGCATTTACAACCTCCTGTGACAAGGAGGCCCAATGATGTCAAGGATCTTCTTCCAGCTTGCCCTAGTTGTCTGCCTGAAGCATTAGTTCTAGGAGAGGGGTTACATGGTGGAAGGTGCAGAGCAACTCTTATGCAACATCCTGGGCTGCTTTCAGAGGCACATGAAGGTGTCCACACAGCAAGCCTTGAAAGCAGAAGTAATTCATGTTCAGTGAGCAAACAGTAACTGGGAAGCAAAAAATAAGGCTTTTGAAGAGCTCTAGTCTCCTCACTACATTTTTTTCTCTTCTGTGTGTTTGCAGCTTAGCCTACTTTAAAAAAAGTTAGTGCACTTGTAGTGCTGTTTGAAACAAATCAACCACCTTTGAAAAACAATGTGACTGTTCAGGTAGGGCTGGACAGAGTAAAATACATAAGAAAATTCAGAGTAGTTTTAAAATCCAGGCATGCTTCAACTTACTATGCTGTGGGACAGACCCGCTGCTGTATGCAAAATCCTTTTTGGACTCCTGTAGTTTCTCCTGAAGTTGTCACTCTTCGTGGCAACCCCTACCCACACTACTCTTGCATGTTGATCCCTGTTATAATTTATCAGTGTTACATCTGCCCCAGTCTGTACTCTGATTAAATTAGAATCCCATTAACCACAGTTGGCTGTCAGACAACGGAAATGTCTGATCTTATTTTCAGTATAAGACATGCCCTCTGCTCTCCTGCACATCAGAAAATTTCCAAGGAGTGATAAGGCAGCAGTTTTGATAGGATTTCTACATTTCTCCGAGGATTTGTTGAAAATGTGGCAGCTCAGTACCTGAATATTAGATTATTAAGTTGCACAGTGTGATGTATTGTGTATAAAGTACTTCCTGAAAAGCTGTCCACTCCTCCAGAGCAATCCTTCACAGAGCAGGCAGCAGCCACTCTCCAGTGATGCCACAGCAGCAGGACCTGGAGAAAGCCATCCCTTCAATCCATTAGAACAATCACACCAAAGGACACTGTGTCCTCTTTCAGGAGAAATGACAAACCCAGTTTGACATTCCTTTGAGAAGTACTGACAGGACCTGAATTTAAGGTGCTCTGTGTTTTTTTCTTTTTATTGAAAAAGGAGGGTATCAGTAGAGCATTTGTCTCAATGACCATGAGCTGAATATTCCCTTCAGCATTTCTGATAAAGCCCACAAGACTCACCACGGTGTTGAAGGGTGAGTCATGTCACCCTTACCTATGTATCTGGTCATGTTCCTGTAGGGATTACAAGTCCTTATTCCTCAAATGTCATTTTGAGTGCAATAAAATTTGTTGTTTCAGCAACCTGCTCTAGTGGAAGTTGTCTCTGCCCATGGCAGGGGTGTCAGAACTAGATGATCTTTAAGGTCCCTTCCAACCCAGGCCATTCTGTGATTCCTGTTGAGGATATTTGGCAAATCATCAAAATCTCTTCTTACTTGCTACTGTGTTAATATTTGATATTTTCCTTTCCTTCTGCAATCTTCCCTTGAAATCAGGTTGCTTAACAGCTTAAACTCTTTAAAACAGTGTGTGCCCATTTTGTTCTCTGGGACCATTTTATGCCTTCTGCTAAGCAGTAAAAAAAACAGAACTAAAATACAAGATTTTTTTTTTAATGTTCTCTCCTTAATTGTGCATCCTTCAGGTTGGGCTCAGCTAATCTCTGGATTTCAGTGTTAAATATTATGGCATTTATCTGTAAAATTCATTTGTACTACACAACACTCCCGCCTGGGAAAATCCCCAAACCAAACCCTTTTTGTACCAGGTGCGTTCATTTTCTGCTATCAGAGAAAAAAAACCTTGAGACCACTAAGCAGCTGCAACCTTTTCTATAGACCTTATTTATCTGATATTAGCTGAATTGTGTACTGCACTTTATAGGAACAGAAAGAAATCCCTGCTCTAAAGCAGGTGTCTGCGATGCCTGTAAATGTCAGTCAGCCCTTCCAGATCAAAAATTAATTGTGCACCCACGATGAGAAAGAGAGAAGGTTTGAAGCACTTGTAATATTGTGCTCTGTCAGGTTATTAGGTTTTCACCTCAGGAAATTCAGCTCCAAATGCCATGCAACCTACCTTAGCTGGTCACTCTGGAGCATGTATGCATTAGACATAAAAAGTTAATAAAAATACATCAGGCACCCCCCACTGACAGCTATTTAATTACCAATCATTTGCCACTCACACAGAGGAACAGTGTGTTGTCCTCTTGGGTGCTTCATTAGTACCATCCAATTTTGGCTGTGTCAAGGTTTATTCTGTGGTCAGTCCTTTAAGAACAGAAAAATCAAATATAATAAAAGTACAACCTGTAGCCTTGTAACTGTCAGGGTAGCAACTATTGCTCTACTGAAATCAGACCTTCCAGCCTGGTTTTCATGTTTATAGTTTCTTTTGTTGTTTCAAACTATTTTGATGATAAGATGGAATTTAAAAAAAAAAAAAATCAGGTTGTGTTGTTCTTGAACAGAGCGTTATGCCCAGAGCTTTGAGCTGCTCTGTCACCACGGACCTGCAGGGGATTCTAGTCATGCTCAAAGGATTAATCCCTCTGTTTTCATCCCCAGCACGGCTCACCAGTTGCTGTGGTCCTTCAGTCAACCCAAAGGTTAGTGAGCACCAAGGAGCATTACAGAAATGCAGTGTTTGCAGCTGATTTGAGATGGGAGAGCATCAGCTGTGATGCTGTGCCTCCTTCTCTTCCCTTGATTTAGGGCTCCATTCTGGCCAATGGAGTTTAAATAATCAGATCCCATTCTGTGTTCAGAAAGAATGAGATTAAAGTGAGGGCCTCCTTTAAAAAATCCTCGTTGGAGCATCTAGTAGATTCTTGGGCCTCTTCTGCCATGCTCAGCATGATAATTGCAACAGCTCCTGGATTTATATACTGGAAGAGGATTAACACATGCACATCACTGTCTTTCAGCAGGTGCAATTTATGTTTATCTTCCTCCTGCTGCTGGTCCTATCTATTGATTTCCAGCTGCTGCCTTTCTATTTAAGCCTTGGTGTGGAGAGAGATTTAGTCAAACAAAAGGTCCACACCTGATCCTTGGGAATGGCTCAAGGTGCTTTAAATCTTCTCCAGAAACAGGACTGTGACTCTGTGCTGGAGCCACAACCATCTCATCGCTTATTCCACCTGGCCAGCCCTGTTTATCACGTCATGGTCACTTAGGAAGGATGGTGGCCCCAAGCAAACTGGGATGCATCTGTTCTGAGCTGCCTGTTTAGGCCATGCTTTGCTGGGAAGGAACTGGATGGAGAGTAATGCTTTGGGGTTTTTTGAGGACATGTCTGTATGCCACTGCAAAACCTTCTGACCACTATGAGCTCTAGATTTTTTTCTGATTTTATTGAATAGTTGCCCCTTCATTTCCGTGGCATTGAATTGTTTTCTAGGTAGATGCTATGTGGTGTCAGCCACTCCAGGTCACCAACAGCTTCAATTGGCTTTACTGTCTTTTATTTTGCCATATTTCCAGCCAAGCTCTGTAAATAATCATGGCATTTTGTTGTGGTCAAAGCACAGTAAGCTCAGGCTTTGCACGTACACTCAGGAGCTTTGCTGTTAGTGACTAATTCTTTTAGGACTTTCATTCCGGAGGCTCTATGACAAGTTTCAGTGCTCTCTTGAAAGGTGCAGCCACCTGAGCTGGAGAAGGTTCAGGCTGGTATTCTTTTCTGTAGCTGGATCCTATTCCCAAGTTTGATGAAGGATTGATCCCAACACTGATGCTCAAACCCTGGAGCAGAAGCTGCCTACTGAGCACCAGCACACAGAAAATGTCCTTTGGGAAATAACCACATTTGGGATCGCTGCTGTTCTGTCTGGCTGTTGCTGTGCACTGGCACAGTGTTCTTGCTGAGCCAGTTCAGGCCATGCTGTAGCACTGCTGATTCTATGCTTTTCTGCTGCTTGGTTTTACTCAAGATCACTTATCAGAGTGACTCTTTGGCTGGTTTATTCCCCCGGCTGGTTTTAATTCTGTTTGGTGAGCCTTCTGGACACAGTGTTGATATGCACGTATAGCACTAATTATGTAGGGATCAACCCAAAGAAAAGTTGTTCAGAAGCATTTTTATGCTCTGCTCTTTCATTAAGAATATGGCTCATCAAAGCAAAGTGTTTGTGGGAAGATTTTTATGAATAATGTCTTGGATCCAATTCTGATTAAACCTAGAGAGCTGCTGGATCAACCTCCTGAGTAACCAGCTACTTGTATTTAAGGTAAAAGTCCTGGGTTCAATTTCCTCTTTAAGATTAGCAGACCAGGAACTTGAATCCAGAACAAATTCTAAAATAAAAATCCTTATCTTTCCTTGTTCCATACTTTCACAACCTAAACCTCATCTTTTCCACAGCTTTTAAAGAAAAGCTTTGCTTGGCCTAAAAATCACCCATACAGAGCTCCAAGAATCAGGCTGAAAAGTTAATTGCAGCTTCTACTCTCCAATATAGCATTATTGATTGGAACACTTATTTAAAAAGTAGATTTTTTTCATACTCCCAAGTTTTATTGCCCAGACTGTCAGATTACTTTCAAAAATTACTAGCTTTGTACTCCGCTCATCATTATAAATTCATTACCTGAGTTAATCTTGTTTTGTAGCAAATAAGTATATCTAGTATTATGTTCCTAGAAGTATTTCCAATCTTGCTTTGGCAAAACACTGTGTTTTTAATGGGTTGAAATTGTGTTTGAATCTTGTTGCAATTGAGATAGGAAGAACGCAATCTATAATACTTTTCATTTGCTATATCTACTCAAGTGCCAGCACTGTACTTTATAAAAATATTCCTATACCTGAGGTTATTACTGGCATCTCTATACTAAAGGAATAGAATATGTAGCACCTTTTAATTAGTCACCTACTGGTTTTTTTTCTGTCTTTCATGATTAAGGCAAATTCTAACTTTCTTTTCTGCCTCTTTTCCCAATTCTACCTGGCAGGCAAAGATTCACTACAGGAAATAACACCAAGCACTTTCTCTGGGGATTCCTTTGCCTTGGCTGCTGGCTTAAAATCTTTTTTCCTAGTTTAAGGTCTTATTGAAAAAAAAGCCATTCATTTGTAGTTTATGAAATTAAAGTAGAAAAATGCAAGGTGAGGGGGAAAGGCATTATCCAAAGCAAGCCATTAAATTTCACTGATTTCAGGAGTCACAACATCCTTTTGAGATATTCACTGTGTTCTAGTCATTGCAGAGGAGACAAACGCTTTAGTTAAGTCAGCTGTCAGGTTTAGTGGAGCTGAACAGTGTATTACCCTCCCTGCCCAGGAGCATGTGAGTAACTTCAGAGCTCTGTCCCAGATCATGTATAAATGGTACCATGTTAAAGTGTTACCTTCTCATCTACAGATATCAGTATCTCTCAGGGCCTGGTCTATCAGCTAAAGGTTTACAACAACCGGTTCAACTACTTGCATAAAAATTAGCACAAGGGTGTTGGCACAGCTGCCAATATAGTGAGTTTGAAACCCTAAGATAGATGTGGTTACGCTCTGCATCCTAGTTGCTCTTCTTCCTTCTTGCTAAATACTCTAAATACAGAGACAAAGGTCTTCATTCAAGCTCTTTAATCAGGGAGGTCGTGAAAAAGCCACAATGACATGACTGTGAAGGCAAACAAACACATATGCTTTCCAGACATCCATCTATTTGGTGACTCTGTCAGAGCCTCTAAAGACAGACTGAATCATGCTCACCACAGCCTTCATTCATGAGAAATACAGTGTCACTTGAAGGACCTTTCGTAAGCAAGCACAGGCCAGGGAACTCAGTAGCACAAGTCAAAATTGCCACCTTCTAAGATAGTCATGAATATTAAATCACACTCTTAAATGATCATATAGAGGTTGCCCTGCCTTGCTAAATAAATTAACTTTTCCTCTGTATTCAATCTCTTTGGGTGAAATAGATTTGTTGCAGTGGCTTGGTTTTGTTAGTATATCCAAGAGTCAACACAGGTCAGTGAGCAAACTGAATTGTCATCTGTCTGCATGAACCAGAATTGCTCTCTACATCTTCATCCTCAGTAAGCCTGGGGAGTCAGAACAACCCTGCTCAGCCCAGCCTGTCTTCTCTAATGCACAGGCAAAGGGGCTTTCTGGGTGCTGGTATGAACCATGCTCACAGCAAATGGCTCTTCGGGTACAGCCACTGCTCCTTGGCTGTCCAATCTTTGTAGAACCACTTTGCACAGAGAAAGGAAATTGTTTTTCACTTTTATATTCTCTAACAGACATCAAAAGTGATTTCTGAGATTAATGCAGTATAAAATTTTAACTCCCTTTGTATAGCTTCCCTCTTTTTAGACAGGAAGGGTTTTGTTCTCATCTATAGTGTGATGTACTTTGGCAAAAGTGATCTTATTCTTTTTATCAGTGGCAGCTTGGGATGGGCATAATATTTACAAATGATGCCATGAACAAGTTATGCAAATCACCCAAATGAGAACCAGTAAGCTTTTATATCCTGCCAAACAATCGTGTATTGTAGAAATGCCACATTTTACAGTCAATTTGAGAAATGTTTTAGAGACTTTAAAACATTAGTGCCCTATTATTCATATTGCTCAACATATATAAGAGGATTTGTTAGTACCATGAGTACAAAAATACAAACCTTTGGAATATGAAGGAAAAAATAACCGTAATAGATTTTAAAAACCTAAGTGACTTTGAAAAGCTTTTTGGAAGTTCATAACACTGTCAATTTTTTAAAGATCTTGTCTAAAATTGAAAACCTGTATGACTGCAAAGAGGCAATCTGTGCCTTTCTACTAGTATAAAAATACCATTTCTTAGTGCATGTAAATGAGCCATTATAAAATAAATCAGCAAAAAGTAATGGATTCTCTTAACCTATTAAGCTCTCCAAAGGGCTCATCTACACTGCAGAATTCACAAGTGTCTGAACTGAGCTAAGGATCAGTGATTGCATGGCCACGCTGACTGTGACTTTTAACATTGTTCCACCTTCCCTTTGGCAGTGTCCTGAAAAGCATCATTTTTAGGAGGTTCTGGCTACCCAAAGCAGAGTTCCTGGGAGTCACATATCCCAGAGGGATTTGCAAGACCCTCTCCTTTCTTAACTCACTGCGGGGCTACTAGTGAAAGACCAGAGAAGCCAATATAGCTCGTCAGCTTCTACACTATCACTACCTTATTTTTAAGTGATTTATCTAAATTTTGAGGCACTATTGAATTATTTGTAAGTTCTAATTTTTTCATCTTAAAAGGGGTGTGTGGGTTCTTGGATTGGAAAAATAGCACAAGTTTTCCCTTGGAAGGGAAATTGCTTATGACAGTAATAACCCCCAAAACTATCCTCCTTAGATCAAAGGAACAAAGGAACATCTTGGGGGGGGGGGGGCAGGAATAATCAGCAGCAAATATTTAACTGATAGTAACAGTGAATTTGTGGGAACTGCAAAATAATAACTTTTTTTAAATGTGCTCTCATGAGGGTTTTTTTCAAGCAAAACTGTTTTCATGCCATATTACCTCTGAAATCCTTACAACAGCTTTCTACCTTCCCTGTAAAGAGCTAATAGACAGGGCTTATTTTTGTAAAGCTCTTCTAAGTCTCCATCTCCCTGCCGGACTTTATTTAAAAGGTTACTCTTTCCTGGCGTTTTACTGGTTTTGCGCTGAGCCCGATGCCCTTGGTTTGCATAAGGCAGGTGGTGTGTGTCCTTTTTCTAGAAGTGCACTATTTACTGCTGGAGAAAGGCAGAGCTGGGGATTTTCTACCCTTGGTTTTCCACTAAGTCTTTTTGGTTAGAGCACACGATAATTTTGGTTTGACTGAAACCGTGACAAAAGCACCTGGGCTGGGCGGAGCAGGACCAGGCCCTGCCAGCTGTGGGGACACGGGGAGGGCAAGGGGGGACATTTCAGAGGTAAAAATCAATGCCCAGGGTTAAGTCTGAGGTCGGGAAGAGGGGGCGAGAGATGCCCGTTCACACAGTAAAAGCAGTGTGAGGAAAAACACGTGTGTGTGAGGGGCATCAGGACAGTTGACGGGTGAGGGGACGGGAGGAGCCATCTTGGCCCTGAGGCCGGAGACGCGTCCACGGGCAACTGCTGGAGGTGGGACCTGTCCCTTTCCAGAGCCTTCTCCTCGACACGGCCCCGGAGGAGCAGTGCCAAGGGGGTAACTGAGTCCAGTGAGGGGTTTGTGTAGTGCAAATCTTTGTGTAGTGTGAATCTTTGTGTAGTACCTTTAAATATTGCACCTCCTTGTACCCTGAGGGACCACAGGGCCTCTCTAATGGCGTCTTCTGCGCTTTTCCATGTTCATAAAATATCCTCCCATGTTGTTGCACAGGGGTGTTGGGCGTTCCCAATCCAGTGAGACCCCTGCCCGCTCTCCTGCCCATACCAGCCATGTGTTTGCAATACCTTCATTTGTTAGGTCTAAGTGTTGGGGCCAAATGAGAGCATTACCCCTCTGTGAAGCGCCCCAAAAGTTTTTGGCACTGAGAAAGTAACTATGGCACTTAGATCTGCTGGCAGTTATATTGTGAGCTATTTCACCAGTGCTGTGGCATGTGCAATAGATATTGTGCGTGTTCCAGAGACAGGAGAGATGATGAATGGGTAATGTGTGCCCTGCTTTCTGCTTCTGTTGATAAGTGACTGATAAAGCTGACAAATAGCTGGATTAAGTAAACAGAGCCTACATAACTCATTCAAAGCGAATAACTGTTTACAAATTATCAATTGTTATCTGCACAGTTGTGAGTTAGGAATGATGTATCCCATTCCGGTGTAGAAATAATGGGACAGTGATTATGTGTATCAGGTATGTGAACAGTAAAACTGGCCATCTGACAGCGCTCATCCTCAGGACAGGGACTGGCCAGAAAAAGAAATGTTGTTTGGACCAAGTGCAGCAGTTTTTGACTCCAGAAAAGAACAAGAATCTGAATACAATAGAGGCTTCGGGATTTGGCTCCTAAATACAATCAGAATAATTTTTAAGCTCGTTTAGAAGCTATTATAACTAGTTACTACTCAAGGACCAATTTCCATCTCATTCCCATGAGTAGTGTTTGCAGAAAATGTAGAATGTGTATCTTTTTATTAGAACAGGAAGAAATGCCTGCTAATATAATACCACTTCATTTCATAGTTCACTGTAGAATGAGAATGGGATTTCAGAGCTGCTGATGTTTTAATCTCATGTTTCCTTGTCCAAAGTAAAAAGCTGTGTACAAGCGATGTCAAGTTAAACAGCTTTAGTTCATCAATGGCTGTGTCATATTTGTGGCACGTGTTAAAGGTGGGGGAGGGTTTATGCTCTGCTCTGTATGATCAAGTGCTTGCTTTTAATTTAGTGAGTCATCTCTGCAACATCCTGATAACAAAACATGGCTTCAGATTCCTGAGATAGCACTGAGTGCCAATTGCACATCAGAGAGAAAATAACTTGGCTTGCAATAGCCTGGATTGATCCACGAAGAAAGAGGTTATAAACTGTAATGGAAGTGCTGACACAACCAAAGGCGATAATACACTTCAGTACAGCTCTTAGCGAGAGGGTACCCGCGGCTCCCAAGGGTCTCGCTGCGGCCGGACCACTCGTGCTGGAGCAGAGCTTTCAGCAGGGAATTGAGGTGATGCGTGAGAGCTCGTGGGTGCGCTCCCTCTTGGGGGTTTGGCACCCTCTGCTGTCCAGTTTTTGAACAAAAAAACCCAAAAAAACCCCCAGAAATTGGACTATACAAGAGACATAAAAGAGCAAATCAAAGCCTTAACTGAGTAATTTTGGTAATCAACCCCCCGCACTCTGTCTTGCTGCAGCAAACAGTGAATGTTAAAAACAAATATATTTTTCTTGCTTCACAATAGTAGTTGCATAATTGCATTGACTCTGTTTCTCACAAACAAGCTGACTGAGCCTCGGCTCCTGTTCCCACTGGAAGGCTTCCTGACCATTCAGGTTGGATGCAAGCAAAGCACAAAGGCTCTGGTGCTGGAGGGATCTCAGATATGCAAGGAGAGGCTTTTTATGCCTCAGCAAGGTCTGTGTAAAATTGTCACAGAGTTAAAACAACCCTTCCACAGTGGAAATGCAGTGGAAACAAGCGGGTTCATACCTAACATCTGGCATGACTGTTCTTGCTACACGAGCATCTTGTGCTGCAGCTGATAGTGCTGAAAATTGCGTAGGGCACCTTATGCATGTTTTAGCTATTTAGCTAAATGTTTATTCGCTCCAGGTTTTTTTGGAAACAAGTAACAAATGCTTTCCTTGACAGAGAGACACAGAGCTTCGGTTCTGCAACAGAAACATGGAACACCTGGCTCTGCAATAAGGGGAATTTAAACCTAAGAGCTCTGGAAAACAGGAGGCCCGTTTCTATTGTTTGACTGTCTCCACTGAAGAGCTCCTATATTTGATTGACAAGGTAAAAAATATTCTGTATAGTGGGCATGGCAGCCTGTAGGAAACAGCCGCTGTTTGTTCCTTATGTATTTCACTTTTTGGATCTGCATTTGCACACTGTATTCAAGATAAAAAATAGAAATTTATCAACCAGATCTGCAACACACACAACGCCAGTCTTCCTTTAATAGAACACCAGAAAACCAAAGCTGTGCTTCCCATTAGAGGTCCTTCAATGGCTTCAATTATTAAATGGTTTCAGTTATGGCTTTATGAGTTTTCAGTTATCCGTGGCCTCAAGTATGAAATCCATTGCAAAAGTAGGACAAAGCACTGTTCTTCTGAGAGCACAGAGAGCTAGATCCTGACACACTGCTGCATTCCCTCTCAGGTTAGCTCAGGTTCTGAGTCATGTGCCTCTGGCAGTAGCCTGGACTCCAGAACATGTAGTGAGGCACGTGGCATGGTTCTGTACAGCGTGGGGGGGCCTCCCCCATACCAGCCAGGGCCAGCACCCCCTTGCCTGCATGCCCTGGAGCTGTGTGGTTCTCAGGGTACAAGTTCAACTAGAGGCTGTTCTCCTGTGCCTGCTAATGTCCACTGTGTCCCTAGGGAAAAATAATTGGAGAATGCAGCTATAGGGCAAATTGCTACTTGTTCCTCTTATGTTTCACTTCACTCCAGCAGTCTCCATGCTGCTTCCTTAACAAAGCATAAATGGATTTACTAATCAACTGCTTTTCTTTCCATACCCACTCTGCTTCTCCTCACATCTTCTCAGACCTGGGATTTTAGCTAAAGACTCAGAATGCTCATACTCATTCCTATAAGAAGAAGAAGAAAATACACTCATTGTAAGAAATTCCACTTTTGGAAATAGCTTTGTTTTTCTTCTTTTTGCTGCAACAACCACAATGTTCTAAATAGACTGCAGCTTTTCACATTCAGTCTCAATAGGAAATAAAATGGAGGAAGTGCAGAAGGCAGCACTGGCGTGATTTGCATATAGTCTTTGAAAACAAACATCGGGTAGTGGCAACTGAGAACCAGCTTTATATCAGGCTCCTGCTACAGAAGTGTTCAAGTCAAAGAAAGAAAACATGACCTTGTGGAAAGATAACCCTCAATCTAGTGTTTAGCTGGAAAAAAATTAAGAAGAAACTGTTATTTTAAAAAGGACAAAGAATTAGATAGAAACCTGAGTGGTGGGAAAATGCTAAATAAAACACAGAATCCTTATGTGAGATCTCCAGTGGGTGGAAGCCATGCTACCCAGTGCTGCCTGTGCAAGGGGCAGCCTGGTGCTGAGCTATATATTCAACCACAGATTGGTTTCCCCAAGCATCAGCCAAGACATAGTTTTTATTGATTTATTTTGCTATCTTCCCACTGCAGTGATAGGATGACAAAAGAACCACCTGTGGGTATCCTAATATATCTAATGCCAGCAGATTTTCAGGTTGAATAAAAACAATAAATCTTCTAGGCACAAAGGGGAGACTGTGAGGTAAGTTAATTTGGGAAACTAAAGAGCATGATTTAGGAATATTGGGTTTGTTTGAATGGATCAGACTGGTCCTCCTGGCTTCCTAACTTCTCCTCAGAGATAGTTTTTAACAAATGACACACAAGAAGACAAAATAAGCTCCAAAATAGTTAAGTGTTCAGTGACACTTCAAGGGACTGGCCTGCTTTCTGACAGTGCAGCAATAACTGTGTTACACCAGCGTGCAAAAGGTCTGATTCTCACTGTGTTATGCACATTACAAGTGTTCCAAAAATTAGGTGGCATTTCCTAAAGAACCCAGGTACAACACAGGTACTCATGGCTGTGCTGATCACTTCATCTATCATGGGACACAGCCTGTATTTTCCCTGAGGCAGTACAGTTAGATTTGTTGTACAACTTCCTCTTAAATTAAGGGAGAAAATGAATAAACATGTAAACCTGTTCAGCTGCTTAATATATTCACAAATCAAGGCTAAAACAGTAGCTAGTCAAAGATGGTGTAGAGTCTAACACACCAGAAAACAAAGTTCTCTTTCTCTGCAGTTCTTCCAAAGGGTTTTCCTGTCTCCTCACTTCCATGAGCAGGCTGAACTTGTCTTGTGGGCTGCTCCTAAAAATGCATATTAAGCCATCATGGTAATATAAGTCTCCTTGGCTCTAATCTATTTCAAACCAGTGATTTTACACTCTTTTGAGCTTTCTGCTAGCAAAAGCTTCCAGATGAACACCTCTCTGAGACTGTGCTACTCTGCTTTCCCCTAAACAGGTCCAGCATGGGCTGCAGTGGCTGAAGTTCCCTACCAGTGCTGCTTTGCTGATGTATCTCAGCCCTGACCCCTTCTTGGCAGTGCATCTGGGAAGGTTAGTTTTTACTTCATAGGAATTTCAACTCCTGGTGTCTGCATTGTATTTCCGTGTCTAAATTTTGATTCTGACCACAGGAATGTAGGCAATCTTCTTAATCCTGATCTTAAATTTTTGACCATTATACTACAAAATGATGAATACCTGAGCATTGCTATATATGTAGCTCAAGAATGCAGTTTTGAATGATCTGGCAAAATGTCTAATATATTTACACTTCTTTAGATTGCTTAAAGAAGCATAAATAAAGGCTCAGTATATCTGCCCTCAAAACCCCAAATAATATGGGTAGTGGTTCCTCTGTAAAGTCAAGGCAGTAATACACACATGCCAACTTCTGCACCTTTCTCAGACACAGGAAAAAGAATGGAATTGAAGATATAAGGGCTCAGGAGATATTTCAAAGAAAGCCAATAAAAGAGAAAAGCTAGAAAGTGACACTCACCAATAACAGGATTCTTAAAGCCTCAAATTCGATAAACCCACAAACCAAAAGAAATTAAGCAGGCTGTGCCACTTCAGGACATCATGCTATGGGATTTTAACAAGATTCATGGGTATTTAAAAGTAATGGCATAAATCGGTTATTTAAAGTCAATATTGATTTGTTGCCAGATTCTGCATAGCAACAATTGCACTTGAGTGTCCATTTACTTTGCTCAGAAATAAATATTCCTGCCCAGCTGCACGTGCTGGTTGGAAGAGAATCAGTTTTCACCACTGGCAAGGGGACAGGTTGTTATCTCAAGCCACATGGTTCATTGATTTATCAGTGGTGGTGTAAATACAGAAATTTATAGGAATGCTGTCAAAATCATTTACTTAAAGCTTTTTTTGGAAGAAGAATGATAGCATGCTCCCAGGTAAGAGTGCAAGAGGCTTTTTGAGTATTTGGGCCTATTAGCTGGTTGAGGTAAATTATCTCCATTTGATGTTTCTGGCTGGCAGAGTTAATTTATTTGTACAAAAGTATTTAATGATGCAGGGAGATTGTTATTGGTGGTTTAATTATTGTTTTGATCAGAGCTTCTGTATGGGTGGTAGTACTCCTAATAAGATAATCATACTTTTTCATCTGTTAATGAGTCTTTGGAGTATTCCCAACACAATTTTAAGTCTTAGTTGTTTTCCCGCTCTTGGTTTAATTTCTGTGTTTCATTTGGCTTGCATAATGAAACAAGATGGGCTGCTTTACTGCTGTTTATAATCAGTCTTCCTAATATGGTTTTACTGTGCTTGGGCTGATTGGGATTTTCCAAAACTACGTAAACATTTCTAATCTGTGATGGGGGGGTGGAAGAAATCACTTTGCCTGTAAATTGAAACAAATTAATTGGGGTTTTGTTCTTAGGTAAATTATAATATTGCTTTTGCACAATCTCATTGCGGTATCTAAACTTTATCACTAAAAAGCATGTTGTCTGCCTCTCTTTTCCCTCTATAGCTCTTAAAAAAAACCCAAAACATTCCCTGTATCTCTTCCTACAAAGACTTGTGTACAGGTGTTAAGTTGACTTGTATGAGATGCTGGAAAGTAGATAGAAATGTTAAGAGGAGAACCATAAAAGAGCAAAGTTAATATCATATAATCACAGGAGCTTTGCCTTTCTCTACAGATGAATATTCTAGTTCACATAGGATCTTCTTTAAGGAGTATTTATATACTCAATTTTCTCCTGTTTTGTGACCATACTTGCTTTCTCTCTGCTTCACTTTTTATTCTGAGATTATTGGATTACTGGCTCTGATTTGTTTTGAAGTCAACATTGGTTCTGTTGCAGTACTGTGCATGCAGAGACAGCCCACCCTGTAGAGATATAAAAGCCATGGGGGACATGAAGAAGGAAGTGGTGCCTGAATGTTCAAGTGCTCTGTTGCCACAAGCACAAACAATATTTCAGTCCTCCATAATAGTTCTACAGGTGCCAACTACAAAAATTATACTGGAAGAAGGTGACAGTTAGCAAATTCCTTCTTCTCCTCTGGAATTTTCCCATCCTCTTTGATGCCATGGAAAAAGAAACGTACTTAAGTAGTAACAGAAGTGCTCCCAGTCCAGCTTTACCTTCAGAGCTGGACAGTGGCTTTTCATTAGGTCGTTGTTAGAGTCTCTTTGGAACTGCTTCACTGTTTCTTACGTGATGGGATGTTTCACCTGTGCCATCTCACAGAGCTTCCAGAGACAACAGGAGGTGCACAAAGGCCCGGTAACATTCTGGAGATTAGTTACCAAAAAAGGAAAAGAAAGGACCAGAAAGAACCAGATTAGAGAGGAATAGGGCTTCTTGTATTCATCAGGTATCACAGGTCTTCAGAGTTAGCAGTAATTTCCTACTTGTTACACAGTCAGCTGTGGAAAGGGCACCAACCACATCTGCTTAGAAGGAATTTGGGAAAACTGCAAGATTACTCACAGTGTCTTTCCCCATCTCTCCCAGGCTTTAGCCTGAAAAGTTATTCCCTCTCTGTTGTGACCTGTATAATGTGTCTTAGACATGCAAAGCCTTCAACAGTGTTAACTAAGAAAAAATTATGAAAATTTTCATAGTATGGCAAGTATCCTAATATCTTAATTATTAACGTGAACCTGGGGAACACAGCTAACACTGGACCTCATATATAGGGAGCTGTTGTACAAGTACAAATTAAAGCAAAAGCTCCCTGAAAAGCTAAGTCTAAATAGACTAAACAAACTGCAGGGCAAAAATACACATGTAAAGTGAACAGCATCATGGCTGGTAAAAGTCATGTTTCTTTCACAAATTTGTTTTTCTTACAATGATGGGAATCAATCTGTAGAGCAAAATAAACCAAACAACCCAAGTGAGGTACAATAGACACTAAAGGGAAATAATACAAATTGGGTGTACAGCAGTCAGGAGAAATGAGAAAGAAGCAAAAATGCAGGTGGAAAAAGCAGTCAAGCATAAAGGACCATGTACAGAACCTGAATGGGAGAGAAGGTGGAAGCTGGGTGTCCCACTCTGTGGGGACCAGTTTCCAGATGCTTGCTGCTGCTGCTGCCAGCTGAATGTCTAACTAAAGGCCCCGTAGCCTTTTTTGTTATCACTTACTCTAAAATGACTGAAAAGGGAGTTACATGGACCCTGAAGCCTCCTTGTTCCAGGTCTGGAGTCTGGAAACCAGAAAGCAAGCAGTTGGGGAAGGGAGATATGGAGCAAACCACTTGGATCTGTTTCTTCTCTCCATCCTACAGCTGAACCTGATCAAGCATATCTTCATGCCAATGAAATGCCTTTGAAAGAGAGCTGTCTCTAATATTTGAAACAAAGGGAAGGGTTGCCTCAATAACTATTAACATCCCCAATGTCCAAGCTGCCAACACATCTGGCACCTGCTGCTAATGGTGGGAGCATCTTTAACGAGGCCACTGAAGGAGAGGGATGGTCTGAATCGCACTTGTGTGCCACCAGCACACTTCTGCAACAGCAAAGGGAAGAGTTCGAGAGGCTCTTCCCTTGTGTTTGTATTATGGTTCCTTTGAGGATTAACAGATTGTCTTTCGCAGGGCTGTCAGCTGAGCCTTTCACCAGCTTGAAAACTGACATAATTTTCAGGCTAACCAAAGTCTGAAAACAGGAAGAGCAAAGCAGAAGTCCAGGGATGTCACTCAATCACCCACAGGAGGTTATTTTCTGGGTTAGAGTTAGTCCAATTCACTGGCCACAGAAATGGCAACTGCAAATACTTCAGTGGAGGTCTCTGGTTATTATCCTGAAGTACGAGTTGTTGCCCATGAGAACAGTGGAGAGCATTGAAGGTTAAAAAGTCTTTGGCAAATGCTCTTTAACACTGGAGTAAAATACTGTATATTTTGGAAGATGACATGCAGTTCTAAGGTAACAGCTAAACATCAACAGCGTTTGCTGAGAAAGTCCCTATAGTTATGGAAAACTTAATGAATTCAAACCACTGTGTTGAGCTCCCTGTGTCGAGTCAGACTAATTTGGCTTGGTCTCAGCTCCCCTTTGGGTATCCTGGGCTGTGTTGGTCTGCCCTGCAGACCTTCTAATGTCCCTATTTCCTTCACAAATACCAACTTTTGCCGCATTAAGGGGTTGGGTTGCAGACATGGGTCACAAAGGGCCCAAGGATTTCCGAAGCAGTCTTGAATTTCCTATGTAAGGTACAAATAGTAATTCCAGTAAGACCAGTACCTGGTACTCATATGTCTGGGTTAGCTCTAGTCTCATGACCTTTACACGAGCAAATCTTCTACTCTACAAGTAGGGACAAAACGTTTTAACCAACTTGTAACTAATTTGAACTAATATATCTGTAACTCAAAGCAGTCACCTCTATGTCTTGCTCCTGCAGACACTTGCAATATTTCTGTAACTGAATTATGCCCACTGAAGGGGAATGCTCTGCTGCATGAGTTACATTTCAGTACAGGCACAGAACTGCAAACCCGCACTAGTCCTGTTCTCAGCACAGGAATGTAGGCCTTGAACCTGCTGTCGGTGCACAAAAACGTTCAGTGGAGTCAGAGGGACTTCTTGGCACTTGCAGTCTATAGGAGTGTGGTCCTAATTAATTTAGCAAAACAAAGCCAAGCTAAATGTTTCACTGAAAGGAGCAGAAACCCCTGATTGGGGAAACTGGCTGGCACTTAAATCTGGATATTGATTATCTAACACTGTTCACACATCTTGAATACTTAAACTTCAAAAAAGGTTTTTCTTAATATGAGAGAACCACAGAAGGAAAAGGCAGCTAACAATATATGGGACATACTGGTTCAAGTACTGAGGATTTAGGGAAAATTTAGAATCCGTCTTTAATCACTTCATGTAAAGAAGGAAAATAAATTTTTAATTATTAGGAGACTGATGATCCTAAAAGACACATGGTTTGTTTTACATGAAGCATTCCAGTTTAATTTTGTAGAAGAAATGGCCTACCGTGGTCTGCATCAAAACTAAAACTTGTTCTCAAATATAGTAGGGGGTCGTAGAGAAACAGGTGAACCATGGCAGTGTTAGCTTTGGTTGAAGAAATGGGACATACTGAGAAATTTGTGGGAAGCCTGGAGCCGGGAAGTTTCACAGGAGCTCAGGAGCAGAGCAGGCTGCTTTACAGGAAGGCATTTGCCACCGTTCTTCTAGGGCCAAAGGTGTGGACAGGTTGCACAGAGAGTGAGCTGCTGGAAAAGGGGAAACCCGAGCAGGCTGGATGATAAATAACCTTAAAAATAGGACAAGAGGCTCTTTTTTTTTTTAAGGCATAGTATCTTGAACTGCTCTAGCACAATTGATGAAGATGATCTATTGCCTGGAGTACCAGAAATGGGTTGGAATATAACAGCAAGAAGTCATGCACTTAAAGATTAATTAGAATAACTGCAAGTAAGCTCAGAGGTTCATCAAATGTGAGATTACAAGAGGAGGAATCCAGGTACCTTATTGGTTGTAGGATAACTATGATGCCACTGTAATGTGGTCTTAAAAATGCTAATGTATTCTGGGATGCATCGAGTGAAGTATTTTCAGTAGACGGCGAGGTATTAATATCATGGTACAAGGCAGTTGTTAAGACCTTGTTTAGAACAGTGCACACAAGGTAGAAGGTATAGAGGACATTGGGAGAGTGGAAAACATATTTGGAGAGAAGATTAAAAACAAAGCAGAAGGACCAAGAAAAGATGATCTAATTGCTATTTATAATTGCTAGTACATTTTAGGTAAATAGCAGAGAGGCAAAATTATTTAATTTGAAGGGCAAAAATGGTAAAGAACAAATGGCTATAAATTGGTAGTGAACACATTTACACTGGAAATTAGGACGTTTCTAGTTTCAGAAAAGTGGATGCTAGAAAAGTCTTAAAGATAGAAGCAAGGCACCTTGGCTGTCTGAAGGCAGAGTGCCCAAAAGGCAGCTTAGTTATCCAGTTCATCCTCCAAACTGGATAATAAAATGGTGTTGGGTGTCTTGTGTATTGCCATTCCTGTCAAGGGGATACAAGGAGGCTTAATCCCCGCGTGATTGTGTATTTGCAGTGTGTTAGTCCCGTGTTTCAGGAGGTTTGTTGACATGCTAGAAGGTCCAGAAAGATTCAGCTTGCTTTCCGTGCCTTTTTAACCTCCAAATCACCAGAGATGACACAAAGTTAACGTCTCGCGGAGCTGGCCAGGCGACGGTTCTGTAAACAGCTGCTCTTCTGTGAGTGACGATTAATGGGACACAGAAGTCAGCGTGCAGTGGCAAAACGGACCTTTTAGGTGTCTCACGGATCAGACCGGTGCGGATCACTCTTCTTTCTCTATATTGTTTGTTTCCTCCCGAGCGTTCTGAAAGGGCACGTTTCTTGCGCTTGCCGGACTGAGAACTTTGTGATACTTGACTTTTGCGTTTTTCTTCCTGTTGCACACTAGTTTGGGGCTGCTGCAGAACAAGTCCTCAGTTTCTCAGAGGCTGTGCTTTGGGAAGGGGGTGGCTGCCGTGCCTCGCGATGGGCGCGGAGCTGTCCTGGGGGACTCGGGGACACAAGGTGTGTGGCCGAGCTGGCCCGGGGCTGCCGCGAGCTGCACCCGGTTATCCAGCCGGTGTCTGCCGGGACTCAATTAGGCGGTGCGGCAGCAGTTTAATTTGAATAGTTATTTGCGGCGTGTCGGGCCGGGAGCGGCGGCGCTCGGCGGGGCCGGGCGGATCGGCTTGGCGAGACCCCCCTCTAGCGGATGGCCCGGGCCTCGCCCGCCCCTCGGCGGGAGCGGGAACGGGAGCGGGCGGGCCGCCGCACCGGGAAACGGAACCGCGGGGCAGAAGCGCTCCAGCCCCGCGGGGCCCTTCCCCGGGCAGCGCCGCGGCGGCCCCGCGCCCCGCTGTCCCGGGCGGGCTGTGCTCCCTCCCGAGCGCGACGGGAAACGCCGCCGCTTTTATACTTTAAGCCAGTGGGATGCGGAGGCTTCTCATCCGCGTGGACAGCAACATCTCCCCTGCGGAAGAGGGTGCGTGGCCGGGTGCATCCTGCCGGGCATCGCAGCGCGTCGCTCGGGAGTAACCGGAGCCCGGCGCGTCTCTGCGGTGTCGCCGCGCGCAGAGCGGTGTGTGCGATCTGCCCGCTGGATGCGTGACGAGCAAGTTCATGGTTCCATTCGTTCTTCCTGCCCGCTGTTCCGGCACTGCCGCTCTGTCTGTTTCTTGGTACTTCTCTGCTCCAGAGACGAACCATTACAGCTCGCTCCATCCGCCCGCTCTTTCCCTCGGAGCACTTATTTCAGGTCGCTAGCAACTGGTGTCCACCACAACGCGAGGGCACCTCGGCACGGATCAGCCCCGGTGCCAGAGGGGCTGGGCGAGCCGGCTGAGCGCCCGCGGCCCCGGAGCGCGTCCCTGCGGGCGGCGAGCGGACCGGAGCGCGGCCGCAGCGCTCCCGCCACCGGCTCGGGCCGCCGCGGGCGGGCGGGCGGATGCGCTCCCGGGGAGCGCAGGGGCTTTTCGCGCTCAGCTCCCGCTGTCCCCCACCGCCGCTTGCTACGGCCGCCCAGCCGGCTCGCTGCCGGCCGCCGCCTCGGTGCAGACCCATCTGCGCGGATCGGGGCGGGGGGCGCTCCCTTTCCGCCCCTCCGTCCCCGCCGCACGGGCGGGAGCAGCGCGGTGTTGCACAACCCGCTTCCTTTTTCTTTCGCTTCGCTGTGCCGCGGGCTGCGGCGTGGAGTGCGCGGGGCGCCGGTCCCCGCCCTGGGCGGGGGGGACGGCACGGCCGGTGCCGCCCGCCCGTTCCCCGCCAACTGCGGCGCTGGCGCGGCCCGCCGGCTGCGCGGCCCCGCGGGAGGGGGGGCACCGCCGGTCCTCGCGCCCCGACGGACGGGGCGGGTGATCTCCGAGGGGAACGGGGCTGAACCCTCGCCGGGGCGCGAGGGGATGGAGCCGGGACCGCGCATCCCGCGGCAGGCACAGACCGCCCGCCCGGCTGTGCCCCTTCCCGCGGCGGCCGGGCCGGGCAGGGCGGGGCCGCCCCGGCGGAGTCGCGGCGTCGGCGCGTCCCGTTACCGG
>NW_020897809.1:2053149-2128984 GCF_003984885.1 Neopelma chrysocephalum
AGTGAAATGACTCATGGTAAATTCACTGAAGTGTCCTTTAAGTGCATGAGAAATTTAAACCTGGGAGGTGTTTAGCGAGGGACATTTTGGGGAGGGAGCTTCCAGTGCCTAAAAACACAGGGCTTGCATCACATGCATTGTTCCTATAATAATATGGCAGCCTTAATGCTACAGAATAGTGTTCTGATTTGGTTTCTTGACCTTTTAGGTGTGCATCTCTGTGTTTGGTAGATTGGTCATTGACTTAAAACAGTGTAGCCTGTGTAAGTTACAAATGTTTTCTGGAGCTGTAACATTTTTCTTTTGCTCATCCGACTCATCTTGCTGGATGAGTGGCAGATTTTGTGTGTCATCTTGCTTTTGTTAGCTTTGAGCATCAGTGTTGCTGCTGGTGGTGGACTTGACTTTGTGCTCCTTTCCTTCTGTGCTTGGGAAGTGGCCCTCAGAGTTCAGGTCATAGGTTTAAACTTGGGGTGGGCATTGTTTAAAGCTTTTAGGTTGTTTATTTTTTTCCCTCTCAAGATCACTTTCTTACTTGAAAAGTCAGGGGATAACATAGGGGGGAGGGTGTTGATTTGTTAATTTTGTTTTGATTCAAATGCTTGTTGAAGTTGTCCTGTATGCAAACATTGTGTCAGTGTGGAAGATCCTGAAGGGGAGATTTAGGAGTTTGCATTCTCCAAGTTCAGCAAAAGTTGAAAATTAGAGTAAATTTTTATCTTAATTTTATATTAATATCTTATGATTTTTAAAGCCATGATATCTGTGTAATGATATTTTTATGTAATTACATATTTTTCTAACTTTAATGTATAATTATTTCCACTGCTTGGTTTTCTTTATATTGATAAAGCCTATGAAAGAAGCACTAAGATGTTAATTAGTTCTCGTTTGATTTTAAAATAGTTTTGGTTTTAAGGGTACAGAATATATATATATGTATATTTAAGTTAGATGTGGTGCATGTTAGACACATGTTTTGTGTTCACTCTGTATCCATGTCGATTTTTCCACCCTTTTCCTGTACTTTGCTAACAACCTTTGTGGATTGGTGGTGATAATAGGAGAATAATAATAATAATAATAATGACAATAATTACAGTAATAATAATAATTATTATTATCATCATAGTTATAATTACGCTTTTGCCGCTATCTTATGGGTGAGACTGTATTTTTTAAGTGTTATTAGCAAAGGCTGGTCTGTAGAATTAAAGTATTACAACATGAATTCTACTCTGCATTCTTAATAGGGCATCTCTTAGGGGAATTACATGTTTGAATATTTTAAATGTCCCCCTGTGAAAAGGAGGGTGTGAGCTTAGGCTGGAAGATATTCTGCATGTCGATTGGGACTCTCCAGGTAACTCTCCACATCTCTGGGAAATGAGTGAATTTTAACTAATGTAAAGCTGCACGGTAGTTACCAAGTCCTGCGTGAATGCTTAAAAAACCTTTGAAGCTGGAAAGCAATAAGTCTTTGGGGCACCTTCTGCTTTGTTTGTTTTGGAAGTGTTGGATTATCACCCCCAGACACCACTGAGGAGCATTTTGCTGGGAACTGTGCAAATAAGGAAGGCCTGTGAGCTGCAGGAATAAGGAAACCCAGATCCCAAGGTCTCTTTCTTCCTCTATCTCCTCCACCTCTTTTTCCTTCCTTACCTCTTCTGGATTCTCTGCAATGTCTTTGTTCATCTTTCAGTGGAGACAGTGATGTTCAGATTTATTTTCCCTATGAAAACAAGTATCCTATTCCAACACCTGTAGGATCTGAGTGTCATTGAGACCCCCGCCTCTCGGTCATGTTTTGTTGATGGGGTTTGAGGAAGAGTCACGAGAGGATAGGCAAAAATTGGTCACATGCAGACATTCCAAATTAATCCAATGAGCCTTGTTTCGTAAGAAAACCAGGTAAGCAACAATGTTAGAACCTGAAGTAAACAGGGCTTCAGTAAGGTTTGAAGTAGAATAACCACCTCTCCTGTGGATGCCTGACTCTAGAACTGGCATTTCGGCTCTTTCAAGCTATCTTTTTTTTTTGATAGCACAGAGCAGCCTTAAGTGACACAAGTTGCTGCACAGATTACTTCTAAATAATGAACAAATAGGAGTTTTACCTTCACTTAAAGTATGTGGGAGCCATATGTGTTTTGTTTGGGGTTTTTTCACCTATTGGGACTTGGCACATGGACAGGTTGCAGATGCTCACCTACAGTGCAGGTGAGTTTCTAGCTACAGAGGTAATCTGAGCAATTTGTTCAGTGGATGTGGACATTTAAAATGTGATTATTGTCCCTAGAGTCACCCTGAGCAGCAGCTTGCTGGTTTTCAGGGTCATTGTTTATATTGCTATGGCACTTCATTTACACTGGTTTATTTGCTGTTACACTTGAGGACACTCTTGTTCACTATAGAAATGATCTCTTTCTTCAAACAGATGAGTAGGGAAGGAGATTAGTGGAATGTGATGTTATCTAAAAATGATGCAGCCATTAAACCAGCTTTGGGATTCTCTGAGAGTACTGATGAGTGAGAAAAGAGATGCATCTTGGATTATTTTTTCTCTCTAAGAGTAAACTGTGCAGAGCTGAGTGACCTCCTCTCCCATTTTGGCTGATTGGAGTTGAGGGCTCTCAGCATATCTCAGGAGGTGCTCTGTATTGCAGAATTGGGTCATTGGTTGAAAGTTATGATGGTGATGGGGAACCCTGCAAGGTTTTGCTGTTTGTCACTTAATCTTTTTCAAGGATGTAAGGGACTGGAGCAGTGATACTGAAGTAGAGATCAAGTGGTTTGGGGAAGATGAACTCCAGCCTGATGTATTTAGAGGCTGTAGTCACTATTTCTTCTGGGGATGGGTGACAGAAAGCCATAAATAGCACCTTCGGATTTGTCATTGTTTCCAGAAGAAACCAATCAAGCCAGGAAGTGAAGGCACTTCCCCTCCCATGCTGGGTGCACATTTATTACAAATGACCCTAAGTTCTGTGGGTGTCTCCCCTCTCTGTGCTGGAGTCAGTGCTGCCCTGGCATTTCTTATCTCTTTCTTGATCTCTTGACCTGGGAAAATATATAAAAATCTATGATTTTTTTTTTATTTGGTATGGTTTTTCTTTTTGTTGCTTGACTGTAGGAAATGCATTTAGAAGTACCTGCCTCCCCAGGAGCTGTCGTAATGTACACGTTTGCAGCTGGAGCACGTGCACTTTGCTCTCTGCATGGGGAGCCATGACCTCTGGCTTAAAAAAAGAAAGTTATTTGTCTTGAAATAATAAAAAACTAAAAAGATTTTTAAATCTAAGGACTGTGAAACTCCATTATACTGTAAAGCCTTACCTGAAACTAGGATGGGTTTTTGTAAGTCTCTTTCTTGTCAAAGCATCTTTTCTTGAAAGGAGGCCAATGTTGGCCTCAGTGCCCAATAACTTTGCTCTGAGAACGAGGACATGGTGCAGTAAAAGCTGTGCTGTTTTTAAGCAGGAGAAATGCTAGAGAAGCCTGACAGGTGTATGTCCCTCTCATATATATTAGTATTTATTTTTCCCTAATGTTGAGTTCCAAATACACCCCTATTTGTGTATTAAGTACTGAGTTGTTCGAGGGGTGTTTTCAAGTAAATTCCAAGATCTGTCATTAGATTCTTAAAGTAATGTCCAAGTAGGGAATGCCGAGCAGACAGGCAGGGGGAGAACATGGGATGCTTTCTTGCACTTGGGCCAGCAGAACTCACAGAACACGCATCCTAAAAAAAGGAATTATTAAAGAAGGCAATGATTCCTTCCAGGATTAACGCTGTTCATTGCTCTCTAAAGTGTTACCATGAGGGTTAAACTAATGGCCCTAAGAAATAATGCAAGCGCAGGATCAGTCAGAAGTGTTACATATAGAGCACTAATTGGCCAATTGAACCGAGTTAATCAACTCCTTTTAAATGAATGTGTCCATGGGCACAGGCATAGGAAAATCTTCCCCTCTTCCAAGGAAGTTTTTTTCTCTTTTATTTGCAAAACAAGACTTAATCAATTTAGCTGCGAGGCTTTTTAGTCCAGCGGCCAAGAGCAAAAGTCTGCATTTCCAAGCGATTATTTTATGTCCTAAGTTATTTGTTCAACTTTTTTAATAGATATTGGGGAGGGAAGAGGAATTGAATTTTGAATTCCCCTTGCTGTTGGGGTCAACTCTTACATTTTGAACTTGTTCCTTAGCAAATTTAAACACGTAATTTGTCACTCCTCTTAATTAAAACCAGCATATTTGGGGAAGTGGCTTTGTCAAAGTACGTGAGTCCAGTTTATTGTGATAATAAGCCGGTCCTAGATAATTGTAGCCTTGCTGCAAGTGCAGAGGGAGTGTGTCCCAACAGTTGATTTGCTTGGTTTGGGTTTTTTTTGCCAGTTCATCTTATGTAAGAAAGAGATAATGACTGGAAACTAAAGAATCAGGGAAGATTGCCTCTTTTTCCAGTCTTTGTACAAAAATAAGAGGACCATAACATCTGGAAGGACAAGATGACAATAAAAACCCAACTTTTCAAACTGAAGTTAATGTTTCTTTGTATAACTCTATATTCTTACTTGTTGAAAACCAAAATATTGTTTTCTTTGTTTCTGTCTTCTCTGTATATGCTTTTAAGGTAAGAATATTAATTACCTAAGTAAAATGAAGTGCAGTTTTTGTTTGTAGTTGAAGTCCAATTTCCATCTAAAAGCAACTTGACATAAATTATAATGCATATGATTATCCAATAAGAAGTACAGACATTATGTTTTTATAGTAAAACCAAGTTTTTCATTTCAATATTTAGGTTTGATCTTTTGCACTTGTACTTTGTTTCCAAACAGTGGTTGCATCTTACTGGGAACTATTTTTAGGTTATTGAGAAATTGCAATATAACGTAGTTTAACAAGCTTTTATTTAAATCAATTTATGTAATTGCTTTCCTTTTGCGTAGATAATGACATCAAAATATGCTTTGTTAGTCTTGATCGTTCTTACGTGCAGCTGTGAGTATAGATAATATTACAGAACAAAATAACAACTGCCTATCAATTAATGAAGGCATCTTTATAGAAGAATAGCAGCATTGATGTTTGTGAAGAGAAAGCTGGGTCACAGTGGTTACAGTGGTCAGGCTGGAGGAGTCTCTGAATCAAGCAGTGGCTTTTGGATTTCAAAGACTAACAGTGTGTGATTTCTTTATTATCTGCCCATAAGGGAGAGAGATCTTCCTTACTGCAGTGCAAGAACTTGCATCTGGCAAACAGCACAGCAAAATCTGCTTCAGGGTATAAACTTACTCTTTCTGAGATTCTACCTTAGCCGGGAGATTTGGAAGAAAAAGACCAGTGTGATGGCTGGTGGAGGGGGCTGGGAAGTTTCTCTGTGTTGCTGGAAGAAGAGTGGCTTCAGGTCTATCTAAAATTGTGAGGAGTGTAAAAACTGTCACAATGTGTCCAATCAGTAGGACACCTGGTGCTGTACCTCACCTCAGAAATCTTTTGAAATGAGGATAAGAATCAGTGAAGTAGAGCACGGTCCTTCGGCTGCGTAGGAACCGGTGACTTGACCTGTTCTTTGCCATTTGTCTGATCCCTCTTGAATCCACAACTTCCTGTGGTTATGAGTCTGCAGTTTATTATGTGCCATGTGAAAAGGTGCTCGGTTTGTGTTTTCTTGTTCCTTGTGATAGGAGAAACAGTGAATAACCTTTCCATATTCTTATTTTTCATACTAGTTTTGATTGTGCACTTCTCTTGTTCTCTTCCATAGTGGCACCGTTCAGCTAAAGAGGGAATCTGTTTTGTTATACAGAAGGTGCTGAAGCCAATCTACAGCTTGTGTGTGTGCAATGCTGGACCGGGCAGGGCTGCTCTTTCTGGTTGGGGGTATTTCTTAACTTTGCTGTAAAACTGAATTATACATCCACTTCTGTTAGTACAGAAGTATTTCAAGCCTCTGATGTTCTTTGTTACCTTTTTTGTGCATCTTCTAGTCTTGCCATGGCTGTTTGACACCAGCACTACAGGATGTCTCAAGGGGCTCTGAATTTCTACAATTGTAGCACGGTGTTTGTTGTTTTCTTCTCCGTTCCTTGGGGCTCTTAATGAGTATGGAATTGGAGTTCCAAGAGAATTAGTTGTAACAGTTTCAAAATTCCGAGTTGCAGTAGCTAATTAAGATCTCATTGTATAGGTGAGGTTATTTCTTTATGTCTTTTTATCCTGCTTTTAATTTTATCTGCTGTTATCCCTCTGCAGTTCTTAGCACACAGCATTTATTTCTTATCTCTTAAATAGTTCTGTATTGTCTTAAAACTTGTACTCGTTTCATGTTTGTGTGCTTCTCTTGAAAAGCAGGACACAGTATGGACTCATTAGTTCTCCTTGTATTGTGAAAAAATATTTTTTCTTTCTGTCTTTAAATCAACCTTTTCAGGATGAGATGATCTTCCAGAAAATGCTCCAAAATATTTCAAGTCTCAGTGGATGAGAGTGCCCTCTCACCAGAGGTGACCATTAAACTTGGTTTTGGCCTTAATGCTCAGACTGGATCATATGCTTTGTAAAACACTTACTTCTTCATAAAGTAGTTAATGAATTAACTTCACTAAATGATGAAACTTCATTAAATGAAGTTATCTTTGACTAGATCTGCTGTGTAATGTGTGGTATGGAATATAACACTGGTATTTTCAACATTTATTCCAAAGTTCCCTGGTTGTGAAGCTTTTAAAATGCTGTTAATTCAGATATGTATTGCAGGCTTCCCCCCAGCCACCAAGTGCTATGGTGTGAGTAGATCACTGGATGCTTCGGTTTGGAAAATGGCAAAAAGAACATTCCTGATCTAGATGAACAAGACCATCTCAGTCTCCTTGTACGGGGCCTTGTGGAGTTCCCTGTGCCTGACACCCGTGTGATGTGCGTGGGAAAACAGGGATTTTGCATTTAATTGATATTACGTGGGAATATACCACAATCCAAAGGATCTATATTCCACATGATTTACTTTGGTATAAGGTAATAAATGTGTTGGAGATTGTTGAATCAAGAAGCCAGAAAAGTGATTTCATTTTGCTGTTAATGAGTGTTTTTAAATCGGCCCTTTAGAAAAATCCATTCATTATTTCTCTGTCTCTCAGCAGTTTTCTCTTCAATTTGTGGCCGTTCTCTTCTTCTTGATGTGCCCAGCCCTGGTACGGGAGAACAAGCTTTTAATCTTTTGTGTTTAGAAGATCATTTTTGTAACCATAAATGCTAACAAAGTACCTTACCGGAATTAAAGTTAAGATGTTGCAGAGGTGTTGACCTCAGCTCTGGAAAGCTTTTAGGGAGGACTTTTTCTGGGCCGCTTCTTCACTCCGTTTATGTTCTTGCTTTGCATAGAGGTCTGATAATTCATGTTTTTACATTCTTGTTACTCCGGGAGTGATCATGGCAATGCTTGTCTGTGCAATTTCCGGTTGCAGCTGAGGGCAGCACTTAAGTGTGAGATGGTGTCATTTACATCCAGCGCTGCTCTTGCCACTTAGTGTTTCCTACCAACTCCATATCTATAGGGAGCAAATCAAAACAGACTGGGGCTGTCAGCAGAGATGTTTTTTAAACACAGCCAGGCAAACGGTTTTCTTTTCCACTTAATCAAGAGTATATTTAAAGTTGAATGTCACAGCGGAAGCACGTGATTATAATACATACAGATATTTCTAATGGGTTTAGCTCTAAAGAGCTTCCTTAGGCCTACAGTTTGGTGCAGAGTATTGACACAGGGGAAGAAAATCCAGGAGACTTCATAAAATAACTTCTTAAGGTAGTGTTTTCAGGACAAAGATATCCTTTGATTTTTCTGAGGCACTGTTTTTATTACATCCCGCTACAGAATTAAAATTCTGATTTAATAATCACGAGTATTGATGCAAAAGTTGAAGTGGAACTTGAATAGAAGAGTATTATCTCTCTTTTATGTTTGCATGTTAACAACAGAAACGAGATTGCGTGTGCCAGTGCAGAGATGCCTGAAAAATTACACACTGAACCTTGCAGGGATAGAACTGCAAAAATAATTCAATGGGGGGGGAAAAGTATGAATTTGAAAACACTTTTTATGGCAGTGTAAATGTTCCAGCGTTGTCAGGATCAAGCTTTGAAATTGTACTCCTAAAAATAGAGGAATCTTTTTCAGTTGCACTCTGTCTTTTGAGCCCTTAGGCTCAAGTCTTGTTTTTCTCTCTGTATGAACAGACATGCAGAAAAAATCTTAAAATGAGAACAGATTTTCTTGTAATTTTGCCATTCCTGATGTTGGGGTAATAAGAACATCATCACTTACTGTGAGCTCTTCACTAAAACCCTGTGCTATAACTATTCTTAGGCCTTTAGGCCTGTTAACATTCTTGTGATTTGAAATTTGTGTCGTTGAAAGCTGTTGTCTTTCTTATTCTTTTTTTTCCCCCTCTTTTTTTAAGCTTTCAGTACTTCTTAAAGGGAGGAACAAGAAGGAAGCATGTCAGTTAATGAGCAATAACAAAAGGCAAGGCTGTATTTTGGTGGCATTGCCTGGAGAGAGAGAATGCCATGATTTAGCACCGCTCATAATACTGTAATTCCATTTAGGAGAAGATGGAGGGGAGGGCTGTGTTTTGCCACCACAGTTTCTACGTGCAAAGAGTGGTAGAGTCTTAGCAGTGATTCAAAGGGAGCTTTAGCAAGTTAAAACAGCATTTCACTGGATATTGCAGAAACAGCTCATGAGCTACAGTGAAAATAGGTGACTTTGGCTCCCCGTCAGAAGGTTTGAAGATCACGTTTGGTTGAAGATGTTCCAAGATCATATGCGGGGACTTATGAAGATTATTTGTGTTGATGCCTGAAGTCTCTCGGAATTAATCTATCCAGTAAGACCTATACTGGCATTAAAGCCAGCCTAGTGTGTATGTTTTTCTCAGTTTTCTAGACTTAAAATGCCACATTTAAAGCCTTGTTACTCAGAAATGTTTTCTCAGCCTGTTATGAAATTTCACTTACTTCACTTGAAAGGCTCGGGTACTGCTTTAGTACCTGAAGTGTATGAAGTAATTCAGTCTGTAAGGTGAAAAGTAACTATATTTCTGTGCTTTCAGCCTCTTGTTATTTCTACTTGGACATAATATTGAGATGTGCTGGCAGTGGAACTGAAATAGTGGCCAAGTTCTGCTCAGTCAGTAATGATAGCTGGAAAAGGATTTTCTTTTCACGTAGGAGAAGTTAAGTGTCAGGGCATCAGACAGTCAGGAAGAGTGCATTGCTGACACAATGGCAGTGTATTGAAGCCAGCTTGTCTTTGTGAGATTTGTTGGATCTCAGAGGTAGAACAAAAAACATGTTATGGTACCCAGATCAGTAATTTCAAATAGAATAGTGTGTCCTGTAAATATCTACTGGTTGAACAGACTTCTTCCAAGCCCTTTGTGATGGAGCTTTGGACATTGATATTTCTGGGTTCCCTTCAGATAAAAAAGGAATTTTTTTTTCTGTTATCCTTACAGTGCCCCTCCTTTAGATATGCATTTATTTCCATTAAAAACACATTCGCTAATCTGAGCTGGAACCCTTTTAAAAACAAAATGCGAATGAAATCTTGGAAAGCAGTGGGAGACCTCAGGACTCTACAGTGAAAGGATTGAACTCTGCCATCCACAGCCTCTTATGAATAAAGTTAGCCTTCTAAAGATAAAAGAAAATTCAATTACAAAGCAAGAAGGAGGGTGAAGGGGTGTAATTAAAACACATAATCCTAAAAACAACATGAACAGTGCTTTTTCATGTTATACTTAAAGCAGTCTGCTTTGTGTGTGCAGTTGCTATTGCTTAAGATTATTGATTTAGTTTCCTAGGGGAAACACTTTTGAGAGGATGCAGAAAGGATGACGTCTGTAACTGGCAGTGTGATTTCACACAAGCATTCCACTTAAGGCAGCTCGGTGGAGAGTTTTCCTTCACTGCTTGCTAATCTTTCTTAAAAAAAAAAAAAGGGCTGAAAATAAGTGCTGCTTCTCCTTTTTTCTCACGCTAATGGCAGTTGTCCTATCAGACCGAGTGCTTCAGTCAGCAGGAGGAACCAAAGGCAGCACGGGGACAGCTTGTTCTTTCCTGTTACATCTAATCCAGCGGTTGATTCCCGAAGTTTAGCAATTTGGGTTTGGATTCTCAAAGCATTTGGAGTCCAACTCTCATTGAAGCCTAAACCTTTGATAGGATGTACGGCCTGAGGTCCACATTAGTCTGGGAACTTGAAAAACCTCTTCAGAGCTTTGTGCTGAGCGCTAATGCGGTGTTGTAGTAAATACACAACTGCTCTGCTCTGCTAATTAGCGGCTTAGTCTTATGCTAATGACGAGAGTTGGGTTAGACCAGCGATCTTCTTGGTAGTGAAGCATTCCCTGGCTGGAGTTAGAGACATTTCATTATCGGCACTGGCTTTTATGATAGAAATATTCTGATTCTGTCTAGCAGGGTGAAGTAGTACTTGCACACGCTGACCTGCTCCCACAGCTGGGTAGGAAATGAGCACCTGTAGGTGTACATGAGTAATTGAAGTTGACGGGCTGTCCCTCTTTCGGAACTCATTCCTTCAGGAACTGCAGGTGGTTTGATTTCACAAGCACAGATGATGTCTGATTTGATGGAGAGGGAGAAGCTGTGAGGAAAGAAAGGTGGGAGGGAGCCGGCAAAAGAAAAATGAAGATGAGTGTAGAGATCAGGATTGAACATGAACTTCACAGTCAAGAGGTTTCAGAATGTTTTTTGAATGCTCTTCTCTCATGCCCTTAATACCGTTCAAAAACTCATCTCTTTCCCAGTACTCTGGAGTTAAGTATTACAATTTCCTTGGATTATTTAATACTTTAGACTGATAGCGTGATAAAATATTAGTACCATTATTTCATGAATTATTTTGTGCAAAAAATTTCTCTGTGAAGGAAATATTTTGAACTATGCTAAAGAAAGTATCCATTTCTTGTAGCAGATGATATGCATATCTTGTTCTCTGCTTAAATATTGTGTGCAAGTTGATAGCAAAATTGCTACTTAATATAAGTAAACTTCGTATAAGGAAAAAACAAGCAGTGTAAGTTTGTAATGAGGTTTCTTAGTCAAAAAACATCCTTTCCTTGATTCCTCTTTTACCTGGTGTACCTTATGTCCTGTTTGTCTCCTTTTGTAAAAATAGCTTGTGCCATCAGTTTAGCTCCTTTGATAAAACTAATAATTAAAAGATACGCAATCAGAAACTAAAAGCAGCTGTGCTTTTCAGCCAGAGAGAGCAAGTGTGTAATCACGCTGCTCAGATGAACAGGTTCCTGAAATCAGGTTGCAACCAGTGCATTTGCATTTTTGAATCTATAAAAAAGGCACAATCCTTTCAGAAAAAGTCACTGGAAAACCTGTTCCTGCAAGAGATGAGTTTGTTTGTTTTCTCCTGATGTTCTGTGAGATAGAAATGGAGGAACCTAAACATGCTCATAGTATTTTTGAATGAATTGAAACACTGTGTGACTGCGATCCTTCCCCGAGGACATGTTTCCTGGCAGCTGTGTCAGACAGAAGTCCTGGGCTTCAATTTGAAACCGGCCTTTCCCAAACATGTCTTGCATTGGAAGTTTCACAGCAGCTTTTAAATGCCTTTAAGTGGCTGTGGTCCTTTGAGGAACCTCATCTGTGATGGGTTTGGTAATTAGCTGTTGGCAGTGGGATGGTGTTGCAGGGAATGGAGCTGGGATTGGGGGGAAGGTCTTTATGGTGGCTAAACCCACTTTTGGGATGGATTGAATTAATGGTGGAACTGCAGTGCAGATGTTTAAGACTTGGAGACTGCAACAGTGACTTTAATGCATTTCATGAAATATCTTAGGGAGAAGTTTGAGTATTGGTAGAAAACCACATCAAGGGAAAGGTAGAGACTTTTAAAAATACTTTCCCTAAGCTTGTAGCAAGTCTAATGTCATCCAAATGTTGAAAATCTTCGGGGATTATTGTAATAATTGCTATAGTGTACTGTTGTATTGTACAAATATATTCTAGATGTTTCTGATGCTTCCTTATACAAAAAGTTACAAGGCTCAACAGTTGTCACCTGCTGTAGGTGCCAAAGTGTAGAGAATGACCTACAGAACAGATTAAATACAGGGCAGTCATATGTGCCCACAGGTGACTCTCAGTTCCCCAACAATAGGAATTGACCATTTTTACCATTCCCACTTTCATAAGAGTTGGGTCTTATTATTGGTTTATTATTTTTATAATAAAAACTCACCAACACTCTGTCATACCTTTCTTGCACGTTTGTCTGCTCAGTTTTGACAGTGGGTTGTTAACTCTGAAGCCTGATTATTATTGCTGGGGATGCACTTCTGCCAGCACTTGCTTTCAGCAGTTGTTTTGTGTTGTTCTCTTGCTCCTTAGGTTCTCTCTGTAACAAGACATGGACATATGTGTTTGCAGGCTGTAGATGCACATTTGAGATGGTTCCCTTTACTGACTCGGTCATAAATAATTTTCCCTGCCAACAGACTAAATGATTTCCAACACTACTAATATGAAGTTATGCAGTTCCCAAACATAGATGATATTTCTTTTTCTCTGCTGTCTAAAGTTTGCTTCAGGGAAGCAAGTGGAAGTTATTCAGTGGAAAGTGAACCTCACTTTAGTTCATCCGCCTGAAAAACTTGAGGAAGGATGACGTGTGATTTGGAAAATTTTAAAAATATAAATTATACACTGCAAAGGCATAGCCTTAACTCTGCTGCAAATATGCTAATACGAAGTTGATCCTTATGACTTGTTATCCTGTGCCCTTCAATAACCAATCAAGTGTAACCTAAGAGCTTCTAGCAAGATTGTTTTAACTTGAACTTTATTTAAACTTCTCTGTATTGTTGTTGTCTTCCATCAGTCAGTAAGGCTTCATGTGTTGCTGGTCCTTAATCTGATTTTATCACAATAATCAGTTTTATAAATTGTTTTAAGCCTGAAAAGATACTTTTGACAGTCCTCTATAGGAAACTGCAGGCATAACTAATGTTTTCTGCTAATTTTCCATTATCTATTTACCTGTTATTTGTAAAGCAGAGAGAGCTTAGACTAAAACTCTGCTCATCAACGTAGACACTATAATCTTCTAGACAGATAAAATTTAACATTGGAAAATCAAGCCTTTGCTGATTTACCTCTATCTCCTCTTAACACCATCTCACCTGCAGAATGGCAAAGCCTTTGCAGACTTTAAATAAATAAAAAGGCTGAAACCATTTGTCCTGTCATGAAAATAATGCAAAGTTTGCAGTAGCATTAGTCTAGAGTTGCAGCAGATAAGAGGTGTAATGTGCCTTCTGGGGTTTTGTGGGCTGCCTATCAGGTTTTAAAAACTGAAATGGAATATTGTGTTAGAATAGAAACCAGATTGTATCTACCCAAATACAGGGAACCCTTAAAAATTATACGAAGTGACATGAGGAAAGTAGAGAGTTCGTGTTTGCTCATTCATGCTATCAGTCTGCTTTTGGGCAAAAGATGGAGAGTGTTACAGTGAATACAGTGCCTGGAAGAAAGAGTTTGAATCTTGATCAGAGGAAGGGGAGGTAGCAGTGCATGGAAGGACTAGAGATAACAGTATGTCCTAGAAATAATAGGCTGCCAGAGTGAGAAAGCCTGGAGTGTAGTGGCCATGGTTTAATATGCATGTAATACACAAAATGTAATGATCCATTTTAGTTACCTGCCTGCTCTTTGTTGCTTGAAGACCTTTCATAACAATCTTTTCCTTGAGAGACTGAAAAAAAAGAAAAACATGAAGAAAAATTCCTGATTTTGGCTGTCATGGCTTTTCAGTCATTGCTCTGTGTATATAACGGCAACAAACCTATTTATCTCTTCTGGTTACAGCAGAAGGGAGTTTTATTCCTGTCAGTTCAGCCTGTTCCTGGCCAGGATGAGGAATGCCGGGAGCACAGGCGGGCTGTTGTTCCTGCCCCATGGTACCTGCCTTGCTTCATATTGAGCTGTTGTACAGACATCACATCAGTGGCTTTTGACCTTCCAGCTCGAGCTGCCGTCACGCTGCCAGCCTGGAGCTCCTTCACATGCAGTGTTTTCTCTCTCTCTCTCTCTCTCTCTCTCTCAAAACTGGTTTAGTAACAGGTTTCCTCTTACACCTTATCTCTGCTCACCCTTGCTTACAGTGCAGTTCAGCTACAGCAGCAGGGAGCATTCTTAACCTGCCTTAAGTGTACATGCACGATACTTATGCTGATCAAACTGTGGACCAGTTCCCAGGTGAGCTTTAATGTCTTGCAAATCCCTTGAGCCATCCAACTCTCTCCACATAAATGTGTCAGGTGGCCTTTTCAGCTGCCTGACCATGACTGATTATTAGTGTGCGGAAACTTGTATGCTGTGCAAAATTTCTGTCTTCCCTTTACTTGATTACAGTTTCTTCCTAACCGTGAGTTTTCCTGTTTTTCTGATGGTGTCTGGTTCTCCTCCTAAATTTGTATTATCTGTTTCTCTGATATTGTCAATATATATGTGTATAAAGTTGAAAAGTATTTCACTGAGCAGGTGAAAAGCTAGATAATAGGTCTTGATTAATTGATATCTAAGGCAAAGCTGCTGATAAATATGTTTTAATAATTTAGTAAACATTTTAAGGTTTATCATTTAATACATTTGAATAACTGAGATGGCAATCAGACCTTGCTGTTGGAGTAAGTGCTCTCTGGAGGTCATGTAGAAATTTTGAATAAGGAAGGTGTGGTATGAATAATTATAGTGGGATTTCTAAGATGTGCTGACAGGTTCCACATGCTTTAAGCTGTGCTGAAATCTGATTGTTTTGACCAGCCCAAGATCTGCAATTCCTCCAAGTTTGATTAAATTTTGATTTCCTGTGTGAAATTACATCACCATGATGTCATGCTGCTGGGCTTCTCTTGCAATATCTCATTCACTCTGTGGAAGATGTGACCTCTATGGATTAACTTTGGTTGTGGGGGTCTGCTCTCTATGTGGAGATGCTTTTGAAATTACTTTAATCTCTATTAGCTTTTCCTTTTTAAAAATTACCTTTGTCATTGTCTCTTTGCAAGACTGCCCTTTTTTAGTAAAAGGTTGGTACTATGAATTGCAACAGTGTTTATACAGCAGCATCACTTCAGGTATTGTTGCAAAGTCCCACGTGCCCTGGCACACCCGAGCTGAATTCTCCATTTCCATTCGTGTTACAAGCAGAAGCTGTTGTGAAGTACAAGTACAATACAAACCAGCAGTAGGCACCTGTCCTCTCTTGGGACACCTGATACAGTGGTTCAGCAATTTGCAATAATAGTCTGAATCTCTAGTAGGTAGAAATCTGATGTGAAGACTTCGATCGTACCTGGGGCATTACCCAGCTCTGCCTCAGACAGTTTGAATTCTTTTGCAGTGTAAAGAGTCACTTCAAGCAGGATGCTCGGAAAGCTGCCAGATGTTGTTTTGCTGTCTGCAGACAACGCTCCCATACTAAGTCTTTAGCTTTGTGCATCAGAGAAGAAAAAGCACATGCTGGTAAAGTAGGAGGTTATTTTCAGCTTTACTGTTTAAAACAGAAGATCTGGAATGGGAGCCTGGATTCCCATATTGCTAAAACAGTGAAGTGGCAGTGAAGAGTAAACCAATTTCTCATTTCCTCTTAACAACTCCCCAAGAGCTTTTGATTTCAGTAGTTTTTCTTTAGATACTGATAGTGGATTAATTTGGTTACATTATAAATTAATAAGCCCTCATGGCATTTAACTTAACTCCTACTTTATTTATTCCTGTTGCATTTATTGTCTTTAACATCAGTGCTGCTATAAATTGTGGAAACTTAATTTTGAGTGTCCTCTGCCCACAATCTCTTTATAGCAAAGCACTATAGGCTGTGCTACAGTGATGACTAAGAATCACTGTAACAGAATTGCGGGAGTTGTTTTGATAGGCATCCATTTAAGATCAAGAGGATGTTTCTAAAAGGCGCTGTCATTTATGTGCCTTTTGGGTAGTTATGAATTCTTGGTAATAGATGTTTATGATGTGATCTCTCTGTCTTAACTGACTGTAAATGCATCAGCTGTGAAAAAATTAACTTGGGGCTTTGCATTTTAAGAAAATGTACTCAAATCGAGAGCACGCCCAGTATCGCGCAGTATTGCTGAGCTAATCTGAGTTGTCTGTGTCCAGTGACAACTAAAACCAAAATTCATTACACTTTTAGTAATTGGTTAAAAGAATGTAAAGATTCTGTGTTGCCTGAGCAGTTCTGTGGCAGTGCTGGATGTCACCACCTGGCTACTCTTCAGCATCTCTGGCTTGCGGATCAGTGCAGTGGAAGCCACTCACACTCGGGTGTTGATGGCGTTTGACCAGTGGCATTGTCACCACTTGCTGGGCTTTATTTGTGTTTGTAGTACCAATAGTGAATGTGGCTCTGGAGCAAGGAGGGCAGGAAAATTAAGAGTGGCTCTGAACTTTAGCTTCAGCTCTTGAGCAATATTTGGCTTTAGCTTCTTTAATCCCCAGCTGCCTCCTAGGAAGGCAGTGGCCTTTTGAGAAAGCTTTTTTGATCAGCCTCACCTACATACCTGCAGGCAGTGGAAACAGCCAGCCTGAGAAAAAAGCCAGCTTTAAATTCCAGATTTCCTCATTTTTCTCACTGTGTTTTCCTCTGCTTGGGAGGTAGGATTGCATCCCTCTGTCTGTATTTAGATGCAGCACTTTCTCTCGAACCTTTCTGATTGGTGTTGTCTTCTGGGTTAGAAGAAAGCCATGACAAAGGAGACAAACTGACTGGTAGATACCCTGTTGGGTTCATTGCCTTGCTTTTAGAGGAGAAGGGTGCTGAGGATGCAGCACCCTGCAGGAAAGCTGGACTGTCACATTCCCATCTCTAGAGCTTGACTGCATCCACCACACAGCCATGCTCTTACTGCACTCTAGAGGCAGCAGTCTGTCCTGATGTACTGGGCAGTAGGAGACTTCTAAACCTAGAATTTACTGCTCTTTGAATCTGTTCTGCCTGTGTTACTCCAAGCTCAGGAGAAATCGCCTGTATTCACCAGTCCAAAACAGATCTAGCACCATAAACCAAAGGCAAATTGACTAAGCCTCAATTAAAATTAAAGAGTGATTACCCCAAAAGAAATATTAAGTAAACCCTGCAAAGTGGCATTACCCTGCAAAGTGGCATTATACTATCCTGAGCAAGGAGTGAAATTGCCAGACTGAAGAAGGGTCTACTTTCTGAAGTTGAACAACTGGTGCTGTTTGTGCCAGGAGCCACGAGTAGGTTCAGAGCACTGGTGAGTGTGTCTGTGCCAGTGCTGTCATTTACCAAATGGTTCTTCTGCTTAGCCAGAGCAGAAGGATCACAGATGATGCCTGAAGGCTGATGACATTCCCCACTGAGGACTTAGCTCTGTGGTGGTGCTCTTGTGATGGATCTGCCATCATCACTGTAACGTAGACTGTGGCTTTCAGGTAAAAACAAGTAGATAGATCCTTTTTTGAGTAATGAGCTTCCCAGATCTGGTCCAGCTGACTGCATCATGCAGAATAGATGCCCAAAACTTTTGGTAGTTCTAGATAAAGTGTCATTTCCCATTCTGTTCAGCAGGTGCTAAGGGAAGGGAAGATGTCCACTGAGCCTCAATCATTAAAAAGTAACACTGAATTATCTTGACCATGTGCATAATTTTTTCATCTGAAGAAAGCTAGAGAACAGGCGCTCTGTTCTTGACAGTGACTGATGGAGTCACTGTCAGCAGCTCAGAGTCTAAACTGTAAACTGGCTTTCATATTGATTAAAATGTATTTGTGTACCTTGCTGGAGGAGAAGGGAAAAGTTTGATGTGGTGAGCTCAGGTGAATTTTCATATATCAATAAATGAAACATATAGAAATGTATAAATGAAACAACTGTTTTCAATATGTTTGGGTTTCAATTTGTATTCCTGGTCTATGGTAAATAGAGTTGTGATATCTTTAAAAGCAGCTGCTAAAGTAAAGATTTTCATTTGACACAAGAAGCTGAAGTATGTTTCTCCCTTAACAGGTTTTTTTCCCTTGGAACCAGCACAGTTACTGTCGGATGTAAGTTCACTTGAGTTTCAGAGGTACCAGACTGTGCTATAGTGTAAACACAGCTGCTATGGAGTAAAATAGCTTCAGTCTTCTCTAAAGTATACAAGTTCAGTGCTAGTGCAATAATAGATGCTTATTTTATTAACTGTTAGTCTGCCTGTCGACTTCCTCAGCAAACTAAACCAATGAAGTTCACCACATGCCTTGCCTTCCCTTAACTGATAAAGGATGCCCATGGAGAGTCATACTGGAGCTTCACTGGGAAACCTGCATCTTCTGGTCACCCAAACAACTAGATAGAGGGGTTTCTTCCCTAGATTGTAATGTGGAAAGAGTGCATGTAATGGAGAGCAAACCATGTTCTTTGTGCTGGTTAAATTCCTTTACATAACATACCTGAATGTTGTGTACTTCAAATATCAGCATAGGTGATGTCATCTTGAGTTCACAACTGAATGGGAAACTGGTCAGGAGCAATTAATCAAATACTAGTGAATGCTCATAGACAGGACCCCTTCAAGGCCTGGGCAGTACTGCTGGCATCTATACCACCATCTGTATAGAACTGCCAATTTTATTTTTTTTTGGTCACTGTATGAATGCTTGTGTTTCCCATGGCTCTTTTCCTAATTCATAGAAGGTGGGGTTTTGTTATTATTATTTTTAGCTTGTGGAGGACAACTTATCTAATACATAGTTAAATGGCAAAATGATACAACTTAGTGAACCTTTGAATGGCTGTTCTTTCTTATTTCACACAATCTGTGCATAACGATTCTGTCATCAGAACCAGTTTTAAGGAGACTCATTCCATAAATGGATGTGTCTCAGTTCCACAAGTTCTTAGATAAAAAAGTTAAAGTGTACAGTGGAATTTTATCCTTACAGTAACTAAAATGTAATTTAGCTACAACAGGTCATACTTTGTGTGTGTAACCATCCAATGAGTGAATATGTGAAGCTGTTAAATATCAACATTTAACTTATTTAGCAAGGCTGACTTCCCTCATGCTGGTTGTGAATTGGTTTTTTTGAGGACTGTGGTGTGTGGATCTCCTCAAGCTGTAAGAGCACTGCTGTTCTCTTCAGGTCAGGGCACAGAACGTGCACCCCAGGAGCGAGTGTGTGGAACGGCCCAGAGCAGGCGGCTCTGGGTGGCACTGAGCACTTGCTCAGCACGCATTCTGCCAGGGGGAAAGCATTGACAGCAAACAGCTAGAAGGGGAAAGAGGGCTTCAAGGCTTCCTAAACGTTATTTGGGACTGATGCTTAAAGAAATCAGGTGTTGCTGGAAGCGCAGGTAGCCTGGAAGTATGATCCAATCTCCTGTTTTGCACTTCAAAACTTACTGGAAGCAGCTGTATAGCTCCTAAGTCAGATTGCATCGATCAGCAAAGTCCTAGTTGACAGTGTGTGCTGTCTTCCCGTGGCTTCTCCTGATGACGCAGGGGGAGATTTCCAAAATGTGGGTGCCACAGAACACTGCCAGTCTGCTGCACTGCTCAGTGGCTGCAAAACAAGCTTGTGGTTAAGCCTCTGCTGCACATCCCTCTCGGCAAAAACGTGGTCGCTGAGTGACGTGCAGCTGTGTCAGGCACTGGTGCTGCCAGCTGACACGGCTTGAGGAGTTTGGGGAGTTCACGTGAATGTACAAAGTAAACATTTTGTTACTCTGAGCTCCATAGTTTCTGGTCTGTGCTTAAATATTCCTTGTGGCTCTGTCAGAACGGAGCTGTTGCTCTGTTGTATTGTACTGTGCAAATGGGTGTTGCTGCCCCAACAGATCACAGATCAAAGCACACTGTATGACAGCCAGGGTGATGGGACACTGACAGGGTTATAAATAACTGAAGTAATGAAGTTTCATTCATCTTTGCTGCTACAATTGAGTGCTGTACCTGATCAGGAAGATGAAGGGGGTAGTGGTTGTTTATAAATCTTATAAATGAAGGGAGTTTTAGCCTGGGCACAGTCTCTTCTCTGGTTTTAGTGCGTGAGTTTGCTCCAGTGGAAAGTTTAGTGTGAGATAGGGATGAATGAGTGGGTGTGGAACTGCCTTCTTGGGAGTAGTGCAGCCTTATTTTGGTTATGAGTGGAACTACAGCCAAGTTTTAAAGAATGCTCACAAGTCTTTTTAAAACATCTAAGTGGTGAAGTCTAGAAACAAATGTTTTGAGATAGGTTTCCTTGTTCCATGCTGAGGCTGAGCCCTGAGGAGCTGTTATTCTCAAGAAAAGCCTGACCTTTTCTTCAAGGTTCCTCCTCTTTCTCTTAACATCAAAGGTTTTCATAACACATGTTGAGGCAAGAGCTTGTTTGGACATTAACTGTTAACACTTTGGTTTTTGCTCTCTTCATTGTTGCTCACTTGTTTATGGAGCCACGGTGCTTGTGGAAGATTTTTTTGTGGTGCAGACTCAGGGTCAGTGTGATTTCCACCGTTTCTTCTCTGAATCCAGGCATGGAGGTGAAAAGCAATTACACCAGGCCCCCTGTTTGTATCGGGGTGGTTTGAGTTGGAAATGTGAGACAGCTCCACGTTTTCACTTCCCTTAACACACTGCAAATCTGAACTGTCCGTGAGTACTGGGCTGAAATAAAATTTAGGAGGGGAAAAAGACAGCTCTAAAAAATATACGTTTGCTCCATTTTTCTCCCTCATGCTGGTTTCTAGGAGGCAAACTCCCTCTCCTACTCTTTCCCCCTTTCTCCTCTTCAGAAGCCATCCTTGTTGAGTGCTTGAGAGCTGAAGGCATGAACAGCACTGGGCACGTCTCCAGCCTCGTGCCTTGCCCTAAGCGAGCATAAAGCCATGATGCAGACAACCAATCTAGGCTAGAAACAGGCAGTAGGGTTTTTTTTTCTTCACAGTAACTGAGTTTTATCACAGTAACTGACATTCTAATGAACCAACTTGTAATTAACGTCAATGAAATTTAGCTTGGTTGTTATTTAAATAATGCAATAATCTTGGTAGCAGCATTTGTGGGGTTTTGTGCCATCACGTAGTGAAAGACAGAGTGTGGAAAGTTAAAAATAAAACAGTAAAAATCATTGAAAGCTGGCAATTTAGGAGGCTGTGAGAAATATTTGCAGTGTTTATTGTAGCAATGAATGCTGTAGAGTTCATGGATGCAGAAAATGAATAAGCTCTTTGGGACATTGTTCTTGGCGCCTTTTCTCACATCACAGAGGACGGTGCGATGGATTTGTTTGGCTGAAGGGAAGAAAAGCTTCTAGTGCTATGTGGACCTGGGGTAGCTACTGTATGGGGAAGAGCAAGAGTTTTTGTTAGGTCTTGGTTTTTGAAAAGAGTTTGACAGAATGAGACCTGTATAGGCAACTTTTATTTGATCCCCCCCCCCCCCATTCTCTAGATTTAGAAAGTATTCACTTTACCCCTGAAGTGTCAGTAATTGGGACTTTAAGGGCAGGAATTTTAAATGCAGAAGAGATTTGCTACGCCACTGTGGTGTAGGTCAGTAAAATAAATGACGAAGCCTTTTGCTAAAGCATTTGATGTGCTTGGTCTCCAACTTCGTGGAAATCTCTGGACCAACTAGTTCATGTTTGTAAAAGAAAATGTTGTCTCTGAAGCTACTGGATATTTTCTAGGTGTTTATTCTTTCTTTTACCCTTAGTTTCTCCTTAGGGCAACATTGCAGTGATTGTTTTTACTGACCCCCTGTTTTCCCTCTTTGTTCTCTGGCTCCCCCTCTCCCCAGCTTTGTGTGTACCATGGGAAAGAGCCTAACACCTTCTTGAGGCTTTTCTTATCAAATTTAAGTTTTTTCAGGCATGATACTTCTTTAAATATGTATGATATAATGTGTCTGCGGTCAGGGAATTGAGTGGTGCTAAAAGTCATCTTGTTGTCTGAGGAATATTCTGGTGTTTCCACTTGTGAATCCCAGCAGCACTAAGGATGCTGTGTTTAAAGCCGTAGTGAGTCTCCCAGTCAAAAATGTTGAAAAAGTAACAAGTACCACTAAGTGAGCACACGTGGAGGATAATGTTTAAAAGCCCATGGTCTGTAAAGAGAAACTGTTTAGAATCTGCCTTGTTCAAGATTTCAGAGTAAGATCTGAACAAGAAAAGCTCCTGATCTGCCTTACCCATTGTGTTTCCACTATATGAAGTGCAAACGTTATGATCTTGCATGTTGTGACTTCAGCACTGTGTTGCTCTGCAAGAGCATTGTGTTTGGCTTTGTTTTTGGTCTTTAACTGAAGCATCCCAGCTCCAGAGCTGCCATGTGGGCAGGCTCACAGGCATTCATTTAGCCTTCCAGTTTGTGAATACATCTTTTTTTACCTGCTTGGTACAAGCCTGTTCCTTGTGGGTTCCCCCACAGGTTGGTCCTCTTTTTCCCTTGGAAATCCTTGCTTCAATATCAAGGCTGATTTGCTGTCATGTCTGTCTTCCTTTCCTCTGCAGCACTGTTTTCCTCTCCTTCCCATTTTGATAGCTCACATTTTAGAGAGCTACAACTTATAACCTAGTTTTGCTTGGCTGCTGAGGAGCCTCGATGCAGTTCACTGCCATTGCAACCTTATTGTGGCTCATCAGCATCTTCACCTTTGCCTTCTTGCCTTGAGCACTTAGACCTTTTAAAAATAACATGTCCTCCTATGGCAAAGCCTCCTTTACCTTCACTCCAAGAATTAAAATTAATATCACTTGGGGTGAACACTTCTCAAAGTGAAAGATGCCATTTTTCTGTGGAAAAGAAGTAGCTTGCACAGATCATCCGCAGCACAAAGCTATGAAATAACTTCTGCAAAATTAAAATTCAGGTGGGGGTTATGCAGATTGCCTTATTTGAATATTTAAATGTTCTGTAGCTTTTTGATGACTGCTTTATCATTGTTTTCCATATATATGCAATGATGCTCATTTAGAGCCTTCCCCAATCAGTTATACAGCAAATACCACTGCTATAAATAAAATGTCATTTGCAGGAGACAGAGTTTTGTAAGTTAAATGAGGAAGAAATGTTCCCTTTGAAGAAATGTTAGCCGTGATCAGTTGGTCAGGATTTTCTCTATAGGATTATTAAAAGGAATGGTTGAAATGTGTCTTTTCCACTCCCCTTCTTCCCTTATAGTGACCAAGGAAGACTTAGGGGGTTTGGGGTGTTTCAGGACGATTGTCCAAAAGAAAAAAAAGAAAAAAAAGTCTTGGGATGTTGCTTCCTGTTGCAGCTCAGTCAATGTAGTAGTTTGCAATCAAAAAGCAGCAATGCTGCTTGTCACCATCCCTGGCCGTGCAGTCACAGCCTCCTCTCTGCCATGGCTGCTGTCATAATCCTGCACTCAGCTGTTCCTTCTCTTCAACAGAAAACCAATAGCTGTTGGGGTTTTTTTTCCTTGTTCTTTTCTTGGTCAGATCATGCTTTGGCTTGTTTGGTGCTTCTGCACTGTCTGCTAAATAATTCAGATGTTTCTGTCTAGTTATTCAGTATCACTGGCTTTGCTTTTAGCATTTAAACAGTGTCAGTAAACTTGTATTTGTCACCGCTGGGGAAAATACACTCATTTTTGCTGTTACACCCCAAAGCTCCAGTAGTGTGTGACAGATACACCACTTGAGCAGCTCATGCAGCCACACAGCAGACTGCTGAGCTGCTCCTGCTCCTGGTTCCACCATGGGCTTTCCTGCACCTGCAGGGAAATCACCACATGGCAGTGATAGATCCTGCTCCGGGCTGGTGAATCTTGTCAAATCAGTTCTAAACCAACTTAGATTAGATTAGTTCCAGGTGATTATACTCAAGACTTCCTCATCAGCGACACTATCTTTGGAAGATAAGGAGCAGCTCAGGTCACAATGCATCTCATGGTAACAGCACAGTAGTTGTTCAAGAGTGCACAGGAGACATGAGGCAGGTTGGGGATCTGACAGTCAAACCCAAACTGCTGAGGGCTTCTTTTTTGAATAAGTGGTGGCGGTTAAGATGTAGGATAAACCTGCCTTCAGCACTTGTTTTGATAAGGAGTCTTTAAATATGCATTGTAGGAAGTTGAATTTTGCCTCGTCTAGGATTTCTGACTCGAGGTAACAATTTTTACTCAATAGTTGAGATGAAAAGTGATTTTATTTAATAAAAATGGAATTAGAAATTCTTATATTCACATTTGGAGGCCTGAGCAAAGGGACACGGCCTTCGGGATACATTCTCCATTGGTGCCTGTGCATGGTAGGATCATGGTTCTGGTTTGGGCTTCCCCTCAGTTTTAAGGTGATAATTCACAGTCACGTTTTCGCTTTTAAGATGGGGAGTGCCTGCATGAGAGAAATGACTGTAGTCCTGGTGAGGACTAACATTTGGATGGTATGTAGGTAGCCTGCTGGTCTACTGGGGGAAGGAGAAGAGGACATACCTTTATGGAAGAACTGAAACCTGCTGCTGTTTAATTTTCTGTGCTCCTGGTGTTTCTGTCCTGTGCTGGTAGTGGGGTCAGTCACAGCTTGCAGAGCTGCAAGGAGGAGGACAGGGGTGTCATCACTGCTCCTTGGCCCCAAGCTGACAGTGCAGGGCACTGGGAGCTCTCCTTGTGCTGAACTGTGAGCAGAGGGAGGTGATCCCAGTGTGTTCCACTGTTCCAAACGCTGCTCCATCCTGCCATGTTGATCCTTGTGTGGTCCCATCATGACATCGGTGACGTGAGCCTGTCCTGCACTGTGGAGCAGGAGGGATGGATGGACACTGCTGGCTCCGAGGAGCGGGTGGGGAGATGCTGCAGATGCCGTGACAGTGCCGGCACCTGCCGCCTGCAGTGCAGCTTGGGAGCGTTCCAGGGCTGCTCTGGTAATGAGACTTGCCTTTCACAGTAATGAAACAGCGAGACTAAGCCATGAAAATAAAAACCTGAGGCACAGGAGTCCTGAGGTGGTGCTGTGCTCTGAAACATGGCTTTGTGAAGAAAATGGCACGGCAGGCCTGGAGTCCTGACCCTTCAAAGTTTGTAGTCTCATTTATTTGGGTTTCATTTGAAATGAAGAAGTGCTTATTTCTGAAAGCAAGGCCTGAGTGCTGATGGCCTTGATGATGAAGTGGCTTTGTAGAGTGTGTTCAGTGAGTGTTGGGTGTGGTTGACAGCTTTTATAGTCTTCCTTCCCTTAATTGCTTTCCAAATTTATTAGCTCCAGCACCTGAGTCCATTTGGGAGGTTGAGTCTTACTTCTTGCTAGTAGGTAGCACAGAGTCCTTGTTAGGAAAAATGATGCTGGGTTTCGCTTTCCAAAGACAACCTCATCAGCCACAAACTTTCCCTGTTCTGTTTCCTGTTCTGTGACCTGCGCTGGCCACTCAGGAGTAAATTATTCTTCATAAGGAAAATTGTGAGTTGCAAGTCTGTTTTGATCCAACTCAATGTGTTGTGATGAGTGCTTTTGATAAGACTGTGTCCTGTTTGCTTCTGCAGCTTTTATTTGCAGTCATTGTGGGTTTTTTTTAGTGCCACTGCTTGTTAAAATAGGTTTTCTGTCTGTTGGACAGCAACAGCAGTTTGATTTGTGGTTGCATCTGTCTAAGCAGACCTTATGTTCAAATATCATTAGCGTGCATAAAAACAAACACAACTTCTATGATTAAGGGTTTTTTTAATTGAAATTATTTAAGATTGAATTATTTAGATTGAAATTATATGCTACCAAGACTACAAACTTTAAAAGAAGGTTTTTTTCATCTTTATTTTCACTCTAGCCTGCCACTGACAGTTTGACTAATGGGTTAGTTGGTTTGCTCAGGGAAGAAAACCTGATTATCTATGTATGTAAAGAAGCGTGAATGAAATACCACTCCCTTTGTTGTCCCCTAGTATCAATGCCAAATTTTTAAATATAGGAACCAAAAGTTAAACCATCAAGTCTATTTTTAAACCCAAATCTAGGAGATTGTTTATAATTTCACAAGTGCTGTGCACCGAAGAGTGTACCAGCTGAGCTGGAGATGTGTTGCAGTTCCTGCTTGCTCTAAGAAAATCAGATCTAGACCTAGAGGTCAATGTATTAATAAATAGCTTTAGCTCCTAACCTTTAAACTTCTATATTGGGGGGGTGGAGAGTGTACTTGTTGGGAATAAATGTTCTTAGTGGTAAGTTGGGCTTTTTTGTGGATCTCGAATGTCTGGAGGTCGTGTGAGCCCTCACAGGCTGACAGGGTCTGAGTTTGTCCTCTGATTGCGGTGGCATTCAAGGGAGAGTTGCCCTTTTTGTGTGTACCTTGTGGTTTAGGAGCTGTTCTGAGAAATGGGTGTAATATATTACCTTTTCTGTATTGTGTGCCATTTCAATGACATGACAAAGGAAGTAGGAGCGTGCTTCGACATGAAAAAAGCGTTTTATCTGATGGACTTTTAAAAAATGTCTTATTTGCAAAGTAGCTTCCTTCCCCCTCCACATCTCCTTTAATTGTTGTGTTGTCTGCAGTGGTGACATCCATTAGGTGATTCTCTGAAATAGAAGTTCAATTTCAAAGAAGGTTTTGGAAGGTAGTGCAGAATTTTTTCCCTTTACGTGACCTGAGGGCTGAGCCAAGTTGAGTGTCCTGCTCGGATTTTATTCAAAGACTTTCCTATAACATATGCACAGAATATGAGGCTTCAACGAGGACTTGTTTGAATAAATTGAGCCTCATGGCAGTATTAGGGAGCTATTTATTGTAACTTCATTGACCTTCATATTTTATCTGTAGGCCTGACATCCTTCATACATTGCAATTAGTTTCCAAATCTGGTGTTCTAACAGGTGATTTTTTTCAGGTTTCTTCTGTAATTCTTACGTTTCAGGCACTTACGGATTAATTTGTATCTTTGTTAATTACCTAAAATGTAGGTGCAATGAATGTACTTCTTGATTTAAAAGTTTTTTCTCTCACATAGGGGATAGCTGAATTGTATCCTTAATTATATTCAGCCACTGATACTTTGTCTTCTCCCACTTAGCAATGCAGGTGCCCGTCCTTGACGCCCTGGAAAGGGCATGGTTTTCTTTTTGTTTTGGAGCTGATAGTTGATTCCTTTGCCACCCATAGCTCCCCACAGGTTGCTCTCTAGGACTCTGTGCTGCAGATCTCAAATCTTGACATTGGCTCAGAGTTGGCTCTTGAACAGAGTCGGTTCTGTGCATTTTTATTTCAAGCCAGAACAAGACTAGTGGTGACTGACAAAAAGTTAAGTCATTTCACTTAAAGTCTAAAGCCATTTATGTAATGTAGTTTCTCCAGGGAAGCTGAGAAGGCTTCTCAAACGAAGTTGAAAGGGTTCCTTCCTCTGATGGCTGTCACATTGCAGTCTAACTCTTGCCTGGTGCTTCCTGATGGGCAGCCATCCATGTCACTTCATTATGTACTTTGGGATTCAATACTTATATGCACTAGGGATTAAGATCCAGAGGTAGAAGTCGGTTTCTTTCCATCTGAGTGCTCTTATTTTATCTCACCACAAATTATACTACATTTTCCTGGTGGAATATTTTCTTGTTCATGCTGCTTGTCCTTTTACAGAGGATAAGAAGCTGCCAAGGTGTTGTCTGGGACTGGGGAGTAGCAGGAACTTCACTTTTTTTTTTGCTTCATCTTTTCCAACTTGTAACTTCAGGCAGTTGTATTTGTGCAATAGGATATGAAATAACAAAATCAACAATGAAAACAGAGCAGTCTGTTCTGTCTGGTGTCTTTATTTGGCCCATAACCCCCAACGTGCATTTACTCTGCATGCCATGAAAATAGATGAAGAGAGCAGAAAAATGCTGGAGATTTTGTATTTAAAACACAAACCCAAACCTTAAGGACTTGACAAAACTCCCCATTATCCTAAAAGTTGAAGAATCAAAGGAAGCATTTCTTAACAACTTCTATTTACAACCAGTTATGAACACAAAGGAACTTCTTGGAACACCCTGTTGTGTGTTGTTCCCCTGTCAAGTGAATGCTCTGGCTGTCCAGTGGCTTCTGAATTAGTGGGAACAGAGCTGTGACTTTTACATTCTCACCTGGACTTAACCTGTAGTCCCATGGAAATTGCTTTCCCAGCTGGGTAGCAGAGCAAGGGTTGTAAAGTCAGATTCCATAATTTGTTGAGCTGGACCTGAGTGTTTCAAGATTCATTAACCAGGCTTCCCAGTTTTAGGTGTGTTATGTGTATAGTCAGGCATATCCAGGCAGTGAGTCAAATCCTGGAAACCACTGGACTTCATACAGGGGTTGGGATTGGAAAACTGGCAAAAATTGGCATAACCTAAACATAAAAGATAAACACCACAGATTATATTGGCAGACTTTTGCTAAATAGATTATTATTTATTGGTTTTTCTGTGTTGTACAAGTAGCTCTAGTAGAAGGTTGAGTTAAAGGTATGAGCATTGGTCCCATTTTGTGACAAAACAGATTCTCCTTTTCTCTGGTAAATACTCTTATGCTAATAAAAATGCATGTTCACAGACAACATTTCCAGTTTTCAAGGCAGAGGAGCTCTGACACCAGTTCTCTGGTGAAGCATTGGCTGCAGGCAGTGGTGGGACCCTGTCCTGTCCTGCTGGCTGGACTGTTCTGCCCACCTTGTTTGTGGGCATTGGGTAAATCCAGGGAAACTGTCATAAATACAGGCTTGTTGTTTTTTTTTTTAATCAAACCCTTGGAATAAAAATAGTATCTGTATTATTGCATTAGACTACAGTGGTGCAGGCTGGTTTAACATCCTCTGCAGAGGTGTTTGCAGTCCTGTGGTTACTTTCATTCAGAAGGTGTGAAACGTGCTCCAGAGCCACACAACTTTCTGTAAGCCTGGCTTCCTGGTGTTGGTAGTGTTCTGGATTCTCCATGGCAGATTCTTTGCTCCTTTTACATTTTATGAGAATTTCTTTGGAAGTGTAAGAACAGAAGGTGTGTTCTTTAAATGCAGCTCTATTGCGGAGTCTCAGAGTTGTTCTCGCAATGGGAGGGATGAACTTGGAGTTCTCTTCTGCTAAAATAGATTTAATGGGAGCAGCAGGGAATTGGAAGGGTGGAACTGTTAGGAGTACTGGTCTGTGAGCAGAGATTGCAGTGCAGGTGTGAGAGAAATATAGTAAGTTTTAATAATTAATCCAACTCTGGTGATAATAGTTCCTATTTGCATGTATATACATATATAATGTTCATGTTCAATGGGTTCTGTTCTCAGAGGCCATACAGAAGCTGTTCAGATAAGAAAACTCAAGCATGCTCTTGGCAGGCAGAAAGATGACAGGGATTGCAGGAATCCTGTGCCATGTCTTCAAGAAAGCTTCCTTTGCAAGGAGCAGGAGTCAAGCGTTACAACTAACACAATTTCTGCCCTTGCAAGGACAAAGCCCAAATAAGTTGACAACAAGAGACTTGGCAGACAGAGATTAGAGAATGAAACTTCAGAAATTTTGACCACTTTTGTCAAAATAAAGATTCCTCACTAAGAATGGTTGGTTGATGGTCGCTGCTGTGACCGTGGGACACCACGTAGGCAAAGTCTGCAGCAGGAGCTGCTGGAGAAGGGCTGGTCACCAGTGTCCTGTGGCCTCGTACAAGAGCACAATATTGTCTGATTTGGCTATAAAACAGGTTAGAGGGACAAGAGCAGAATGTGGTAAACTCAGAGCAGGTTTGCTTACAGTTGGATTCGCAACTGCAAAAATGTGGGAACACAGTTGCCCCTGTTATTTATTTTTTTAATATAGGAAAGTTTTGTGTTTGCTTTGGAGCACCCAGTATGCCAGCAAGACAGCCTAAGGAAAATGTTGGTGGTCCTCCCTACAATTAAAGGTCATTCAATTATTTGTTTGTCTTTGGTAAATCCTTAGAGAAACAAGCAAATAAGCTCCTTTTTACAGACCGGCTGTTTCATTTGTGTGTGTAAAAATAATGCTTTAAAGAGCTGCAAGTCAGCCAAAGGTTTCTGTTCTCCACGTTGGACAGGATTATTCCTTCAGCAGCTGTGACTAATGAAATGGGTAGTATTTTTATTACTTTGTTATAGAAGCATCAAACTTTATTTTGCCTATCTGTAGTGTGCTTTCTGGGCCTTGCAGGGCTGTCTTGGGAAGATTTGGAATGTGCTAACAGTGCTGAGCCAAGGCTTCTGTGGCAGGTAGTTTTCTTTGCTGCCGAAGCAACTGTTAACTGATTTTTGCTTGTCACAGAAGAGCAATTAAAATGGCTTGAAAAATTGAAATTCCAGCATAAACTGGAGATTGTGAGAGTCTTCCACTTTGTCTTTTGGTTGTGGAAGGTCAGGTACTAGGAAGGCTTGTGAAATACTTACTTTGTTTATACAACTGAAAGTTAGAAAATATCTAAAGTGTTGTCCAGGCTCCCAGCTGTTAGTGACTAAATAACAGAGGAGAAAATTACAAGAAAGGTCTTAAACCCTATTTTCACTCTAAAAGGCTTAGAGAACAAGGAGCTTGCTTGAAATACAGGACTGTGGGGACCCTTTCTTGGAGAAGTGGGACTTCTACCGAGAGCCCCAGCAGGAGGGAGAATGATGGGGATGGGGCAAGAGGGAAGGGCACAGATGTAGGTGTCTGCAATACTTTGCTTTCCAAGAAAATAATTCGAATGTGATGTTTGATGGCTGTCTACTGGCCTTCTGGTGCTGTGGGTGAGGAAGAAGAGTTAATGGGCCCTAAGAGGAGCACTGCTGTGGTTGTTGAATCACAAAACATGAGAAATGAGAGTCGTACTCCATGTGGCAGATCAGAGACTGGATTTGTGCCTGCTCCTGCACCGTGTGGCTGGAGTTAAGAAATCCTCGGGTGGGCAAAGCCTTGGTGGCTTCCACGCCCCTGTGTTGGTGTCTCACAGCTCCTGCAGCTTTGTGGAGCTTTGGTGAGCTGCTTCTCCGAGTGTAGCAGAAGTGACCACACAGACACTTGCTGATCTGTGAATCTGAAACAGTTCCATCACAGATACTAAAGATTTCTTACACCAAATGCTGTTCTGAATATTTGTTTGCTTTTGCCTCTGTCAGTGCTGATTTCAAGGGTGAGGTTTTTTTCAAAAGAGGCAAATATCTGCTCTTGTGCCCTGATGGAGGGGGTTGCTGATTTGCTGTGGCAAGTAATCAGCTGTATCCTTCCACAAAGTTGGCAGCAGTGCTTAGCCAGAATCTCTGACATTTTCGCCCAAAAGGATGGGGCTGTTTGAGGAAATGTACTGACTCTAATGTGGGGGTTTGGCTGTTTCTGTACTACCAGTGCATTGCTACAAAAGAGTAAATGAAACTCACACTGAATAGCTTGGAAGTTAATTTTCTCTGGCACTGTTGATTTTGGTTCTGATTGAGAAATTAGCACTGTATCTTACTTGTTTTGTGCTGAAAACACTAAGTAAGAGTACTCCCAACTGCTGTGATACAAAACTCAACAGTATTCCTGGAATGGATTACACAAAAACATTTATGAGGAATCAAGTATGAACTTGTAAGTCGAACCTAAAATTAAGTTGGCTCCTACCTGAATAGTTTATTGAGTTCTGGTTGTGCTATAGAATTTACTTTTTTTTTTTACTAAACTCTACTGATATTTAGGATACTTCAACTTAAGTTGTCATCCCAGAAGGTCCTTTCCATTTTTTTACTTTCTTCTATCAGTGACAAGTTGGCAGAGTCTCAGTCAGGCTGGGTGGAGTCTCTTTGTCCTCTGAGAGGGTGCAGATGTGTTTTCCAAGGGGCTGATGTTCTCCACCTGGCTTTTCTCCTCTGGTAAAGGACCTGTGCAACTGCATTTCAGCTACCTTAGATCTGCTTATACATTGATAAGGTGTGTGGCCTGCAAGTGCCCAGTCACATACAAATCTTGATTTGAACGTGCCCCCTTCTGCCCTGGAGCCACTGTCTCACCTTCTTGTAGCAAAAAGGGCAGCTGAGGCCTGTATTCATGATTGACTGCATAGTGTTAGGTTAGGAAAAAGGTTAAAAAATAAGCTGCAAGTTGTCTTTTGCAGGCTGTGGAAATTGCTGATTTCTGCAGTACTAATACAAGCAGAGGGCGGGTGAGCACCTGGGACTGGCAGCAGGTTGTAGCTGAGGTTACATGTGGCAGCATCAGGAATAAGGCTGGGGAAGATCTCTGCCCTGTGGTTTGGAGCCTCAGTCAGTGCAGCAGCAGGATTTGGCCCGCTGGGATGGAGTGTTGGTACAGTCCCTTCTCTGTGAAGGAAAAGTCTCTCGGCTAATTTTGTCATAAGAGTTTTAGATCTTAACTGCAGAAGAGCTTTTATGATGAGCTTGTGCCTAAGTAAGAGGCATTGGGAATATTCACTGAAGGGGTCACTGAGTAAGTGTGTGCTGGGAAAGGGTTGCTGCTGCTACTGCTGGGTGCTCATCTGTACCAGCTTTGTACTTCTCATTGTTCTTCCTGAATTTTCTTTTCCAGGCAGGAGTCTGTAGTAGAGTGGTGCTTTTGTCCTGAATAGATTTCTTTGAAATGACAACAAGAATCTCCACTGCAAACACTGGACCTAATTAGAAGAGGTGCTGAACAGGGCACTGTCTGTGTCATAGCTGTGAATCCTCCAATAAAAGATTTGTTACAAAAAGTCTTTGAATGAAGTGCACGGGGCCGTCTCCCCTCCTAGGGAACACATAATTAGTACTTCCTTGAAGTGAAAAAGCACAGGTATATGTGTGAATGGGCTTAGGGACCAGGAGGACATTTAGGCCCTCTACTCCCACCTCCAGGGTATGGTCCAAGAAAAACAAAAGGACCTTTACCTTCCTTGTTGCTTTAGCAGTAGATTTATCTCAGTGTTCAGAAGCAGAGCTGCAGCTTTCAGGTGCTGAGGAACCCCTTCCCTGCCCTGGCAGACCTGCAACAGGTTTCCTGCCTGCTTGGGCAGAGCAAAGCTCTATAGTAGACACAGGGGGCTGAAGTAGATTTTACTGGATGCCGTGGCATGAAGGAATTCGCTGAAACTTGATCCTTTCTGTAGCTTCTTCCCCAGTCCTTAGGGGTGTCTCCTGTCCCGTTGTCTCTTGTGCCTTTGTTTTAAAATAATATTAAGCCTCAGACACCAGCTGATTTACTTTAATTCAACATCCAACTTATGTTTGATTTCTTTTCATATTCAAGTGAGCCATCTGGCTTTAATGAACTGTAACTGTTTTTAATGCTGCCTCCAGTTGCTAACATCTGAATATTTCATGTGCTGAAAGGAGATTTGAAATGCAGAAGTGAGACTGAAGAGTCCAAAGTATTTCCAAATCAGCTCTGTTCCAGCAGCACTTGTGCTCCCCTTCCCTTGAGATTTATCAAAAGATAATCTTTGGGGTGCCAGACTGTAGGCACAGCCCTGGTGGGGGCTAATTACAAGTACTCTCAATTTTGTGTACAGAAAACACCAGAGCTGCTTATGAAATCCTGAATAACTCCCCAACTTGACTTGGGCAGAATATCAATCAACTTCAACAGGAGCTGCCAGTATTTGGCACCTTCTAAATCAACAGCCTCTGTGGTGTTTGGGGTATGGTTTTGTGGTGGGGTTTTTTTGGGGGGAAGGGGGGGTGTCTTAAATATTTTCATGTTACAAAAAAAAGATAATTACATCACCTGCTTTAGTTATAGACGCTAATTGAGAGCTGAATCCCCTGAACTGAAAATAGCTTAATTGCAATTAATTCTGAGGGTACTTTGCCAGGGCTTCACTGTTAGAAACCAGTGGCACATCCCCAGATTTGTTGGACTACGTGCTTTGCTTGGCATTTGTCACAGCGCTGCCTTTGTTTTGGCTTAGCACTGTGACAGCTGATACAGTTACGATAGGGCATTAGCAGGAAATATTTTGATTAATGATTATATGATTCTAAAGTGTTTTGTTGGTTCTTCCCTGTGTGCCAAGCATCGTGCAGGTTGCCAGTGACATCATCTTCCAGCATTACTTTATAAAAGGTGGAAAAATGGAAACTCAGTCTGTCTGTAGGAGGAAAGTCTTGAGAGAGGGTAGGCTGGGAACATGTGCTTGCATTATCTTGTCCTGCACTGCTTTGTCCTGAGAGCATGGAAGAAGTGTGTAAGGAACCACTGGACACTGATAGAGAGTGGTACCTGGCCTTCATTTCTCATAACTTTCCCACAGAGGCTGAGCTGAATTGGGAGTTCAGTTGTGACCTTGCAGTTACATGCTGAGCACAGTCTTTCTGAGCTGGAGTGCAGTAGGTTAGAAGCATATCACAGGAACTGGCAGCTGAGTTCCCTTCCAGACACATTCCTGGAGCTATAATGAATAAAACTTATTAATATCTTCTATACAGTAGATTTTTGTGCCACTAAGCTACTATTCAATAGAAGCTCTTAATGATAACTCTTGCTACTCTTAAAAAATTTTATTTTCACATGTAATGAAATTTTTTTAAGTTGGCTGTAGTTTTGGTTGTACTTGAGAACTTTCTACAGGACTAAGCACTGCTGTAGGATATTTAATTCTGTTCAAGTTGGTTTATTTTTGTGTGAATGAAGCCACCTCTAAGGGTTATCATGGAGTTTCCATAGACAGTATGGCTATACAAAACTCAAAATTAAAGGCTTTTCAAATGTGTAGGACTTTCTTTTTTTAAACCATAGTTATTAAAAACATGTTTATCTCAGAAGTGCCACCTATGTTTTTTAAAAGCTGATTTTTAGTCCCCTACATTATTTCTGATATCTTGCTTAAAATAAAAAAAAAACAGGTGCTTCCTAGACGTTCAACAAGAATGCAAAGGGTATTTAAAATTATCTTTTTTTAGCAAGAATTTAACCCAATAATCTTGGGGTTAGGGCCACTTCATGCTCCCATCTCATTGATTTATATAAAGTTGTCAGTCAAAGTGTGTTGTTATTAAATAAACATGTAACCTAGGGTTTTATTTACTAAACAATGGAGAATTTTGTAAGGAAAGAAAACTTGCAGTGCACTCACTACCAGTGCACTGAACTAGTGGGTTCACTTTTGACCTCTCCTTCCTCAGTTTCTGCCATTCATAATGAAATAATGATTTATTAGCTCATAGGAGTAGGTTTGAAAATTGGGTATGATGAAGAAATTCTTTAATGTGAGGATGGTGAGGCACTGGCACAAGTTGCCCAGTGGCTGCCCCATCCCTGGAAGTGCTCCAGGCCAGGTTGGACGGGACTCTGAGCCAACCTGGTCTAGTGGAAGGTGTCCCTGCCCATGGAAGGGGGGTTGGAATGAGATGGGCTTTAAGGTCCCTTCCAACCCAATCCATTCTATGATTCTATCTTAAGAATAGTTAAAATCACATACAGATTTTCTTACCAGTTGTTCTTTTCAGGTGTTTTCTAGGATTCCTTCTTGAATGTCCTGGCTCCCAGTAGGATCGAAGGCGGGAGGCAACTCATGACCACCCAACAGTGACAGCCTTGGGCTCCCCTGCTTCTGGCTGCTCGAAACAACCACCAGGCTGCTGTGGAGATGAATGGAGAACAGCAGTATGATGCAGGTAATAGTCCAGCTGAGCTCCCTGGCCAACTATCCTGAAAAACTTGGCAAACAAGACGGAAGAAAGCTGAGGACAGTGAATGTCCATTGGGCATATGTCTGATGCTGTGCACTGTACACAGGGAGAAATGCAAATTTCAGTGAGTTGGGGTTAGAGTCTGGCCCTGGGGCTGTCATGGTTATGTTTGTTATTGCTTTACTTCAAAGCAGGATGTGTCACTGGCTTAAAGAACAAAGTCTCACCCACCTTAGGAATTGTGTTTTTAAGAAGCTGTGACCCTCTTTGTGGTACCACCATGAGATGGGCTTACGAAAAGCTTGGTGGTTTTAACACTACTATTTTAAGGCATTTGTCTGTCAAAGTGGTTAATATTATCTTGTCTGTCCTTGTGTTCATCTTGCTCTTAAATTTTTGACAAGGTTGTACTGCTGGTTTAAAAAGTCAGATAACTGAAGTTGTTTGCTGCCATTGCAATCTGTCCTGTTTTTCTGAAGTGCCTTGGTGTGTCCACTTTGATAGGCTTGTGATATCAATCCCTAACCTGCTGCAGAGTCGTATATTATGATAAATTAGCTCAGGTTTTGGTTCACCTTGAAACACCAGGTCTGGGATGGCTGGGAATACTAACAGCTTTCTGAAACAGTTCTGGGATTGTACCCTCTTATGGGGGTAGGGACCATCCATTTTTTTCTGTCTTGTTTGCCGTGGTTTGTCCCTTGTCCATGAGGAGGTCCCTACCTGTAGTGTTGGTACAGTTAATGTAAAGCAAATTTTAGTTGTGTGAACAGTGTAAACAATTGGATCAGGACTTCATCTGGGTATTATTTTCCTTTGGTACTTGTCCAGCAAGCTGCTCTTCTCATGGGAGAATTCACTATTGGTAGTTTTTGTACCTTTACTTCTTGGAAATCTAATTGCTGCCAATTAGTGAAGAAATGTTAAATGTGGGTTTAATCTTTAGTGCTTTTAGGAGAGCACTGTCTTCTGCTTTATGATTTTTATTTGTTGTCAGTGTTTTATCCTCAAATAAGCAAGAAAAGACATCATGGACGAGGATATAGAATGTCTTCAGGCACTTTTCTGCCTTTTTCCTCAGCTAAAGGAAATTGCTGACTTCTGCCAGTGAGCATAAGAGAGAGGAACAGTAAGGAGATGTTTAAGTGGTCAGCAGTGGTGTGTTCACAGGCTGATCCCTTGCTACTAAAACCTTTATTGTCATTTTTCCATCTTCCTCAAAAAGCATCAGAGGACAGAGAGTCCTCTCTCACTCTGTGCTTTTGGAATAGCTAGGAAAGGTTTGATACTGCCTTGAAATTACTCAACAGCTCTTTTCCTGAGCATCCTTTTGTGCCAGGTTTGAGTACAGGAGGCTGTGAAAAGCAAACAATAACTGACAGGAGCTTTACTTGCTGCATTCAGAGAGTCCACAGAAAATGATGCCTGTGTAAGCATAAGCACATTGGTTTTGTTGTGCCCTCAAATACTGTTTTCTGAAGTGCTTTTGAGCTAGACCAGTTCAAACTACTACTGGAATATTCCCTTCCTATTCTTTGACCTATGTAATTTTTTCCACTTGATAATTTTTAGCAGTTTTGGAGATTCCCCTCTGTCTTTCTGGTTTTACAGGCTCTCTGCCTCCCAAGAACCCAGACAGTGGTCAAGGTTGTTGGTTGTGATGCTCTTCCACACTACAAGGGGAGAAGACAACTTTCATTCTTGTCACAGTCTTTCTCAGCTGCTGAAATTCCAACCTGTCTTTATTTATTCATGGCCGTGCAGCTGGTATAGATGAAAAAGATTAACTGTTATTAAAATCAGATTGAAATATATCTACATTTCAGGGTGAGAAACCTTTAGGTTAGCCTTAATTGAAGGTCTTGCAGACTTCAGTGTGATGTACTTAAATGTCCAATGTGACAGCCTTCAACTGTATCACATTAAAGATGCATGAAAAGTTATTTGCAGTGAGAATTTAACTCAAATCCAAAGATCAAAATAGCCTGGTGTAGACTGTCTCCATTTCAGGTATTTTTAACGGCTAGCTTCCTTAATGTTTCCTTACGTTCTTGTGTCCAAATGGTACAATTCCATATTCTTCCTCTTCCTGTATGTGTCAGAGAGCAGCAGGATGCAAATCATGATAAAATTCAGAAAGGAAGAGTGAGTGTTCCCAATAATGCTAGTAAAAATAGTGATGAATGGAAAGTGTTGTACCCACCTAGGAAACTGCTGATATTCTTACAGAACATTTTCTCACCTCCAAAGTGGGTGACAATTCTCCACAGAACCTCTGTAGGACACGTCTCAGATTTTGCTGGAGAAAATGTTAGCTTCATTTGAAAGCTTTACTGACAAAAACCAGTTGTATGGCAAGGCCAGAGAGATGGGAATTGCATCTGGTTTCTTCCCCTGCCTTTGCCAAAGTTGTGCTTTGCCACTGAGCTAATGTGCTGCTCAGTCATCCTGTCTAATAGAGAAAAATATGTCTCCACATAGTAGAAAGCTGAATTCGTTTAGGACTCGCAGCAATTAAGGATATGGGGAGAAAGAGCATAAATATGTACATCCATGCAGCATTAGATTAATAAATTTTGCTTTAAAATCAAATGCATTAAATGTGGTTTTACTTGTTGTCATCTGTCATATTCATTTGCAAGATTTCTCACAGTAGCAAGAATTTCTGGTGTTTTATTGATTTTTATTGATATTTTATTGGTTTTATTGAGTAGTTTGAACTCAGACTGATCAGGATGTTTCACAGGGACATGGGGCCCCTCAGGAACGTAGCTTCCTTAAACTGGTCCTCTCTGTATCCAGGGATCTGCTAACCTGTGAGGATGGAACTGTGCAAGAAAGTCTTGCAAAAAAATACCAATGGACTAGATCAAAGGCTTGATTTAAGCAGGGCCTGCTCTGCTGCTACTTGTCCTGCCAATAAAACCAGGAAAGTGGTTGGGTTCTGACTCTGAAAGCCTTACCAGAGACCTAGTCCTTCACTGCACTCTTGGGGTGTTTCTCCATTCAGATGTTGAAAAAGAGAGACTTGATGTCCGAGATTTTTCATGGTTTATGAAATCCTTCCAAACACCACAATTAAAAAACTAATTTACTGCTCTCACTATGAATCCTCCTACAGCATTTTTGCTTGGAGCTTTATTCAATGAGCTTTTCCTGTTCCACACTGCTCCTGTAAGCGCTGTGCTAAATCACCTGCAATGCTGTGGCAGGGCTGTGTGAAAGCAGCAGATGGGTTAAAACTATAGCTAAGCACAGCCCTCAGCTGTGTCAGCCCCTGGAAAGGGAGCAGAGCTCCTGGAATCTCTGACTGCTCGTGTTCAGTGCTTGAAGGGTGAGTCTGATCACATTCTCTCATTTAATTGTAAAACCCCTTAGTAAGGTGCAAACACATGCTGAGTTGTACTTTCATGAATGAATGAATGAACAGCAAAAGCTGTGTGTACTTTTAAAAAAAGTTTCAAAAAATCCCTCTGACTCAGGGAAACTCCCTAAAATAAAGCAGGAAAAGTATTAAGTTTGCAATGAGTGTTGGACAGTGATTTGTGATAATTTTTCGTTGGTTTGGTTTGGTTGGGGTTTTTCTTTTGTTTGTTTTTCCTATGAAAAATGTGTTTAAAGTGAGCTTTTGGGTGTACTGGTGAGATTTGGGCACTGTACTGTACAGAGCAATCCGAGCCCTTCTCACCTGGAAGGAAAGTGCTCGTTTAGACATAGAACACACAGACTGCAGAAATCATGGATGAGTGCAATGACAAAGGACCTGCAGTAACTGATCCAGTTGGGAATGGTTTCAGCAGTAGTTAAAGGCAAAGGGTCGCTGGAGCAGCAGGCAAACTGGCTTTCCTTGGAGCTCCTTGTAGCAATTAAGTGGCAACAGAAGTTACTAATTGACCCTTTCAGTGTGTGAAGTGACCTGTGCCTCATTTAAGGAGCTTAACTGCCCCTCAGCCAGTTATCTGATGATAACGGGCATTGAAGACTTGGTGCTGCAAGGCTTGGGAAATCTTCGAGGTCCGTGTGGTATTCCCAGATGGAGCTGCTGGATTTCAAACCGGTTCAAAAGCACAGAGCAGCCCCGTTGCTTTGTTTCCCTAAAACAGGAATGCGTTGGACGGTGCAGGCTGTGCTGTTTGGGGCGGGAGGAGAGCAGGGCTGTTGCTGCTGTTGAGCAGCCGGGTGGTTTTTGGTGGGAAGAGGTGAGCTGACTTTCTCTGCTCAGGAGAAAAATGAGACAGAATTTGCTCTAGGTCTTGACTGACCCGTATATGTTGTATCCGAGCTGATGTTTGTTCCCACTTTGGTTCTGGAGCTGTGAACTTAAGCATTTTTATGGTCATATGAAAATAAAATTCTGTTTAAATGAGTTAAGAAATCTTAATCTGTTTTAACAACATTTTGCAATGAACTTATATTTTTCTTAGAATGACTTACAGCCAAAGCTTTGATCAGCTTCAACCTAATTTGCAAACAGCTGTGGTCTGTGCATTAGCCTCTTTAGCTCCCTCAAAAATTTTCTAAATAAAACTCCTTATTTATTTCTCTAGGTCATTTCTTCAGTAAGTTAAAAATTATCCCTTAAAAATGATGGTCATATTCAAACTCTGAATCTTTTGAGCTCTGAGGCTTATGAAAGGCCAATATAACCAGCTGTGGTTGGTTAAAAACAACAGAAGTTGGGTTTAGGAGAGATAAGAGCCTCTTTTAAAATAGATGCTGTCATCAGCAGACAACAGCTAACTGAATATACTGAATTTCTGAGTTTTGGGAAATGATAACTCTTAGAGTTACAGTGAGAAGTCAAAGATGAGCTTAACCATCAGTCTGAAGATGGATTGAACCTACTTACACTCAAGATTTTTAGTTTTTTTAGTCTGTTTAACATATCTCAGACTTTTGGGCAAATATTTGCCCCTTTCTATTGGCGGACTAGGAGCTGTCCTGGAGCATACTTAGCAGGTTGTCAGCATGTCCAGGGGTCTGATAAGGGCATGTAGCAGTACTTCATTCTTTTTTTATTTTTCTTTTTAATGTGTAATGTTTCCTACTCAAGCTACTACTCCTGGAAAGAACAGTTTACTGCCTGTCCTAAAGAAGACTCAGAGTGTAGGAAGTGTTGGTGTCTTCTAACCTGTGCTGAGCTCTCCTCGGGCTTGTGATACACAGAGATTTCTGTTTTCAAATATAAACAAGGTATCAGGTTTCCTGGTACTGAGAAAGGAAAAGCTCCCTTGTTCATTCATAAAGACAACTATGGTGCAGATGGTGGAATCAGTCTGAAAGTGAAGATGAAAGCTCTGCTTTGGTGTCACGTCACTGCCATCCCGTTCTGCTGCTGAACCTGAAGCTGTAGTTTGTGTGTTGAGGTTAAAAATTATGATTACATCAGGTGGGATCCTCCCTGGTCATCCCACTGCAGGAAAAATGTAGTGTGGCTGCATGCTGAACAAAAATAGGGGACCTGAAATCCAACCTCTGCTGGTTTGGCATCTTTTCAGCAGAGTGGGTTACACATTGGAAAAAATGAGAATAGAAAGGGAGTGAGAAGGTGAGCCAAGAACTGAAGGGGAGACTGGGCTAGAGGACAGGCTTGACAATAATAGTAGGAAATCTGACTAATTTGTAGCATGGCTCACTCCAGGCGTTTGCTTCTCTAACAGCCTGAGTGAGTTTTGAACTGTGGTTTGAGTGGTTTTAGCACATTTATGGTTTAAATGCATCCCGAAATGAGATTTTCTTGGTCTAAAGAAACTATCACACCTTATGAGCTGGGCTTTTTAATGTGACTGATCTGAGTGGTCTTGGTTTCAGTTATGTCTCAAGCTGTTTTCTTTAGAACTACCCTCAGTCCCTCTCTCTGCTTTTGATGTTTTAGAACATTTAAATGCATACTATCTAACTTAGAAAAGAGGACAGTGATATTTCAAGAATTTTTTTAGTATTTCTTTTCAAATCTCTTGCTATTGGTATTGCTGTTTCCTGGATGGTTTTTAATTTAATACACTAACCGTCCAATGTGCCCAAAGTTTTGAGTCTCTGATATTTGTTGATACAAACACAGAACTCTTCTGCCTGTGTTCTCCCCTCACAAACTGTAAGCAATCTGTGCTTAACCAAAACCCAGGATTTCACTGTTTTTCAGACCAGGTCCAACTTAAGAGTGCTGTTCACATACAAAGAAAGGCCAGATTGTGTTGTCTGTGTGTTGAAATGTATAACTGACACACACTTGTGTACTCAGTCATTTGGAATTGAAGCACACTTTGCTGTGGTTTGTAGTAGCCTAAAACTTAAGCCAACAGGTTGCTAAATTAGAGGTGTTTGGCTTCTCTTTCAGATGCTGGTTCCAGTGTGGATGAAATGGAATTCAATTGGGATGAATATCTAGAAGACACAGGAGCAACTGCAGCCCCCCATGGATCTTTCAAACATGTGAGTAAGGGAGTGTGTGTTTGCTTACCATGTCCTGCATTGGTTTTTTGATATGCTGAATGTTTAGGGTTTCTTTGCATATGCTGATGCTCTCAAATCTGGAAGACTAACTAAAATCATGTTTCTTAGAGTAAAGAGAAATGAGGAATTTAACCTTTTTATTATTGTTTCTCATCTTCCTCTCTGTATGTAGTACAGGGTAACCCCATCCACAAGTGCTGAAAATTCAGGAGCTCCTAGTCTTTCCTGCACCAGAGGATAAGCTTGATTTTTCTCAAGAAGCTCAGAATAGCCAGTCTCTTTCTCCTTGTGGTGCTACTGGACAACTGCTATGGACAACTTGCTGTAGAAAAGCTGGTGGCAGAATAGTTCTTGAACAGCAGAATTCAAATGTGCTCTCAAAGAAGTCTTTAATGGTGGATCTCAAGGAGTCAAGGAGAAAATAATAGCTCTGCCAAATACTTGGCTGTAGTAGTTAGAAAACTGATTAGGATAATTGTTGATCACAGGCTTAATGGATAGGATGAAGTCTTGATAAGCTCTTGTGTTTGCCCTTGGACATCTTTAATCAAATGTTTGATGGTGGAAACCTGGAGCGTCCTGTCCTATTGGGTGGGATCTGAATGTGAAATCTGCCTGCTTGTACTGGGTCATCAGTGAAGGTGAGCTCTATAGGGCTGGTGTCCAAACCTGTTGGTTCTCTTCCAACAATTAAAACACCTTCCAGACTGCCAGCCTGTATCCTTATCCAGCTCTTTACTAAAGTTACTGTTCAATAGTCTTTCAAAGATTGCCTGTGGGTTTTTACCATGTCAGTGAGGGTGGTGACTTTTGTGTGACACATTGCTTGGAAAGCATCCCATGGTGCTCAGGCTTTGGATCCAGTATCATGACTTTCTGTGTTGGAAACTTAAATCAGCAGGAAAGCAGATTGAGATCTGTTCCTGAAGGATCACAGGAATGCAAAGGTGACCTGCAGAAGTGCAAAACATTAAACAATCTGTTCAAATATGGCAGTTGTGTTAGTAGTGAAGATGCAGAGTAAGCACAGACTTCACAGGAGCTCTTCCGTAGACTGAGATGTAATTGTAAGCTTTTTGTTGGGTTTTTTTTTCAAAATAAACATTCAGGTATCTCGTTTCTGAAGGGAAGGGGCCTCTGCTTGCTTTGTTCTTCCTTAGTGTACTGAGGCTGTGGCAAGAGAGAGCTTACTCAGAGTGGTGGTGTCCATGCAGCCCATGCTGAGGGCCCAGAGTAGAACCAGAGCAAGGGCATTTAGCAGGAGTGTGAGGAGTGGTCTGTTCTCTGGTGTGGTTTACCTGACAGGATCTCTGTTAAGGAAGCCTGCTGTCATAGCTTGGACATGATACAACTAATTGTAATGCCAGCTTTACAGTGGTGGCCAACTGAATTAATATTATAGCAGCATTTTGTTAATTAGCACGAGACAGGCTTGGAAAGACTCGCAACCCCTGTGCCAGCCCAGCTGTGTCACGTCACAGGTCTGCTGGCTGTGGCCATGCTTGGTAAAAATACAATTAGCTTTAAAAAATCCCCATTTTTAATTGTTATTAGTCCCTACATGTGAGGAGCACAGTGCAGTTTTGCTGTTGCAGGTAACATTGTGGTGGAGAGTGGTTTAGTGAGCAGGTGTGGGCAAAGCCCAGCCCTTCTCCCAGCCCTGTCCTGCTGCCCTGGGGGCTTGGGGGGCCAGGACTGCTGCAAAGGGTCATCAGTGAGCATGGAAATAACTTCCTGCATGTTCAGAAACAGAACTATCAGGCATTTGTTAGCAGAGTTCCTTAGAATTTGTCCAGAGACCAGTGTTGATGTTCTCTGTAATAAACTTGGCATAAAATTTTGAGGAGTCAATGCTGACAGCGAATTGACAAGCAGAGAGAGGAGTGTATTTACATCAGTATCACATCACCTGGATGGTGCTGTTAATAGAAATGCAGGAGTGCAGGGTCACATGCTCAGAGTTTCTGCTGTCCATTAGAAGGTAAGGTGTTGGAAAAGGTAGAGGAGGAGAGTCTCACTGCCTCCCAGTGGAGAGTGACAGCCTGTCCGTGTGACGAAGCCCTAAGAAAAGGTTAGGGTGATTCCAGGGTACATTAGGTGAGTGATTTCCAGGGGAGAGCACACAGGCACTGATGTGTCTGTGCCAGTGACTGGTGGTCCCTCCATTTGAAATCTGTGGTGTGAGTTGCTTGACTTGAAGAATGACATATATAATGATCCACTGTCAGGACAGGTAAGAAGGAAATACTTTTGTACTCTTACCAAAGCAGAGTGGAAAAATCTAAGCTGAAGAATAGTCTGGGCACAAGAGCAAACGAATGTGTATAACAAATTAATTAATTAATATAAATACATTTTAGATGGAATCTTAAGGTTTGTGTTTGGTTCTTTTTAAATACTGAAGCAATGATACTGTGACCTCCCATTATGAGTAGCAAGTGAGAAATACCTGACCTGGATTGTAAGAGAGTACATGTTCAGATTAAGAAAATGTAATCTATTGTTACATAGCCAGTGTTAGCAAAGCTAGATGAGAGAGAAGACCTTTTATGTTTTGCTTATATTAATTCTCAGAGTTTTGCCTTGCTATAAGCAAGATGCATTGGAAAATGTAAGCCTCTTCTCAAATTAAGCATATTCTAATGTTTAATTTGTTAGCATTTAAAAAATTGAACAATATTGAGATCAAAGTGTCTGTTTTACCTACAGTATAGCAAAAGAAAGAACTTAGCAAAAACCTAGAGCTGCACTGGATGCCAACGTTGTCATCCCCCCTAAGTCTACACTTTGTTTAGAATTGTTGAATGCTCTATTTTAATTCCTCTCTGCTACTTCTATACATGTGTAAACATGTATTAAAAATAACCTGGTGTTCAGCATCGTCTGAACACATTTATTTGCTGTGTGTTCTTGTGTGCTCTTAGTACTTTGTGTCTGTTCTTTATCTTTCTCTCCTGAGCTGAGCTGGACCCCCAGCTCTGACCTGTGCCATGGCACAGATGGGGGGATAGGACCTTCCGGGAAGGAGTGGTGGGAGCTGCCTGGGCAGTGCAGTCACTGACCACTCCTGGCCACCTCAGCCTGCCGTGTGTGCAGCAACAGGCTGCCCTCTGTGACCCACTGCTCCAAAGAAAATCCTCTGGAGGTTCCCAGCCTGCCCTGGTCCCTTAGCCCGCCTGGAGAAACCGAGTGTTGTGCTTTGAACTGCTCAGCGGTGTCCAGGAGAGGGCGCGAACAGCTGCTCGGTCTGCGCTGTAATCCCAAGGGAACATCCCTGCCGGCGTTAGGAAAACGCACCTGGCTGCAGGGAAAGCTCCTTCTGCTGCTCTTGGGTTCCTTGATTGCAGCTCTCTCTGCCGTGAGGCTTTGCTGAAAGGTCGGGTATAGAGAGCTGCACAGATTGCCCAATTCCTCACACTCTGCGTCGAGCTCGAGGCTTTTCCCTTGGGAACCAGAATACGAAGTGTTTGGGAATGTCTCTTCAGCAAGACAACTGTCTGTTTGAAGAGTCACCCTCTATAATACCACTTCAGGATGCCTGCAGGTATTGAAACCTGCTGATTATGTTTTCAAGAAGAGGTGTCTCTAAGTGAAGGGTATTAACCTGAAGGATGTGAACAGTTAACAGAGGCATATGCTTTTCTTTCTGTTGTGGTTCTCTTAGTTTTATTTTTAGCAAACCAGTATGTGCTGGCTGATGAGACTGTAATAGCTATGGCAGTTACTGAACTGTCAGTGCAGAACTGGGAATAAATACCCCAGAAAGTGTCTACTCCATTTGCATCATACTGAAAGCCTTTCTTGCAGTTGATTCAAAGAGGAAATGGAACTTGGGACCATTTAAGAAAGAAAACACCAGTTACAGTCAGCTGAGAAGAGAGGATTGACATGTCAGAGTTTTAATTAGGACTGAGGCCCTGGACTTAAGCATAGATTAAACATACTACAGTGAGAGAAGAAGAGGCTCTTTCTGCTCTTTCAGGATTGTTTGAGCTTAGAGAAGGTAGGGATATGAGAAACTTATTGTTTTGCCTTCTCTTTTTAAATTCACATCTCAGCGTCAGTACTGTGCAGTCAGGTTCTTCACCTGCCCACAGCACACCCACGTACACACAGAGCACTCACAGCATTTGCTGCTTTACTGTGTCAAAGCATGAGTTAACTCAAGAACACACACTGATTATGTTCCATGCAATTTAGGGAGCGATGCTACGTACAGAATTATTTAGGTTCTTGGATAGAGGCATTCAAAATCCTTATTCTGCAGTTTGTGAGTTCTTAGAGCAGCTCGGTGGAAGGGATGGTGATATTGTTACCTAAAGCATGTGTAGGTACTTTAAACAGGCTCTTTGTCCAAAGACCTTGAAAGCCACAGTTTAACATAACAAGTCAAAGTCATGATCCTGAGTTGGGCCTTTAGTTTTGCTGAGCTTGACAACCCAGCTGGGAAAGGCTTTCAGTGATGAGGGAGGTATTGTTCAGGCAGGAACATGAATGGCAAGGTATTGATTTAAGGTTGGAAAGATACTCTGAAATGCAAAGAAGATTTCATGAAGGATGATTCTGTTCATTCCAATTTGGGTCCCATAATGTGATGAAGTTGTTTCTCTGAAGACACTGGATGGCACTTGCCATGAGTTTTTTGCTAATGAACGTGTCTAAGCTGTTCCCCCTGTTGTTCAACAAAGTTTCTGGGAGGTGCTGAGATGTGATGATCTTCCTCTTCAGGTGGATACAAGTTTGCAGAATGGTTTTGCCCCTGGAATGAAGCTGGAAGTCGCTGTCAAGTCTGACCAGAACACCTACTGGGTAGCCACCATCATCACTACCTGTGGGCAGCTGCTCCTGCTGCGCTACGATGGGTACGGGGAGGACCGCAAGGCTGACTTCTGGTGCGACATCATGACGGCTGATTTGCACCCCATCGGCTGGTGTGAGCAGAACAAGAAGATCCTCAAAGTGCCTGAAGGTATCAGCTCTGTGTGCAGAAGTGAGGGGTACATACAGAAGTGTGCTGTTGTCCTGTGGCAGCCTGGCAGGCAGCCTGCAGGGCTGCTGCTGTGTGCGGGTGGTGGTGTTGTGGGGACAAGCTGAGGTTATCTGCCGCGTTTTCCTGACATCCCATGGCTTACATGAGGAGATTACTCCTTCACCAGAGAGGAGTTAGGTTAATTTCAGAACTTTCAGAACTAATTCTTAACAGAGGCTTGTGATTATCTTAATTATCACCCACCAAAATCTACTGCTTTGCCATTTCCTTCAAAAATGTTGTTGTTTTTTCTTTCTTTAAGATGTTACTAGTGCATGGCAGATTTTTCTGAATTAGGCAGCACAAGGATGTGATAATATCTCATGTCTGAATAATCTTTATCTGGCAGGAAGAATCACAGTCTTTTTTCTTCACTTCTCACTTAGGTATCAAGGACAAGATACCTGACCAGGAGGAGTTCCTTCAGCGGGTGCTGAAGGGAGCATGCAGTGCTCCTGCCAACCTGCTCGAGGGGGTGAGTCCTGCAATGTGCTGCATCTTGGTCTTTGTCTTGGCCTTCCCCTTCTTCATTAGGGGAACCACTATTTGGATTGTCAGTTCAATTCCCTGTTTAAGTTCAGGGAGCATTGTAATGTGCTGCTGACCATAGCGTTCCACTCTCTAATGTTTCCTATTTAGACTATTTATTTTTGCTAGTGTTGTCCTGAAACATATCTGTTGCTGCAGGTTTGGGCTCTTCCTTAATCCTATCAAAAGAAAGATCTTCTTCAACTCCCTTAGGTTTCAGTCTTCCTCCAGTTCTGCTCCTCCATGTTATCCCCTTTCTCAGTTGACTCCTTTCACTTCAGATTGTTTTGTTTTGTTTGGTTTTTTTACTAATGGGCAGGTTATTGTTTTACTTAAATATTGCATCTTTTCTAGCGAAGAACCAAATTTTTATCCCCTCCTCTGCACTTTAACAATATTTGCACCTCACGGTTATGAAGTGCAGAATGTAATGGTTTCTTGAAAATGCCACTGACATCTTCATTACAGCTAACATTTCTGCCTTGCTGTGTTTCTGTCTAGTCATCTTTGTATGTTGGATGACTCAGTTTTAGAGAGAGGTTATGCATGTTTCCTTTGAACCTTGAATATGTAAGTGATAATGCCTCTGACAATGATAATGAGGATGTAAGTGAAATGTGTGACTGCATCCACAGGCAGTGAGGAAGCTCTGATGCAAACAGCAGTGATTCTGAACATTGTCATTTCTGTCTCATGTTAGTAAGAGACATGTATTTCTTTACTTCTGTATTCATACTTTATTTATGAAAAAAAAAGAAGTGTGTAAAGAGGTGGAAGTATGGGCTTCGTTTTGTTCTGTTGTGCAGAATAATTGTATTCTTTTTGTAGCTTCACAGAGGGAAAAATCCATTGGATCTCATTGCACCAGGCTCCCGACTAGAACTGCAAAACATCCGGGATTCCCTGGAAGCCTGGATAGTCACCGTGGTAGAAAATGTTGGGGGGAGACTGAAGTTGAGATATGAAGGGCTGGAGGATTCTGACAAATTTGACCAGTGGCTGTTCTACTTGGACCCTTTCCTTCACCAAGTGGGTTGGGCAGCCCAGCATGGATACAGCCTGCAACCACCTTTAGGTACTTCAAAACATCTATTTTTTGTATATTAGCATATTTTATTTGATGATAGAGGGTAGAGAACACTACATGCTGCTTTAGTGCTCTGAATCTGCCCTCTGGGTGCACATGGTGGTCACATAATCACTGTGGGATCTGACAAGTATTGTACCTAATAAAATGTAAGTGGAAAAAAATAATAGTCCTTCAAGACTTTTCACCCACTCATTCAGAAGGTGCTAAATGGCTTTTGCCTGTCAAAACTTTCCACCTGTTTGTGGAAAGGGAGGAACTGAGGAAGGGATTGCCTTCACTGTTAATTTTATTAGGTTTGTATTCCTGGGGGTGAGAAAGTCTTAAGATTTTGAAGTGCTGCTCAACAGGAGCTTTTGCAGTTGTGACCCTCAAGTCCACTGGATTAATTTAGACACTGTTTAAAGATATGAAAATATCCCTTAAAAAAAGGAATGAGTGCGTGGAAACTGAGGCAGAGGGTGGGACAGGTGGCTTATTTTTCATGTCAGGGCTGGTCCTCAAAGGACTGGGGCATAAAATGGCAGAAACACACATGGTTGACTTACAAGCTGAGCAGTGATGTAACATGTTTCCTGATGAAGGGAAACCTTGGGATAAAGCTGGAAAATGTTGAGCATTACACTAAAGCCTTTCTGCAGGTGTACATTTAAGGTTCTGGCACACTCAGTGCTATTAGTTGAAGAAGTTCAAGTTGTTTAGAACAGTTGTTTTTGTTGTGGTTTTTTTTGTTAATATTTTCCCCTCACAGCAAGAAGAAATCATGCTGAGGAAATCAAACCAATTCTGTTGAAATGACTGAGCATCTGCTTTTACTAGTGCTTGACCAATCTCTGCTGAAATCAGGGTTGTGAACAGGGAGATGCCAAATCACTGCCAAACACCAGATGGGTGGATTCCACAGCACTATTTAAGTGATTAGTGTCTTTTAAAAATATTAGTTAGCTACTGGATTTGTTTCCTTTTTGTGTCTGTGTAAGAGCTTCGAGACACTCCCAGGGATCTTTTGTGCATGATGGCACTGCTATGAGTAGTTTCTCTTCTGTCAGAGGTGTGTGGCCTGCAATTGCAGATGCTCAAGGAGTAACTTATACATCTGGAACAGGCTTGTGGAACATTTCTTGAACTTTCTGCTTGCTTAAGCGTAAAACCAGCTGGCATTATCCAGCTGGGGATTTGTTTTCTGGTCATATGTTTCTCCAGAAGTTTTCCTTGGTGTTGATGTGATCTCTGTTCTCTCAGACAAAGCAGGCTGGCCAGTGTATGGATGATACAGTGTTGTTTGTTCAGTTCCTCTTCATAAAAAGGCAGATGTTGAAGAAAACAATACATTTTTGAGAAGGAAGGCATTTGCACAGGTTCTGAACAGATAAGAACTTAGCAGTTAGAGGAGCACAAATCAGACTCTTGGCTTTATTACTCTGTGTCTGAAGGAAAAGAGGAAAGAAGGTGACTTTGTTCATTCTTTCTCTCTCTCTCTTTCCTGAAGCCATTAGGTCCTTGAGGAGTGAGGCAGATTGGCAAGAGATCCTGAAGAAGGTGAAAGAGGAGGAGGAGGAGTCATCTGTTCCTACAGATCTTTTTAAGGTAGTTTAATGCTGTGGATGATACCATGAAAATGTTATATTTCTAAGAAACGATTCAGGGAAGTCAGTCACTTACTTAAAATTCTTTCCCTGTTTTGTTGTTTTTTTAAATTTATTTCCTTTCTCCTTCTAGTTTAAAAATGTAAGGATAATAAAAAATAATCATACTATTATCAATTCTTGGTAAGTTAGACAATGTACCCATCACAATTCTGATGCTTTATAAAGGCATCTCCAGTTGTTTGCCCACTTTGGTCTTGCAGATTAGTGTCCTTCTGGAGGACACTACAGATTGTTGGATTACAACAGTCTCTCTAATTGTTTATAATAATAATAAAAAAAATCTTAACGTATTTTGAGAAATAGGAATGTAAATTTAGTTCTTCAAGTTCTTAATTCATTTTTCTCAGCTTTGTTTGGACCTGTAAGCAGAATAGAAGAGGACGTGCTGCAGCTCTTGAATTTGTTGGGTCATACATAGAGCAGGATATACATAATTCTGAAGTGGGAACCCTGTTCTGCAAGTTTTTGTTAGACTGAAAACTGAGGCTGTATAGTTCTCATTTAGTGTAGCTCATGAGTGGTTAGAGAAGTGCTAAAAGTTAGAGGAACAAACCCCAGAACATTTCTATTGACTTACCAGACCACCTTGTATTGTCAAATCTTGTTTCTGTGTGGAGAATGTCAGAGGAGAAAATGGCAGGAACTCAATTTCCTAAAACTCACTGAAGACTGTCAGTCTCAGAGGGCATTGTTGGCCTTTTCACCTGGGGAAGTTGCTGGTATTCCAACAGGTTGATTTCTTAGAATGAGCTAATAAAAACTTAAGTCATGCTCTTCAGCTGATTTATGTAAGGTACGTCTCTCTTTTGATGGAGAAAGGCAGGTAATCACCCTGACACCTCATTTTTCAGGATAAACCTGTGATTGGAGTGCATTCCTTCTCTGAAGGCATGAAGTTGGAAGCTGTGGATCCGATGGCTCCTTTTGTAATCTCTCCTGCTACAGTTCTTAAGGTACCAGCGTTCTTAAACTGGTCCTGCTAAGATTCAATACTACTACAACTTCTGTTCTTAAATGCTCAGGGAATTCTCATTAACTGATTATCTTAAAATCTTGAACTAGTTTCCAAATGAAGTATTTTGTATGTCTCCCTCAGGGGACAGGCTGCCATAATAAAGCATCTTAACTGCTGATGGTGAAGCCATTGCTTTTGAATAGAGGGGAAAAGTTCCATAAAGATACAAGCTTAAAAGATCAAATTACTAGAATTGTTGAACCCAGGTTTTTAAAATTAATGTAGTCTCTTATAATCTGAGAATCCAGTTGAAGATAGGTTTTTGATCTTTTTTTTTCTGCAAAAGTTGTGTCATTGCTATGTAGATATGACATTTTGTCATTACTATGTACATATGACATTTAGATGACCAGATTTAAAAGTTGAAATGAAAACTCTCCCAACATAATCAGGTTTTACTTTTCTTACTATTTGCTTGCCCTGCTTCTGTTTACATCAGCAGTGGAGTGGGTTTGCTTGTGACAGTCCATCCTAGGATACAACCTCGTTGAAATAAGCAGTTTGTTATTATAGAATAGTAGGAAGACCACAAACACTAATTCCTCTGCATTTTTCATGAGAAAATTTCATGTAGTGCTTGATCACCTAATTTTTGAAGTGCTTATGCATTAACTTTTATTATTTCTATTTGTTAACTTTCTGGATAATGCAGAGGAATCCACTGGTTTATAAATCCCATAGATTCTCCTTTAATTTTTTTAATCCTCTCTGTATTTCAAGGTAAAAGGTTTCTGTCATACAGTGTTGCTGTTTACTAAAGTTAACGAAACGAGGGAGGGGGAGCAGTAGATCAGAACCTGCTACTCACCCGACCCTGTGGTTCTCTTTTGCCTGACTCCAGGTGTTCAATGACAAATATTTCATGATAGAAATTGATGACCTGAGACCAGACCGTCCCAGCAACCAGTCCTACGTTTGTCATGTCAACAGTGCTGGGATTTTCCCGGTACAGTGGAGCCTGAAGAATGGCCTGAACCTCAGCCCCCCCCCGGGTATGTCTGTGCAGCCCTGTCGTGCTCACCCCTCTCCGAAGGGAGCAGGTCCCCAGTCCCCACTGCTCTGTTTAGGACAGCACTTCTGCAACACAATTACATGTAGTAGAACAAGAAAGATCAAATTCTGACAAACAGGAGCTTTGAGTTAGTGAAATGGAAGTTTCCTGGGTCTAAGCCTGGATTTGGGAAGATGAGAGAGGCTGGGGAATGCTGGTCATGCATAAAAACCTGAACACTGGAATGAATGGTGTATGTGTTCCAGGGCTGAAAGAAATGTTGATTTCAGCCTTAATTAACATGATATCAGAAGCCTGTAGTCTTTGCATTGGATTTTTGCTTCTGGTCCAAATGGAACATTGTTATAATTATTTTATAATATTTTTAGGATATCTTATCACTTCGAAGTTAATGAACTATTTTTTTATCAAGGACCTATCAGGCACAGCAGCAGATTGCTGAAACATTGCTTCAGGACATAAGGGAATAGGGGAGTGTTCCTCAGCTGCTGAAATATTTATTCATTTTCTCAAAGTGGAAATGTCAATGGTATTGTAAAATCAGGGAATCAGTTCTCTGATTCACCATCTCAGAATTCAGAATGTTTTGTTTTAGTTGCTCCTTACATCAGAGGAACAACGACCATAGGACGTTTGTCTCCTGCCTTTCAGGTAGGAAAAAATACAAAAAGTGGCTTTGCTTGACCAGCATTACCCAGAATTTTGCACGTGAAAAATGAAATCTCACTTTGTAGGCATGTGACTGGAGCTGACGAAGATTTTAAGTTCCTGTTCTTGTAGTCCCTTGCACATGTTGGGCATTCTGAATTGCTGAGGTCTCAAGAGCCCTACTGGGACTGATAAAACTGAGAAAAATAAATAGATCCTTTTGTGGTTCAGCCCTCTCTGAGGGGGTAAAAGTCACAGAGTAGTTTAGATTGGACTGGTGAGGCCACACCTCAAATCCTGTGTTCAGTTTTGGGCCTCACTACAAGAAAGACACTGAGGTGCTGGAGTGTGTCCAGAGAAGGGAATAGAGCTGGGGGAGGGTCTGGAGCACAAGTCCTGCAGGGAGTGGCTGAGAGGGCTCAGCCTGGAGGAAAGGAGGCTCAGGGGGGACCTTCTTGCTCTCTACAGCTACCTGTAAGAAGGATGTTGTAGCCAGCTGGGGGTCGGTCTCTTTTCCCAGGTAACAAGTGACAGGATGAGAAGAAATGGCCTCAAGTTGTGCCAGGGGAGGTTTAGGTTGGATATTAGGGAAAACTTCTTCACAGAAAGAGTTGTCACAGATTGGAACAGGGTGCTCAAGGCAGTGGTTGAGTCACCATCCTACATATTTAAAATACATATAGACACAGCATGGTTGAACTTTGTGTGTTTAGTTTGTCATGTTAGTACTGTATTCTTAGACTGGGTTTAAGACTGTTGGATTGCTTAAATCATTGTCACAGGTGTCCCTTGTAGGGGAGTGGAATAACTGCAGCACTTGTGTACTTGCTGATTTACTGCCAGCCTCAAACTGACATGGCAGCACTTCTGCTCCCTCTTCTCTTCAGTTATTTGCTTTTATTAGATCACAGGGAAGCCAAGTATTTCCCCCAAGAAGAGGATAATTTTTCTTGGAAGGATGCTGTGTCTCCTGATGGCCTCCTTGTTAAGAGTCTTCCCTTCAAACATAAATGCAGATCTACAGCTGTTGGCAAACTTGATGAGCCTCTTGGCACATCTGACTGCTCTCTTTAATGACTTAGTGTTTAGCACGTCTTTGAGAGAGTAGTATGTTGATATTGTGCGCATTTTGACTGCTCTGTTTTAAAGAAAAATAAAGTTTCAGAGCTGACACAACAGCAATTGCAGAAATCTTTCCTGAGTTTCATCTGTACCCTGTGAAAAGGGGGAGAGTGCTTCCCCATGCTTGAATTGCTGCCCTTATCTGCTTAGCAGATGTACTTTATTCACAGTTCGGGTTGCTGTGGCTGCCCTCAGGTGGCTGAGGAAGCTGTAGTCAGCTGACAAACCTGAGTGGCCTGAACAGATCTCAGTGCTCTGTATTTCATGTCAGTTTGAATGGAGTCTCAGGCTGTTAAACTCTTAACCCCTTGGCTTTTCCTTCTCCTAGGTTACCCCGGGCAGGACTTCGACTGGGCAGACTACCTCAAACAGTGCGGTGCTGAGGCCGCTCCCCAGAGCTGCTTCCCCTCGGTAAGGTTCTCTTCCAGAAAAATCTCTTGTGTTATGTGAATGACACTCTTGATTCCAGGGAGAAGAAACTTTTCCATGTTTCTGACTTAAATTGCCTTTCCAAGTAGAATAGACTATTTCAGTTGAAAGGGACCTACAATGACCATCCAGTTCAACAGCCCGACCCTCTTCAGGGCTGACCAAAAGTTAAAGGGTGTTGTGAAAGGATGTTGTCCAAATGCCTCTTAAACACTGGCAGGGATGGAGCATGGACCACCTCTCTGGGAAGCCTGTTCCAGTGTTTGACCACCCTCTCAGTAAAGAAATGCTGCCAGATGTCAAGTCTGAACCTCCCCTGACACAGCTTTGAACCATTCCCATGTGTCCTGTCACTGGAGATCAGCACTTCCCTCTCCTCTTCCCCTCCTCTGGAAGCTACAGGGAGCAGTGAGGTCACCCCTCAGCCTCCTTTTCTCCAAACTGGACAAACACAGAGTCCTGAGCTGCTCCACCAGCCTTGTTACCCTCCTCTGGACACATTTGAGTGCCTTAACACCTTACCTGGGATAGCTCAGGAAACAGAAGAGATAAGAGAGTATAAATGTGTGTGAACTGAAGGTGCGTGCCAGTTCCCTGCATAAGGAAGCAGTGGACCAAATGGTTCAGCTGTGATAATGCAAATTGAAAATAAATGTTTGTTTTGAGAAATTGAAATGTGTAAGAGCCTGTGGAAGAGTCACAGAACAGCATCAATTGTTGGTACTCCTGTAATTGTGGAAACAGGGCCTTTCAATAGACTTTATTTTCATTTATTTAGTGTGCTCTTTCAATCTTCCATCCTTTCAGCTTGAAAAATTAATTCCATTGTATTGATCAATACCAAGTCATCTTAAATTAGTACCAGATAATCATTTTACATTAATCAGTGCCTGAAGGACTTGCAACATTTTGGGCTTTTGTTGGTTCAGTGACAGTATTGCTGTCTCCCAAAGCACAATACCTTGTCAAGCAGAAAAGGGTTCTATTAACACCTGCCTTCCAGTTCCATTTACAATACTTGGGCTATTGCAGTGCTTAGGGGAGAAATTAAAATGAATAATTACCATTTTCTGAAGAGGGTGTTGCTGGCTATGAATTCTTGTTGCCCTTGTTCTGTCTTGTAAGCTGTGGCATCTTAGAACAGGTCATTGAATTTATTATCCCTTTCTGAGAAGAGTTGATCACTGTAGGCTAGTTCCAGAATTCATAATGTATTGATCCTGTAATTATGTTGCAGAGTGGCTCTGGGAGGAAGAGTCCTCTGTCTGGCTGCTACTTCTTATCTTTAATTCAGGAGCTTCAGAGCTGGATAAACATCCATTCGTACGTTTTGGGGAATTTTTTTTTAATAAATGTGAACTAAATTGGTGAATAAAGTAAGATCCTACTTATCAAAAAAATTTAAAATTAAAAGAAAGCTTCCTATGCTGTCTGCCAGAACTCATTTGAGTGAGGCAGGAATGTTATTTGCATACGTAAAGTGGATTTCCAAGCTAACACGATGGAATAGAGAACCTGGTCAGACTATTTGTCAGACTTATCACTTGGGTAGCAAGCAGCAGAGAATTCCTGATTGCTGAGAATGCACTCAATCCTTCCAGTGAGTCTCAGCATCCTTATTTTTTGAGAACAAATATGTTCTTTTCTAGGTCTGTCTGTAGAGTTTTTTTAACTTAAATTCTTCATAGTTCATAATACATCTCATATTCAATGTGCTAATTATCTGAAATCTTCTCTGCCTGCCTATCTTTCTGTGTTATTCAGCACTGAGGTTTTTGTATTGCTCCTATTCTTGGCTGTTCATATAACACACACACAGTATCTTACTGAAGTGTTCTGGCTTTCTCCTAGTTAACTTCTGACCATGGCTTTAAAGAGAATATGAAACTCGAGGCTGTGAACCCAGTTGATCCTGAGGAAGTTTGCATTGCTACAGTCACCAAGTTGAAAGATTCCTACCTCTGGCTTCAGCTGGAGGGTAAGCCTGATGTGGGAAGAGCAAGTAGCACTTGCATTGGTTCTTCTGTAATGCCATCATCAGACCTGAGGTGTATCTGGAGCATACTCACCGTGTGCAGAGTATGGGAACAAGTTACAGTTTCCTCAGTGAAAACACAGCAAACCCCACTTGCATTGTCTGTCTCCACTTTGTCTTGGCTGGCACTGCTTATTTAAGCCAAAAATGGCATTTGTGCATTGCAGTGTCAGTGCTGGGCTGGTGCACTGTGCAAAGTGCTGATTGGGGTCTTTTAGAAAGCAAGGGCCTTGGAACAGTTTTACAAACCAGTGACTTGCATTCTAAGCAAGCTTTAACCAGATCGAGGAAGAAAACTTCCAGAGGTTCCCCATTAAAATAGAGTGGGCCTGTGACCGTTCTCTTTTATAATCCCATTTCTTGACTGGAAGTACATCAACATGCACTTACTATGCACTGTGCATCTCTGCTAAACTGTGGATGGCAAATTCCCATCTCCAGCCTTCAGGAGGAAGCAAATGAGGGCGGGAAAGAATCTGGTCTGTAAAAGGGGATGAATAAATGATTGATACTGTGTCCCAGATATGACATAAGTAAAAGTGGCTTCACTGGCAAACATATAGCAAGCGTTAACCAAACCGGGGTTTTTATTACTTGTTTCAATTTTTCCTTTTCTAAACTGAACAGGTTCCAAGAAGCCTGTCCCTGACTGCATAGTGAGTGTGGAATCAATGAATATATTTCCAGTGGGTTGGTGTGAGACGAATGGATATCAGCTCAGGCCTCCTCGCAAAGCAATAGGTACCAGCTCTGCTCTGTTTGCAGTGGTTACCTGGGTGGATAGAGATGGGCAGACCTTCCAGAGCAGGCTACTGCAGAATTATTGCTGGCACCACTGCATTTGGAAACATTCATCATGCACAGAGAATCTGTGCCTTGCACAAGAGTTCCCCTGGCTGTTGGGTACAGTTGGAAGCCATACAACAACTCCAAAACAGCAGTGTTGGCTGGAGACCCTTGGATGCTGTACAAGCCTGTGGGAACAATCCATTAGTCATAACAAAGAAATCATATATGTTGTGTACACACACAAAACCCCATGCTCTGCATTTACTTCTGTCTAAGCTGTTCTTGAAGTTTGTCTCACCCTGATACTAATTTTACAATTGCACTTGTTCAAGTAAAATTAATGCCATAACAAAACAGTGTGGAGTGTGTATGCATGGAGTCTAAATAAAGGGGACTGGCTTTCCAAATGGGCCAGGGGGTAATGATCCCTTAATGACAAAGTGCTGAAAAGTAAATCCTACCTGTTTTAACTACATGACTAAGAAGCATAAGGTAGTGTCTTCTCTCAACTGGTTAGTGAGCTCTATTTATTAAAGTTTAGTGGGAGTTGGAGAAACTGAAGAATTTCCTACATGTTCATTAGTAAGATAAGGGAATTTTAAGATTGGAGTGAGCTGTCATTTACTGCAAGTCAAAGCAAGAGAAACTAATCTACCTGCACTGCCAAGGACAGGAGGGAGTAGAGGAGATCGTAATTAGGGAAAAAAAGCTTCAAAAAAAACCCCAGAAGTTTTTTGGGGATAAAGCTTGAAGAGCCATATGTTGCACTGCCTTGTTTGATATTATTACCTGATTGTGAAAGCCAGAATTAGCAAGTGGACCCATCACCCTGATGACTGACTTAGTTGCAAGTTGCTCCATAGCAACTGGCTTAAGTCATATGTGTTTCTAACCTGCTGATTTCATTCCATTTCAAAGTTAAACACTGTTGAAGTTGCTGTGCTGGTAAAGTGGCAAGTTAGGCCAAACAATCTGACCTTTAGGTGCTGGAAAGGAAAGCATAAAATTCATTTTTGGCAGGTGCTACAGGTAGTGTAGGGGCTATGGTACAAATAAAAGATGCAAAAAAGGTGAGATTTCCTGGAAGGCTGGGGGTATCATGCCTGATTTAATGGATTTTTAGTGAAAGTTGAAGTTAACCTATTGTCAAATTACTTGGGCCAGTTACTCCAGTGCAGATGGGTCAGCTGTCTGACACTGCCAGTGACTTGGAACATGGATTCTTTTTGGTGTGTAACTTAGGAGAAAAAAGTTCACTAGTTTTTGTACTAGATGTTTTTGTTTGCCTCTCATGCTTTGCTGTTTATGTTTTTTTTCTTCCTTTCAGTAAACAAGCAGAAAAAAATTGCAGTAGTTCAACCAGAAAAACAGTAAGTAACGACTTCTTTGCTTTTATTTTTTGTTAGGATTTTGTTTGTTTTTTTCTCTTTTTCTAATTGGAAAATCATGCTATGTTAGGGAAGATTTAGCTTTACAGAAGTGCTCTACTGAGGGTTGAAAGATTCTACAATCCATTTGTGTTAATGCTGGTAGTTTCTGTTGATGTTCAAAAAGACCTGCATTACAGCAGGAAGAGATAGAAAGCTTGGAATTTGTTTTTTAACAATGCTGTTGCAACTGAGCTGAATTATTGAACAGGTTAAGCCATTGAAGTTCCGAGGTTGAAATTGTTGGTCTTTCACTTTTAGAAGATTTTATTGTGAATTTAAGAAAAACTGCTCTAATCTTAAGACTGTAAATTTATGCTGAAGCCTTTCTTTAATGGTGAGTAGCAGGAAAAATTACTGTATTTCCTTTTGGTTATATTCCTCTCTGAAATAATACGGTTTCTGTAATGTAAACATGCTTAAAAAATGTGGCTGCCTTAACATGTAACTGATTTTGCACAGCTGATCAGAGAAATTCACTTTAGTGTGAGTGCTGTCTTTTAGTAGATGAACTTCTAATCCCTCCTTCCCAGATTAAATTTGGCCCAGACAAGCCAAAAAAGAAGAGTTCTACTAATATCTACAATTCATCTATAAACCCTGTGTCATGCATATGAAGCTCGTTCCCATGAGCCTGCTCAGAACTGCTCCATGAATACCTCCCAACTGGCTTTATTGACTCCTACAGCTTTACAGACACCAGAGCTGTCAGTAGTGCTGCCAGTGTTTTCATTACTCCTAAAATACTGGGCAGACTGTTCTTCTGTGTTTTGTTGTTGGGATCCTTACCAGAGTACTTGAGTCATTTTGGTTATATTTTGTTTAAAATCCAACTTTTTCAAAATGTGTAAGGTAAGACCACACTGCCTTGTGCCATTAAATGGGAAGTTAAGAGGAGGCAGGAAATGTGAACTCCTGTGGGTGGCTTTGGTGGTGTTTTTCACCATGGTAGCCCATAGACTTCAAGCAAGGAAGGATTGCTGCTGGCTGCAGCAGTGCAGAAGTCCTTTCCAAATTGAATTGGGTAGTTTTTGCGTGTTATTATTGTTAAACAGGGGAGGTATAAAAAGAAGATTAATAAAGCTGGAGCTAAGGAAAAAAAATGTAATGGTCTTTTAGTAACTGTGTGAGTGGTGACTGTCCTTACCATCTGTCACTTTTCCCAAACTACTTCTTTTCATTTCAGAATTTTGTCTTCAAGGACAGTTCATGATGGACTAAAGAACCAGGAACTGAACTCTTCTGACTCAGGTATTGATCACAGAGGTCAGGCTAACAAAGGCAAAATCCTCTTAACAGTTCACCTGCTCGGCATTGTTAGGAGAGAGAAGAGGAGGAAAGGGCTTGAAGATTTTCATCCCTTGATGATTTGTTGAACTTCAAAAAAGAATGAAACAAACAAAACCATGTAATTACTTGTGTCCTGCAGTTCATGTGTGCATTAAACCTGGAAATGAGATTTTTACACCAGAACATTGCCCCCCCCCAGCAGAGGATACATGGAGCTCTATGTGTACTGTGACCTATGCAGGTGACTTTTTATTGTCCCCTGCTATGTTTAATAATGTTGGGAGAAACAGGCACACTACATCTGTGCTCTTGAGTGGTTGGATTCTAAGTTTGGGAAGCAGGTCTGTCTGTTTTTTATGTTAACTTCATCATCATGATAAACAAAAGCAATTCAAACAGTAAACTGCTTTGTGTGCCAGATGGCAAAATCTAATCATTTTCTAAACTGTTGCAAGAACGAATGTGATGAATAAGTACATCTGCTGGTGAAACAGTCACACAGATCCATCCATTTGGCAACAAAGTGCCTCCTCTGCTGTTTTCTGTACAGTGAAGTGCACATCTGAAGCTTCACCCAAAGCAAGCATTGATAGAAATTATGTGTGCTTGTTTAGCAGTTTAATTGGCTTTTAATAGAGTCATAACGTAAATTTAACTTCATTTATTTATCTGCCAGTTTTCAACCACTGAATTTAAGATCTTTAAGTGATAGTACTGATCAGTCAAGGAAAACTACAACACCACTAGGTAAAACAATATTGTCTTTACACATAACTCTATTGCAACATGTATTACTCTTCAATTTTGAGAAACGTTGAACCATTTAATGGGTTTAGAACGCTTGATGTCACTTCATCAAAGGTCACTTCATCAGTTGCTGCATCTTTTGTTTGCTGATTGAGGGAAAAGAGTCTAAAAATGCACAGCCATGTTATACTGCAATTTAGGATAAACTGTGTAGAATAATTTTGCCAGCTTCTCTGGTGACAGAAGTTTTGGGGGAGAGATAATTACTTGACTGGAAAATTTATCTGTAATTGCTGTATAGGAACTGCTTCTGTTACCAAGAAGTTGGGACTGTCTTTGTCTTTCCTGTTCTCACTGGTGTAATACCATGAAGGATCAGACTAGCCAGGAAGGAATGTTTCTTTCCTGATGGATGACCATCTTTATTTACTATAGTTTGACAATTTGCAAGCATGGGTGTGAAGTATGAAAAATATTTTGGCAACATGGAATAACTAATGCTGTCACTGCAAACGTGACACAGAAACTACCCCAAATTCATGTCACTCAAGACTTTCTCCCCTCCTTTTTCACAGCAGACAAACTGTTATTGTAGTATTGCAAGATTCTTTCCTGGGGAGGTTGTAGCATGTGGTTTAAATCTTTGCTTTCTCATTTCTCAGTGGTAATTAATGGCAAGTACTGCTGCCCAAAGATCTACTTCAACCACCGGTGCTTCTCGGGGCCTTACCTGAACAAGGGCAGGATTGCAGAGCTCCCGCAGTCTGTGGGACCTGGGAACTGTGTTCTTGTGCTCAAAGAGGTGAGATGGTTGTGCAGAGTGGGCCTGTCATAAACGCTGAGTGTCTCTAGTTACAGATGGGTAATTACTCATTATCAGCTTGAATTTATTAAAGAGGGTCTTTTTGCATCTAGTAAAGTATAAATCATGAGCGGTTTTATGAATGGCTGGAAAGAGTAAAAGCCTCTCATTTATCTGAGTTACAATCAGCCTTCTACTGCTAAATTTTACTTTAGGTTAAAACAGTGTAACCTGTAATTGCCACAATCAAAGGAGTCAGTATCTCTTTATAGCTGTAATAAATGCTTCAAATTTAATTAACAGAATTTAGCTGGAGATAATCCCAAAATTCCTTTACAGTTTGCACTGTTGATGTTAAAACAGAGGACATACAGATTTTCTCAGTAGAAATGGCAAACTATTTTCCGTAATTTGAAAATTAAAAGAATTCTCTGTGTTTTGCAAGTGGGATACAATTTACAAAGATCAGGTGAAATTGCAGTTTTGCTTTTTAATGTAATTGAGGGAGGAAGAGGCTTTCTTTAAATGCCAAAGAGCCTCTTCTCCACAAGGTGTTTCACAGCAAATTTACAGATACTTTAATGCAATAATTATTTTTCTGAAATCTCCAAAAGGGTGCTTATTATCTGGCCTGAGAGGCTGGGAATTTCCTAAGGCATAACTACATGTGCACACTTGAGCTCTCATGAAGTGATCACTTTAAATGTAGGAATTGGCTCACCATCTTTGGAATTTTTACCTTCCCTACCAAGTAGCATATCAGACATGCTGTAAAACAAGAGTCTGGTTGTCAAGAGTCAAGCTGATTACTGAAAAAGGTCCATTTTTGCATGCAGAGAATGACCCCATCCTTTCCGTGAGTGTTGGTACTCTGATGTAAGAACTGCGGAAGAACAAGTGTGAAATTCTGTGGCAGCTTCATTTAACCTTGAAGGTTTAATCTGCTTCATTGCCTGAAAGCAGAAAGTGTGCACAAATCCTGCTGATGTGCAGATGCTGAGTGTTGCTAACAGTTCAACCAATATGCTTAGGTACATTCATTTCAGTTATGAGTCGTGCTCCCTGTATGAATCCTAGAGAGAGTTTGGACTTGCACTATATTTAATTTTTTTTTAATTTCTGGACTACTGCATTAGTAGTAATGAAGCTGCAAGTCTGTAATGTCAAGGTTCTGATGCACCCAATTTTGGAATGATTTGGAGTAAGCACATACTGAATGTAAGAAATACAATTTGAGTGCATGTTTTGTGCTATACCTCCCTAACTTCAGGCTATTCACAAGTTCAAGTTATTTTACATTACCAGAGAAATTATCATTTTATTATAGTACAGACCTTGTCATGGTTCATGAAAGCAAAACAGATGAGAGCTTAAGATTCTGCAGTATGATTTTGTTGTAAGTGGTGGGTTGGCAGGCAACAAAATCCTGCAGCATTTTTTGGCACATCTTCACATGACATACAATCTCTAAGATAATCACTTAGATTTAGCCAAGGTTATGCAAGTTTTGTAGTTATTCAGCCCCAGGCGTTAATTTAGTGCTGTGTAATTCAAGGGCAATGACTTGGAAATTGCCAGATACACTCATGACTCTGCAGACAAATTCTGAAGGTTGGCAAGGCCTGAAGTGTCGACTGCTCTCAGTGTTCATTTTGGCAGTATCAGGAGGTATCTGTAATCCTGCTGTGAATGAGTGCTTTGATGCTGGATAATTTGGATGAATAGGAGTAATTTCCTATTCTACTCTGGCACTTTAAAACAGATTAATTGTACAAATAACTTACAGATATTTTCTGCTCTTCCCTCCCACGCTGTAGGTTCTCACTCTGTTGATCAACGCCGCCTACAAACCCAGCCGTGTCCTGCGAGAGCTGCAGCTGGACGAGGAGGCTGCCTGGCATGGACATGGAGAGACCCTAAAAGCCAAGTAAATTCTTGTCCTGTTCCCCATTTAGTTGATCTCAGTAGCATTTCTCTGCAGTGTGTGCTTTAACTTCATACATTTCAGAGAAGGAAAAATTGCTTAGAGCATATCAAGATGCCAACAGCCATTAAATGTTGAATTCTTTATAAATTTCTTGAGGGGCGCTTGGTGAAGTGCATCCCATTTTAATGCTCCATAATATGCCAGGCATACCCTGCTACTGGCATGCCAGCAGCCAGTGGTCAAGTGAGACTGGTGTGGTACTGGTACAACAGTGTATGTACATGGACAGACCTGCAGGTGAGGTTTAAGATTATTTAATTCACCTGAAGATAATTGTCAGTGTTTTAAAGCAGAAGCACATATTGCTTGGGAGGCTTCTCAGGCTCCCATGGCATTTCCACTCAAATTTTTCAGTGGAAGAAGATTCTTCAGAAATTAAGTGACAACAGTGCTTTGAAATGGCCTGGCATGGAAGTTTTTCTCCAGCAGTCTACCCCAAAGCACTCTCCAGTTTTTCTGCTGAGCTTTTTGGGTTGAAGCCTCTTTGCAAGATTATTTTGCAGCAAGGAAAAAAGCACTGAGCATATTTGCATGTATTTGATAAGTCCAGATACTCCTTTATAGTCTAGGGATGGTTTTGTAATTAGGTCACTGTGTTTGCATACTAGAGATTAGATTTTCCCAATGTGCCATAGCACACTTTCCTACATAGTTTTCAACATGTCAGTAAATCTTTTGTTGGATCAGATTTGTGTATAAAAAGACACCTTTCCATGTATTGAAGGATTGCTCTGGATTTGGGCAATAGGAGGGTGATATGAAAGATTAGTGTAAATAGAAGATGTAGCTGAAGAATAAAGGAAAAAAAATTTGTTTATTTTCATCAAAGTTGCTGTGTGCTTTCTCCTGCCACAGTAATGACACCAGGGATCTCTGGACTATGATAATATTGCTCTTTTTTTCAAGGCATTAGCGAGATACTTGGAGGCCTGAAACACCCCTAATAGATATCAGCATGTGCTGTAGTTGTGCTGGGAGAACAAAGCAGAAATGATGAACAGCTCTGGCAGACACTGCACGGAGTGGCTCTGTCAGGGTAATGACAAGGCTGGTGAACAAAAAGAAATCTTTTCTTAATTTAAATCAAACAGGAGCAATATGTCAAGCCATGGCAAGTGACTGTCCTGGCAAACTGTTCAGCAGTTAGATAAAAGTTGATTGGAAATGTGGCAGTAATCCATCTGCTTGCCATAGGCTGTGCATAGAGGGCTCACCAAAAGCTGTCTGCTGTTACCATGATTAGCTCAGGGGGTGCTCTTGGTGTTGTTTTGTGTGACCAGCTGTCCATGTCACAGTGGGAACTTCTGCAGTCCCATAAAAGCAAAGAGAGCAAACCATCTGTGAGCAAAGAAAACAAAACATCTGAACTCTGGGACAGTCCTCTCAGATGGTATTTTGTAGTCACTGACAGGGCAGTGTTGCTGTGTTTGGTGCTGCAGCCACCTCTGGTGATGGCTTTTCTTTATTTGAGGATCTGCCATAAGAGATGGGAGTACCTATTTCCTGGACTTGGCAGTCCATAAAGTTCATCATTGCTCAGATTTCTCTGTTTGATCTCAAAGCAATAAATGAAGTACTTCTTTGCTGCTGGTAGTTGGAAGATTCCTGAACTATGACCATCTTTCCAATGCTAGATACAAAGGGAAGAGCTACCGTGCGACTGTGGAAGTTGTGAGGACGGCAGATCGGGTGGCAGATTTCTGTAGGAAAACATGCATCAAGCTGGAATGTTGTCCAAACCTCTTCGGCCCTCAAATGGTGCTGGATAAGTGTTCTGAGAACTGCTCTGTCCTGACAAAGACTAAATACAGTGAGTAGTTCACTAATCTCATAACGAGGTGGAGCTTGGAGTGTTACATTTTAGTTTCTTTTGGTTTTGGCTCCAGAAGGAATCCAAAATACATTGCTTTGCCTACATAAGGAACAGCTCAAGCTCTACATGCACAAACCTACAAAATATTCACATGCCAATGGGTAGGGGAGAAAAAACTGATTCTACATTAAGTAGTAGAACCACAGTTCAACTTTTTGTTGTGTGCTTAAAACTTTATCTTCTTAAGACAACTTCTGGGGCAAGAACTGACTAACACTGTAATTTAAGTGGCATTGTAATTGCTTTTACCAATTTGTTGTGCAACAAAATACACCTTCAAGCCCTTTTCTAAGTTTTTTAGGGTTTTTGTAAACTGACTTTAACCATTTGACACTGTGAGAACAAACAGTGCATCGAGACCACATTTAAAAACTACAAAACAATATAAAAAGCGCAATTAAATTGGACCAAATCTTTCACTGATGATTTTTGTATAAAATCAGATCATTTGGGGCTTCTCAGAGATGGAGGAAGTAAATCTTTACAGGGCAAACAAAACTGAGGAGTAACTCTTGTTCCTTAGACCAAATTGAAGAGGAAAATATAGACATACTGATTTTGAAGTTTGGCAGAATTGGGTTTCCTGTTGGGAAATGTCCTTCTACTGATTTTTCCAGTCCTGATGATGGACAAACATAACTAGTGACGTTGAAGGTGCGTTTCAACACGGTGCTCCTCTCTTCTGTCCTGGCAGCACACTATTATGGGAAGCGGAAAAACAAGCGGATAGGTCGGCCCCCGGGTGGCCACAGTAACCTGGAAGTAGCCATGAAGAAACCAAATAAAAGACGGAAGAGGCGAAAACATTTTTTTGTTCATAAGAAAAAACGTTCTTCTACGTCCGTGGATAACACCCCAGCTGGATCTCCCCAGGTAGGACACTGCCAACAGCGTTCATAGGCACGGGCTGTGATCTCTGACCAGCTTCCCTTGAAACAGCAAATGTTAGTTCCTTGTGACTTTGGATTACAGCTGACAGTGGGTGGCAATTGCAGTTTTTGTCCTAAACTTCCCATTGTTTTTCATTTCATTGCCCTTTTTTTCTTTTTTCCGAACCTTTCAGGGCAGTGGGGCAGAAGAGGAGGATGACCAGGATGAGGTGGATGAGGAATCTCTGACTGAGGACAGTACCTCAGAGCACCAAGATGAACTGCTTGAAGAATCAGAGGTATCAGAGAAGAAATCGCTGTCGTCATCTCCCACCCAGAGTGAACTGTCTCATTCCCTGGCTCAGGACCGAGACAAGCGGAAGAGGAAGCTCAGGACCTTTTCCTTTTCTGATGATGAAAATAAACCTCCTTCGCCAAAGGTAACTAGGAATTTAGAATTCTGCTTCTGCTTGCTCAGTGCTGGGCAAGCACAAATACCTTGGGAGTGTAAACCATTGTACATGTGTTCTCATAAAACACTGTTACCCTGTAAAGGGCATTGTGAAACTACAGAGTAATTAAAAATCATGATTTTTATTACAGGACAGGACTGTAATAAAGAACTAGGCAGAAAGATGTAGACAGAATGGTGAGCTTTCCCATTTTCCAGCTGTTAGCACTCCTCTTGGTTCAACCAGAGCAGTGACGTGGTGTGGACCAAATCCTGGATTTAGATCCTTTCTGTCTGTCTGTAACACTGACAGACTGTTACACCATCTTCTACCCTGAGCAGAAGGCTGTTCTGCACATCTCTCCTGGCCAAAAAACCTCTGCAGTTTGAGCTCTCATTAGACCTTTAGTTGGCAGCTGAATGTTTGAGTTTGAGTAGATGGGAGCGTTGGTCCATGGCATATGTAATATTTTGGGAATTCTTTTTGCGCTGGGTGGCTTGTCTAGGACATAAAGATGGAAGTTGCTGAAAAGCTGCAGCTGGACAGTAACCCTCTGGAGTGGAGCGTGGCTGATGTGGTACGATTCCTCAAATCCACTGACTGTGCTCCACTGGCGAGAATTTTCCTTGACCAGGTATCATTTTCTGTCTGTTAAAATGTAGAATCTGTCACTTTGCTTCTTATCCTCTAAGGAATCATGAGAAGAAACTAGTTTGAATTTTTCAGTAGGGTTCTGAGGAAACAAACACCTGTGCAACCTACAGCAGTTTAAGAGAGGAGAGTTGAGGGAATGACCAGAATTTCTCAGGTTTCTCAGCACTCAGTGAAGGGCGTTTTGATCTGTGGGGTATCCGAATCCCAAAAATACAAAGAATGCCTACAGCCAAGCACCATGAAGGCAGGAACCTGTTTTCTAGGAGATAAAGTTGTGCCACTTAGGTTGACTTTTCCATGTGATAGATATTTTGTATTTTACAGAGTAACTGCAGGTATCACAGTGTTGTATTGCAGGAGTGAATGTTTTTGTGTTAGTATAACAACCAGAGTACAAAACAGAGTCAAGTTAACATTTTTTTTGCATCTTGCTTAAAATTTGCCATAAGAAGCGTTGTCTATCAAAACTGTAGTACTAGAACTAATGATGACTACGGTTTGTAGTGATGGATTTACTTGACCTTGTAGAACCTCTGTTTTTATAGAAAGATGCAGAAAGTGGGACTTTCTGCATGAAATTTCCTTGGTTTCTTTTGTTAGGTTGATTTTTTTGCAATAGCATCTCATGAGACTCTGTCCCTCAGCCAGTGAATTTGAGCTGACGTTTTAAGAAAGGAGTTAATTTGTTGTGAGAGAGATTTTTAAGCTGCTTGGAGTAGCATGAAAGAAACATCTAATTCACAAATGGTCATGAATCTGAAATTACAGCAAACCAAAGCTGAAGGAGCAAGGAGAATAAAAATACAAAGTCACTATGGAATTTTGTTTCCTGACAGGAAATCGATGGCCAGGCCCTGCTGCTGCTGACCCTGCCCACTGTTCAAGAGTGTATGGACTTGAAACTTGGACCAGCTATTAAACTCTGCCATCACATTGAGAGGGTCAAACTTGCCTTCTACCAGCAGTTTGCTAACTGAGGAGCAGCCAAGTTGAAGTGGACCTTTGAAGCACAACTACAAAAACATGCTCCTTCCTCTCTAGCAAGTGAAGCCAAATGAAGTTAAACTGAGGCCCTGGTGACCTGAAAGTGTGTGTCAGCCTCGATTTTTCTATTTTGACAAAAGGAAGACAACATCTGGAGCAAAATGCCAATGCAAACACAGGGGCTACTCTACCAGCTGCCAGCTCGGGAACACAATAGTCTCTTGCTCTATGGTTCCCTTTTTCTAATGTATTTTTTAATGATTACAGAAAAGTCTCCTCTCGTGGGAAATGACATTTCAATAGTTCTGTTGGCACGGAACTTTAAAAGGAGAATCGGATCCTGTTTACGTTAGCATGTAGGCTGCCAGAAATAACCTTTCTCTGTCCCTGATGTCTCACAGAATCCCCTTCCCTCCCTGTGGACGAACACTTGCTTTACCACAGCACTGACTTTGGAATGTGCTCTTTGCACATTCGTGTGTTAATGTTGAGTTTTTTAATGAATTTGTTCATTGTTAGGACAACAACGTGGCCACAGGGTTCTGAATGTACAGTATAGCAAGAGTGTGGTTCCTTTTGAAGTTCTTTTGTTTATTTTGGATTTTTTCGGTTTCATTGTTGTTGGGTTTCAGTTTTGTTTTTACTACCTCTGTAGCCTGAACAGTAGAAGTGACGAACTAAAAAGGGAGGGAACCATTCTTTCTGGACAAATCGTCTGTAGCTGCACAGCAGTCTGACTTCTGTGGGCATGTCCAGAGTACAAACCAATGTCAGCATACAGAGCTTCTGTTCCAAAGCTTTAGTGAAACCTGTGTAGGCGTAACCTGGATGTTTCCTTTTTCTTCAGATGTCAGAAAACGTAATTATTTTTGCACTTCTCTTACAGATGGGCTGTAGGAAATAAGGAAGGAAAGAGAAAGTGCCTCTGCATTTTCTATATTTTGGTTGTCAGATTATTTTATATTTTTTTTTATTGTGTGAAGTTATTTCCTTTTTCTTCTAGCAAACAATTGGGCCATGTACACAGAGCCTGTCAGCAGACTTTTGCTTTGCTATCTGAACATCTTTTTAGAGAATACACTAAGGAAACTGCAACCAACAGAGGACTGCAAGAAAGCTCTGCCAGTGTTTGCATACTGGAAACTCTTGTGAGCTTGACTTTGTATTTTTAACTATCTACAGATGCTCAGGATCAGACTTGGTGAAAATTTGGTGGGTTGGGAAGGGACTTGTCTGCTTTTATTAGAAAAAAGGAAAAGGACCAGAGGAACATCTTAGGTCCATCAGTAGGCTCACCATAGGATGAACTGCTGATTTTAATTTTCCAGGGTAATAAAACCCAACCAGCCACTCGCTGCAGACCTGTGCTTTACACTTTAACAGGGCTTGCATTACTTTCCATTAAAGATGTGGAGAAACTTGTGTCGGGCTCAAGATCTGCATCATATGAGCATTAAGTTTCAGATGGCTTGCATTCAGTCACTCTGCCTTCCTCACAGTACTTGGAGGGGCAGGAGCTGGATGTGTGCAGCCATGGCCCTTTATCTCCTGTTCAAATCCATCTCTGCAGGAAGCCCCTGGCATACAAAGGTGCGTGAGTTAGGAAGGTTCTCGCTGCAGGAATTGGTTTAGGAAATGAGCACGGGTCACTCTGGTCAGACAGAGGGATCCGAGTGTCCCTTAGGCCCAGTGGGATCGGCTGTTCCAATGCTGTGAGCTGTAGGATTCAGGAAGGAGGTGTCTGTAAGCTGACAGCTGAGTTTGCACAGCCTGTGTCTGTACCTGCCACATTGGTGTTGAGGGGGAGCTGCCTCCAGGGAAAACTGTTTGGACTAAGCAAAGCACAGTGACTGGGCTTTACTGCTTTTGCCCCTTAGAATAACTGCCAAGTCAAAGCAGAACTATTTACAGAAATAAATAATCAGATTTTTTTCCTGTTCCAGAATCGAAATGTAAATGCCAGACAGTTTATTTAGCTGAATATTCCTGAGGGAGGGAGGGCAGCGTGTAGCTCGGACAATTTTTCTCCCATGTTGTAAGCAGAGTCTGAAAACGTAATTAAATTGAAATCAAAGTGTTCCTTCCTCCTCCTCACACCAGATATGTGGCCAGTAAATGGATGTTTTGGCTCTTCATATTCTGCTTAGATCATCTGCCTGTACTCCATTCCCTTAGGACAAGCTCAGTGATAACCCATTAGGCTGAGAAAATTTTAAAAGAAACACTGCTGCTTTGCTGTCAGCATCTTGTCTTGAGAAATTTGACCAGCAGAGAACTTCTGGGCTGGAAGGTGATGCTTTTGAATCAGTGCAATATGATTTCCAGAGCTCTCTTGCCCTGATGCCTCCTGCATAGCCAAGAGATGTTGCTTCCACCTTTCCCCATGGACAGATACATATCTTTTTAAGTAGCTGTCAGGAGAGAATAGAGCTTAAAGTGTAATTTAGTGGACCTGTTAAGATGGTGCCTAGGGTTTTAAATACAAATGTCATACTTCTTTTTCTCAGTAAATAAAGCAGTCAGCAGTTCCAGATGTTAGTGAGATACTTACTGGTCACCTTTGGCATGTTTTATAGGCTGGATTTTTCTGCCTTGTTTTGGGAGGCACTGACAGTCTGGTCCCAATGGGATCTATTTTTGTTGAGATTTTCAAAAGGGATGTTTTCATTATTTGTGAAATGTTTTTATGCTGCACACGGGTACTGTACACTCTGTTTCCTGGGGAAAAAAATGCACTCTGTTTTATTGCTGGATTTAAAAGGGATAATTGGGGCTTTATCTTGATGGATGGTGTTTCTACTTGACTCTGTTTCAAGTTCCTCTTTCTCTATGCGTGGCAGATGACATAACTGTACTTATTTGTTCAACTTATTCCAACATGACTTGAAATCAGCTCACGTGGGGCTTTAGTCGCTCTGTTTCTTCAAAACTGGATTTTGCTTAGCTGGTGGCTGAATCTTGGCTTTGGGTGCCAGCAATGTTTCACCAGCAGGAATTGCTGGGATTGCAGTAATTTAGGTTTCAGGAATTTATGCCGTCCTCTACCATACATATGACAACGCTGGAGTCCAGGAGAAAGGCAGTGGTGTCTTGGCATTGTCTTCAGCACAAGAAAATGAACTCCCCACTGGGCCTTGTGTGCTGTTTCTGGGGCTGGTAAAGGGAGTTTACCCTTGGCTTGACCCACTGAGGGTTTGTATTCTTGCCTGTCATGTTTTCATATGTGTTGTGCAGTCTTGGGTTTGCACGCCACAGCTTTAGAAACCTGGTGGTGCCACTTGTGCTGTGCTAAACTTAGCCTTTGTTAGGCACAAAGGTTTTGTTTGGTTACTGTGGTGTGCTTTCTGCACCAACACAAGGATTCTATAATAGAGAAGTATTCAACCTCCAGAAATGTCATGGAAGGTTCGTGTGGTAGGATTATGCCCCAAAGCATGAGCAGCTTGCAGTCCATCCTAAACTGAAAGCAGTCCTTCCAGAAGAGCAGAGGTACAGCACTGGTCTTGGTGAATGAAGACTACTTTTTTCCTAACTCGAAACATTTCCGAAAGTTCCTCTTTGAGGAATGAAATAAAAGGCAGATTAATTTCTGTGTTGTATAGTACTCCAGGAGTGTTTGCAGTCTCTCCTGGGATTAATGGAAACAGTACATACAGAGTTCAGGAGTGGTTTTTAAGATTACTTTCTCTGTCACAACTTTTAGCAGTATTTTGTTGTTGCTTTAGGATTTGCTAGTGTTTATTCTTTATTCCAGTGATGCTTTAAAGGAGGGAAGGAGTATTTAGCTGCTAGGTCCACAGAATTGTAAATATATTTACAGTTGATTGGACTGAGCACTCCATTCTTCTGTGTAAAGTACAAAGACTCGGTACGTAGTTTGCAAAAAGCCAAGTGGCTTGTGAGATTTTTGAATGTAATGGAATAGGCTTCAAAACTATCAAGCTTGAACTGGAGACTGGATACCTTTGGACCAAATCTGTTGTTACTAGATGAAGTAGCCTTACCAGAAAGCCAAAAATACGATGATCCTGTACAAAGCTACTCCTTAACCAGTCCTGTCACATAGTAGCAGACTGGTTACTGCCTACTGTGAGCTCAAATCACCTAAAAGTAACTAAGCACAAAGACATAGGCTCGGTCAGGAGACTTCAGGTGTATGATGAAGGCTCCTCTTTAAAGGGATTGTGTGCTGAACCCTTATTTCAAAGTGCTGCCTCCCTTCCCCAACATGTGTGTAGCCTTGTTTTCAAAGGCAGCCTTTTGGGTGAGAGATCAGAATGGGACTTGGGAACACCAGAGACAACAAGCCTCTTTTATTGTTACGTGTTTTTCTAAAAAAATTAATAATAATCTGTAGGAAACACAACAAAAATGAGTTAAGATTGATGACACTTTGTCTCCACGGTCGCTTCCTCAAGTGGCATCTGTTGTTCTGAAATGCACCAGACACATAAATGGACTTTTGATGAGAAGACAAAGTTTTACTCTGTTGGGTGCAAAGCCAGCAGTGTTTGGCTCAGCTTTAAGCCATGGAAGCGAGCAGGTGATGCACTGACCAGATTCAGAGGCAGTAGGTCTGACTGACTGAGCACAAACACGGTGTCTGTGGGAGCCCTCTGGCCTTGCACAGTCCGAGAGGAACAGGCCTGACCGAGGCACAGCTCGGCAATGAACAGTGAGCTCCAGGCACAGAGGAATTCTCACCCACTCTGAAAGTTGTTAAGCACCAGTTTCCAAGAAACCTCATGGCAAAAAAAATAATCTGGAGGTGTCATGTTTCTCCTCTCCTCTTTCATTTCTTTTTTTTTTTTAATTATTATTTCTGTTTAAAAGGAATTTTAAATAATCCTTATAGACAATCAGAGGTCTTTTAGGAGACTCTGCCCTAAAGGGTACCAGCTCCCCACCTGTGGGCCTCTTTCTTATACTAACTCATTGGAACTGATGCACTTTTCCTGTATTTTGCCTTTTTTAATTAGCTGCTTGTTCTTAAACAAAGATTTAAATGCATATTGTGTTGTGTCCCTTCTGCTTGTTGTTTTATCTTTCTTTAACTTTAAAAAAAATATATATATATGCAGTGAGACTGAAATACTACATGGAAGAGAAACATGCACAAGAAAATATGCCTATTAAGTCCCACCATTGTTTGAGCAGGTGTAACAATTTAATCAGAGGATTTTTTTAAAAACTATTTTGGATGGATATTTTGCTTGTTTTGTCTGTAAATAGTGTACAAAAGTTTGTGTTATATGACAGTTTTAAGTGGTTGTAAGAAAATTAAAAAAGATACTTAAACTGTTACTGATGGCTTTGGTATTAATATCATGATAAATACTGCTGCTTACCATGAGGAATGTACCATCTTACAAAACTGCGTGGAAAGCTGTCTAGCATGCTCCATTACTTGCATAAAAGATAAATGCAAACCACATAAATACCACTTGCACAGGCTTCATGTTAAAGATCTTGATTGGGTTGTATTCAGTTCCCTCAAATGCAGGAGACCTATTTCTCAAAGCCTTCTTGTGAGGTAACAGGTTTTGTTTCACAGGGTGCTGAAGCTAATTAATATACAGGACCTGTGAATTGGGGTAATTTATTGCTTTCTTTGAGCATAAGGAGCTGCTTGGTACCATGTGGAGCAAACCTTGCAGGTGCTGCTGCTCCTCCTGGATGGTTTTGTAAAGGTTTACACGACCCCAGCAAGTTGAAATTTTACAAAGAGCCGGCTTTGCTTCCTCCAAATAACATGAGAGTCCACAGGATGTTTCAGAAACAGGTCAGCCTTGTGAAGTTCTTGTTTCCTTACTTGGCCTTCCAACAGATTGTACTCGTGTGCTCCTCAGCACTTGTTTATTGGCTGCACTTCAGTTACCTTGAGCTGATTTTACACGGGGTGCAGAAAACACATAGGAGTGGGATGAAAGTGATTTGCTTAACACTGTTTTTAAACATCTATAAATATGTAGGATCTAACATAAATCTGCTACTCGCCTTCACGGAGCACTACCTGCCTGTGGGAAATCTGAAGGCTTGTGAATAGCACAGAGCAGGAGGCGGTGACTTGTCTGACACAGGTTTCAGAAGGGCTTATAGGAGTCATGAGGAGATGAAACTCTCAAAGAGGTATTTTGGGGGAATGATCTGTTTTAAAGCATGGAACATGGAGTACCATGAGCATAAGCCCTGCAAGTTATGTTTCCGGATTCATGTCTGAAACACAAGTTTTGTGTGTAAATAGCATTAGGTAAATCTTTAACCGGTATAAGTGACCAGGTCAGGTGTGTGGGGGGGGATATTTAATGCTCAGCAGGTGCTGTGAAAGCTTAAAAACCATCCCCGGGCCACAAGTAAATAGGTCACAGTCACAGTGCTTGGTGGCTGTGATCCCCGAGTGCAAGGGGGAGAACAAGGAATCTGCTTTGGTCCTTGTCCTTTCTGTTGGGTAATTATTTGCTTTCCTGAACTCTTGCCTTTGCAGCTCAGAGCAGAAGAGCACTGACCTGGGGCCAGAGGCACTGGACAGAGCATTTGGGCTGTGTGCTCTGTAAGTCAGGGAACTGGAAACATTTCTTTTTCTAGCTGCAGCTTCCAGACGTTTATGGCACAGCCTGAATATCAGAGAAATCACTGTCATGTGCCAAAACTGTTGGTGTTGCCTGCCAGGAAGAACAGTCACGTAGGTGGGTTGTGAGAAAAATGCAACAAATGTTGTTATTTGAAGAGCTATTGCTTCACGTGCTCAGCTTATTTTTCTGATAGACTTAAAACATGTTGTACTTTCTGGGTGGTACTTATAAGCGAACTCATACTTAGGCTGGGATTTTAAATTATTTAAAATATTAAAGAAACAGCATGAGAAAAAATACAATGCAATGTGACCTGGGTTGATCCCACAGTAAAAAGAAGAACCTAAACTTGATGTAGTTCTGCTTGGTGATGAAGAAGAGGGGTATGGTGTGACAGGGTCAGGCAAGGCTCACTGGCCAACAGGTGCAGTTTCCCACGTACAGTTCCTAAGTGAACGACCTGACGTGCTCTGTTTTATCCATTGTGCCCTTTTTAAAGAACAAACATTTTTCGCTAAAGAACCCAGGCCATAATTTTATCATTCTGGTTTGGTCAGACTTGCTTGACCCTTGGGGGGAAGGGTTAGGGTTAAGCGAAGCCTTCTGGTGCTGCGGTTCCGACCCAGGGCTGGGAACCTCGAGGAGTGCTGTGAACCTCCTCTAGGAGGGCTGTAGTGCGGTTTACAAATCGCTGGGGATGCCGGAGCCAGGAGAGTTTGGATGCCCGAGCCACACAGGGGTTGGATGCCGGAGCCAAACAGCGTTTGGCTGCTCGGAGCATC